>NC_010141.1:600000-902900 GCF_000091205.1 Cyanidioschyzon merolae strain 10D
ACGTAAATAGTACGAATGCGGGAGAGCCTCTGACATGGCGCTCGAGGTCCCAGACGAACGGGCGAAACGCACGATGGCTGCACCACCACCGCAGATCGGTGAGTCGCTCTGCGCTCATTTTTGATCCAGTGTCTGTTGGATAGAACGCTTGCGGTGGTGGTCAACAGGCTGCAAAGTTTCGTTGCCGGGTCCGAAACGGGACTGTATGAGGTACTTTTGGGATACGCGTGGAATCCAATGCAAGTGTCTTCAAGTGCATGTTCAAATGCTTGTCCCTAGACACATCCAGACATGCCTAGAGGGATGCACTGATCTCCATACGAATACGCATCGACTCATGTGCACAATTTTTCATGGATATTCATGGAGGCCTGAGCTTGGACACGCGTCCACAAATCCAAAGATCGTCGTATACACAGGTACTCACGGGAACACGCGACATGTGCGATCAGAAGATTGCACCATCGCTTCACAATGGAACGCAATGGTATCCTGGGCAGTAATATCGAAGTAAAGAACAAACGTATCGTGCACCAATTGCGCAGAGAAATCGTTTCCTTTTTAAAGATACAGTGTTTCGGCCTTGCTGATTACCGACGATGAATCGGAAGCAGTGCCTGGTTCCAGGCAAGAGTCCAGTGGTCGCTATCCTGGTCATTGATTGCTTGTTCGGAAGTATTCCGAATTGGAGCAAAATGCTTACACCGAATACGAAACGCTTCCCGCGAAGCTTCGCTCCATGCAATGCTGGTGGAAGCTCCACAAAGCACGAGACACGAACGTATGTCCCTAGCGGCCTTCAAGTCTCGATGCGGAAAGTGCTCGTGTGCCTGTGTTCCGATGCAATTCCACCTTAGTAAGGCATTGACGTGCGTATGCCTCACCAGGTGACATTCGGTCAGGTTATTCTCGTGCGTCAGCGCAAGCGACTGTCCCTGTTTGACGCACCTCTTCTCTAACTGTTTCAGAGCATATTGCTGCTCGTCATGCGCGAATGTCGTCTGGAATTCATCGATGGCATTCGTACAGAGTCGATTCTCGCATTCGAGGTACGATCTCGTTAACGGTGCCAGTCTACGACGTATTCGCACCACAGCACGCCCGGCGTCATTGACGACAACCACCAAAGGATGCGACTTGCCGATTGTTTCCTTTTCCAACACACTGAAAAAGTACGCGAATGAACGCTGCTTGCTCTTTTGCGACAGCGACCGTTGGCGCGCACAGCGCTGTCTCATAGGCTCCTGCCAAGGAGCTTCCGCCCGGGTCACGAGAACGCTCGTGTTCACTCTGAACGCAGCGTAGAATCCACGACATACGTACTGACTTTCTCTGTGGCAGCAAGCTGGTGGCAGGTACAACGCCCACGCGGTGCGCTTCGTGACGCGCTCGACACTGACCCGTCTCTGGTGTTGGCTTTTACGGTTGGTTTTGATGCTTTCTGGCATCAGCGCTGTTGATCTTCCGATCATAAGCTCGACATGGTAACGCTTCCAGGTATTCTGGGATACGCTTGAGCGCAAGTCGCGGATGCGACGATCAGGCAGTATGCTATGTTCTGTACTGAGCATCAGTTGTGTTGGCCTATGAATGGTTCATCGAAAAGTTGCCGAGAGAGACATGGACAGCTGGCATCTCAGCGTCCCGAACTCGTTCGAACAGTTGCTTGACGAGGTGCGTCGAGTTGACTGAAGCTGGGCGAGCCTTTCTTCGACTAGGGAGCTACATGCACCCTGATTACATCCTGCGTCTTTCGGTGCCGCGGATGCGAACGATTCGTTTATGGATCCGCAAGCGTAAAGCAGACGTTTTCAAACATAAAAGATGCGTTCGACGATACCGAACCAGGATGAATAGCCCAGAACAGAGGGCAGCTTCATGACGATTTTGACTAGGTGTGCCTCGGCCACATCCTTGCGTCGTGGTAGGTGACATGCTCTGGGTGCCGCAGCAAAGTCTATGCGAAGGACAAACCATGAAGATCACTTGGACGAAGGATGACGTGATGAACGATCCCGTCTATTTTGCGATTTTCGAGGCGTCCACACACACACACACACACAATGGAATCGCCCGCGTGGCAGCTGTTGTTGATATCTTCGCTCGTCCCGGCTTTACGAAGAGCGGCTTGACCCGCTTCGAGTACCAGTATACCTGTGTAACCATTTTTCTCTGATGTCGTCTCATCGAGTGAGCCAAAGACTCGTCATGCCCGTTACATGGATCCGCATTTGAGTACGAAATCGATAGTGGATTGTTGAGCGCTCGACAGTCCCGCATGGAATCATGTTCTCTCCTGTGTCCATCCGTGTCGCTTCAATGCCGTTCGTATCAGCAGTACGGAAACTTCGCATCCTATGGCTCCTTCCGTCGTGTTTCGTAACGCACATCTGGAGTGGAATGGATTGACGAGAAGACCGTCGTACAGCTAGTGTCTGAAAAGTTCTGTTGTGGGTGCATGATGCCTGGGACAAAGAAGACGACGAGAAGAGGCCGGCATCCAGCTGCAGATGGTAGAGTAACGGACTTGGACGAGTCAAGCACCTCTGACACGCTAGCACTGCCATCATCGACTCTCTCAGTAAGCTTTCTCCAATCTACCGATGTCAATGCATCTGTGAAATATCTGCGAGAGACACCAACAAAACAAAAAGAGCGTACTGGTCCAGACATCGCAGAATTCCCTGCCCGGAGGCTAACAATCCAGCCGAACGCATGTCTCTCGATGGAGGCCAGCACTCGCGCTCTCCCAATGCTCTGCAGGTGCACGCACCGTGGAGCGCAAGTGTGTAGGAGTGTTTGGTGCCTCTTACAGACCGCAGTCACGAAATCCGTATCGCTCTATTCACTAGACCCTCGTATGTGCCCGAGCGATATTCCATCGACTTGCTACTGGTCCGGGGCCGCCCGCTTATTCCATCACCAAGACATACCGAGGTGAACCTGCGACGCCCACAACGAAGCCTGTTCCCTCGGACGATAATGTCGCACCACGAATGCGGTAACGCTTTTGACAGTTTGGGTATTTAGCAAACACGCAGCTCGAGCTGTACCGAGCGTCAATCTTCTCTATCCCAGAAGACATTGACCGAATCAGAGACCGATATCGAGATGGCAAAGCGCGACCCACACCCATACACTTACACATCCGCCTGAAGCGAGATGAGGAGCGGTTCCTTGCGCACTCACCACTCCGGGACCGTACAATGTCTATACGCTAAACATGACAACGCTGCACAGCAGAATATCTGTTGACCCTTGTGGTTATCTCTCGGACTTGGCCACAGCGTACGTCTCATGGAAGCGCGTTCTCGCTGGACCAAATGCTCGAATGGCTCTTCGTCAATCGGTGCACGCGAACGCCTCACATCAGCACGAATAGAGCCTAGGTACGTCATGAAACGAACGCCTAAAGCCCTGAACGCCTCACATCAGCACGAATAGAGCCTAGGTACGTCATGAAACGAACGCCTAAAGCCCTGAACGCCTCACATCAGCACGAATAGAGCCTAGGTACGTCATGAAACGAACGCCTAAAGCCCTGAACGCCTCACATCAGCACGAATAGAGCCTAGGTACGTCATGAAACGAACGCCTAAAGCCCTGAACGCCTCACATCAGCACGAATAGAGCCTAGGTACGTCATGAAACGAACGCCTAAAGCCCTGTGGCTTTCGACGTGCCCTCTCGTTGGGTATTTCGGCCGCGATTCCATTCCCCGTCAAGGTCGTAGAGACGCAACTCCAGCGCTCTGTTTCGTCTTTGCAATGTTTCCACCTCGTCAGAGAGGTGAAGTGACTTGAGCTTGAGGGCTTCGTAGGCCTCTCGCGTCGCATCCAAGGCTGTCTCAAGCTCTAGAACTCGCTTTCGGAGCGACTGCACTTGGTACTCAAGTCGCTCTCGTTCCGACTCTGCATTGGCGGCTGCGACTTTGGTCTCGACCAGCAAGCGCTCATAATCTTCTAAAGACGAAGGTTCCACACGTAAAAGTTCAGCGATAGACAGGCGCTCGACTTGTTCGGTATCCCAGTTCCCGGTTGATGACGTGGCTGGCGTCGGGCGTTGGCGTGACTCGTCGACACGGTCGTGCTGCAGCGTGTCCCCAGAAGTCCCGATACTGAGGTGTTCAGAACAAGTCACCAGCGACTTTGCCGGAGAGCACGCTTGTTCCGCGACGCGCCTCCGACTTGATGCTTCACGCGTTTCACCGGGGACAGCTTCCAGCGGCTCTTTTGAGGTGCGGCTCGATGAGCAAGTGTCAGCTGATGCGCAGCCTCTGTCCGTGCCGCCACGCGCTGCCAAGGCGGCTGTCGTGACTTGCACTCCAGGCAGCGATTCGTCTGTACATTCGTTGCTGAGAGCGTTTGAATTGAGGCCCGTCGCGTGTTCACCTCGCGTTGCGTCTCGACCGGTGGGGCAGCGCGCACTGGACGCGTCGCTTCCAGCGCTCGTCGACATGGGTAGGCAAGCGACTTTTGCCTTTTCTAAAACCAAAACCGGTACCGACCAACGGTGCACCCTGGTGCTGGCTAGTGTGTCTCTCGTCGGCTTGAGCAGCACGTTCACACACCGTCTCCACTGTGAGGCACAACGAAGCGCTTTTCCACGCGTCAACTCTCTGAAACGTCCAGGTAACGCGCACCGATGCATCGCATTAGAAACGCTTTCATACCTGAACAGGTACAGCCAAGAGCATTCTGACTGTTGGACTAGCGTACACTCATTTCATCGTAAATAGGAAAAAGATCGACAATGACTATTCACAAGTATACACTAAAGCACTGGTACTGTCCCTATTGTCATCAACATCGGCCTTTGCTCGCCTTTTCTATGACTGCTTCCAGTTCGGATCTCTTATCTCCGGCTTCAAGTACGTCAGTTTCTCAAGTGCCTCCAGATACGTTCTCAGCAGTCCACGGATGTTGATGGGAGCGTTCAAGTCCCGATTTTGGAGCTTTCGGATGGTGTCAACATTATTTATGTTCTGGTGCAAGTTGCGATCTACGCTTCGCTGGATATAGATAGAGCTTCTCTATGGAGAACCTCGGTACACCCTTCGCTGCAGGAACACTGGGCCATGGTCAAGTCTTTGAACATCTCGACAACGTGTTGCCTCTTCCTGGGTCTGCCCCGTTGCACGTGGATGCTTGCTTCATCGCCCAGCACATGCCCTTGACCGGTACATAGGGCTTCCATTAATGCCCCACTTCGTATCGATACTTGGTGCAGTCCACACCGGTGACGGGACTCCTTCTGGGCGATTTGCCAGGCGAGTACGCTTGAAGCTGCACACGCAAGCGTACGCCGTTCTACTCGATAGATGATAAGCGGATTCCGATGTCTTCCATGATGAAACAGCAAGCGTACGCCGTTCTACTCGATAGATGAGAAACGGATTCCGATGTCTTCCATGATGAAACAGCAAGCGCGCGCCGTTCTACTCGATCGATGATAAGCGGATTCCGATGTCTTCCATGATGAAACAGCAAGCGTACGCCGTTCTACTCGATCGATGATAAGCGGATTCCGATGTCTTCCATGATGAAACAGCAAGCGCGCGCCGTTCTACTCGATCGATGATAAGCGGATTCCGATGTCTTCCATGATGAAACAGCAAGCGCGCGCCGTTCTACTCGATCGATGATAAGCGGATTCCGATGTCTTCCATGATGAAACAAGCACCGGATGAAACATCCACGCTCGAGAACATGCTTAGATCTTTCGATCCATCTACGCTCCCTTCTTGCAAAGTGGCAGTGAACGCTCCCTTGCATCGATCGCTACGTGAATTCAAGTCCGAGTCCATGACCGGGTTCCATGTAAACAGAAGAGACGCGAGGTACTCGAAGTGTATGTATTGAACGGAATCATGCTGTGGTGGAAAGCCGTTTCGTCGATGTCTACGTAGAAAGGAGGATTTCTCTTTCTAACGGGATGGATGATTTCAAGTGGCAGGGTCAGTGAATGTTCTGCAGGCGCTTATGAAGAGGTTTCGATATCGAACGTCGAGCTTGTTTTCTTCGGCAGAACGGCGGCGCGCGTTGCTGCACCTGCATTCAGACTTGAAACACGAAGGTCAAAAAATGGAAGCATGCTCACTTCGATCATGTTCTATATCAAGAAAACGGGAAGACTCGGAACTTGCACATTTGCATTGTATCATCATGTCGGATAGTTCACGAATCTCTGTTCGAGGGTGTCTGGTACCAGATTGATTCCGGTGACGTTTCCACTTGGTGCGGCAAATCGTCGACAGAGCCACTAGGTTCCGGTCGATACCCCTTCAAACTGTGTATGAATCCGCAAGCCGTTCCTGCGACACATGAAACGTCCAGACTGTACAGCTGGAAATAGTTTGGAAAGAAGCTCGAGTCCAGGAACACATCGTGCACTACAGTGTTCCATTTTAATATGAAACGGATGTTGAGGGTCGAAACGGGAAAATCAAAGCGTTCCGGTGACGTCAAACGCTTCGAATCGTGTTTGGGTATGTTCGTATCGTCATGTTTAGAGCAGTACGGCAGATCAGGCGTCTCGTTCGCCTTGAACGAAACCATTGGCAAGATACGCTTCATGGGTGGACATGGCGCGGTGCTACCATTGTTCACGTGTCCCGCTATTGCCTAGCACTGTCATCCCTTCGATGATAATCTGGTAGAATGCAGACTACTCAACAGGGAATCATAAACGCTTGCGCTGGGGTCGGTGGCACTGCTTTCGTCGCTTCACGCCAGCTCTGAACGAAGGCTTCACCCCGTCCAGATTCTTGCGCCGATTTCTTTGAAGGCGATCCTGTCTCTGAAAGAGTCGAACTTCGTACTGGGACCGGTTCCAAGGCTTTTGTATCGGTGCTGCACCTATAGGTGCTCGAACGGAGAATCATCTATCGTCAGGGGCGTACACCTTGAGCGCCTGCATGGAACGGCACAGGCGGGTCCGTCTTGCATCACCGACGAATGCCGAGCGTGTTTGTGCCGAATCCAGTATTTTCGTATCATCGGTGTAGAGGCTACTACAAAGAACAAGTCGAAAAACGGATGGAATCAGTGTCCGTAGATATTTAAGGGTGTATGCGGCTCGTCATGCAGAGCGCTTTTGATACAGACAGGCAGTCATGCCGGCATCAACGCCGGCGACGAATGCTCTTCGCTAGAAATACCCAGCTGGTTCCTGCTCTGCAAACAATTTTAGGACTATACACGGCATCCGCTGAGCAGGAGTCCTCGCCTATCCCATGTGGTGTTGCGATGCATGGTCGCCTTATCGCCACTGGTTAGCGCCAGCGACGAGCGCAGAGACGCTTTCGAGTGTATGGCGAGAGGCATCTGCCGGCATTTAAGGCTCACGCGGGCGCTGTTAGTGAGCGATAAGTACAAATCGTATACTACATGGTTCACCACGAGACGCCTTCACAATCGGGTACAGAGAGCGCTGCAGACAGCGCAAGTTGCCATGTTCACCAGCTGCTGCACTTTCTACCTCATCCGCGAGAGTCTCGGGCTGTTTCCACACCACGAGAAGCAGCAAAAGAGGCGATGCAACAACGGATCCTGGACGTGCGCCTGCTTGTCTCTACTCGTTGTTGTTGCTGCTGTTGCTGCTCTCCATTCGAAGTCGTCTAAGGAGCATGGGTAGACGACGGGCGCGCACGCCCCGCATCACCTTATCCAGCCGTTCGAGCGCACTGCGCATCTCCAGGAGACGTTGTCGCTCTGCTGTTTCTGGTGTAGTATGATGGGCCAGCCAGAAACTAATCCTCGTGACCGCCTGTACGCGACTGCCTCGTCCCTCTGGACCGCTTCGCGCTGGCGACCGGGGACTCGTCTCCGACTCGGTCTCACACTGCGTCAGCTCCGACAGCGACGGCTCTTCCATGGTACCCAGCACCGGCGTCAAGCCGTGCAACTCCGGCGAGACGCTGCCCTGTGATGCAGGTGTAAAAAGCTCCACCCGTGCCGCATCGAAAGCGAACTCCAAAGCGTCTCGAATCAGAGAAACAAAGCGCGTCCTGAGCTCGGGATCGGGTCCTCGACCGTTCAAATAGGCGACGTCAGGGTTTTCAGTCTCTGACTCTGAATCCTCATTCCAGAGCTCTACTCGCGCAACCACATAGCCATCCACGATGTGGACCGTTTCCGGGATAATCCTAAAGCGATTGATCCCAATCACGTCAATGAGACTGCGTCCATCGCCAAGTCGTTCACAGTCCGTGACTTGGAGAACCGTGCCTACGGTGGCCATGAACGGATGCCCACCCGCTGCCCGTATAACGTTGAGCCCAGCGGGTGGTTGTCGGAATACGGCTACGAAGCCGAACTGCCTTGAACTGGCCATGACTCGACGCAGCATCAAACGGTATCGAGGTTCGAAAATGTGCAGTTGGATTCTCTGATAAGGAAACACCGCCTCATCCAGCAGAAAAAGCGGCAACCAGCGGATTCTTTGGTTCACAGTCACAGCTGGGCCGCTCGTCACAGGCACTGTTGTCTCGGTGGTACCGCTGCTCCTGCTGCTGTTCCCACTGTTACTGGCAGGCTGCGTCTCCACCGGGGGCGTTCCGTCTGGTGCTACTGCTGCTGTTGCTGCAGGTGCGTCAAACTGGTGTGTGCACTCTCGTTCTTCTTCAATAGCACGCTGACGGTACACATCGGGAAATAGCTCCTCGCATACCTTCGCAACTGCTACCGTAACAGGGTGCTTTTCAGAGTCTACGTACAGCACTGTCCGGCATATTGGACAGTACGATGCGTGGTCCAGTGCTCGAGCTAGGCAACTGCGGCAGAACGTATGTCCACAAGGTGTTGTCAGCGGTTCGTATAAAAGACGCATGCACAAAGGACAATCAAGACCATACCGCTCAAAGTTTTGTTCATCGACAGTCTCCATGAACGTGAACACGCGCAACGTTGCGCTGCAGACAAGTTGCGATGAACGCAGGGTGCTGCGGAGGCGCTACGCACGAGCTGCTTGCTCGTGGATACGTTATGGAGTTTGTTTGGAAAAAGCACGCTTCCTACGGGGGCACATCTTTGATGTGCTGGAAGCTCGACAGAGTCTTTAGATGATCAAGGGTGCGGTGTTGGCGGTTGTTTGGACTAGATTCAGGTCCGTCGGGGGCAGCTGTACCCGCACCGAACACCGCTTGAATCCATCGAATCGGACGTTTGGTTCAAGCAATAAAAAGTTTCGTTGAATGCCTGCGTACAACTGGTGCGTTGGTGCTGCACAGTCTTTGCGTAGGGCAGGCCCGCTCATTGAAGCACAGTGCAGATGGGTGCACGAGACCGCCAACTGTGATAGAGTGTTTTCAAAAGAGTACGGGTTGTTGTGGCGCAGCTTCGAGTTGGAACAAACATGCTCTCCATGTACGCCGTTGGGAGTCGTGCTCGCAATCCCAGTCTGGTTGCGTCGGCTTTTAAGCTAAAATCTAGCTGCAAAACACTCTGCAACGAGCATATTCTGATCCGCACTGCACATATAAGGCTGTTCCGCCTTTGCTATGCGAAAAAGTCTGGTACGGAGCAAACTTCATCTACAGAATCCAAGCTATGCAACTTCATGATCAACGAAGACTGCAGTACGGCAGACGATCACTCTGGCGAGGGTCAAAGATGTGCACCTGGACCCCAACGCGCAGTGCGGAGCACTTCATTCATGATTCCTATAACTGTCTCCTCTTGCTGAAATCATGAACGCTTTCGGATGCTCTCTCCGCTGAGTAAGCAGTTTATTTCGCGCATGCCGTGGGCTTTCCCCCGGGGAAATGCCGTATCCCTCTCCCACACAGGCGATGCCAACTGCTCAGAAACCTGTTTAAAAACCTATGTTTTGGGTGTCCGCTCTAAGCACCATCACTGAATACCTTGCGAGAAACGCAGAGCACGCCGCCATCTGCGAACTTCGAGCGAAAGAGTACACTGCGTGCCGGCTGTTTCGACAAGCGCAACTTGTATCTGACGCATGCGGAGCTGTACCGCGCTTGTTCGTCGATATGCCACAGTTATTGGATTTGCATATAAAATTACAAGCGATCGTAACTCGTCATCCAGTCAATAGCACGCTACCCGTCCAAGACGGATGAACAACGAACCGAAGATAGCCGCATTTGATGTCCACCAGGTCATGACGTCGACGCGCTTCGACTTTCTTATAACCAGTGCCAGCTGTGCAATGCTCTCTTCTTCCTGATTGCATAGAGTCCGTCTAGAGCGGTTGCAAAAGATGCGTCTCCACTGTCGTCAATACGAGAATCGTCGCAAAGAATAGGAAAAAGAAGAGCGCCGTTTCGAGTGACCAGCGGTGCAGACGCGTGAGGAGCCACCAGCTGTGCGCCAACCAGTGACGTGAACGACGCTCGAGCTGGCGTTGCAGTAGAGCGCTGCCCAGCGCACTTACCTCCAGCGTCAAGAACACGACGGGTGGAGAAAGACTAGACGCTTTAAGCGGTAAACTCGAGTCCAGGTCGTGCAGTTGGGCCCAGGCACCGAAGCCGCAGAGCACCGCAGCTAAGCCGAGCACGATTTCCCACGATACTACGGCATATCCGCAGCTCCAGAGCCAGAGTCTTCGACGGAGTTTCGTTTCCACACTCGGAGTGCCAGCTGTGTTCGCACCAACAGGGGCACGAGTCGGCTGGGTTTCAGCCTCCTGCCGAACACGTCCCGAAAGCCGCAAATGGGCGTCACCGGGCGCACCTTGTTGGTCTCTACGAGCTGCCTCCTCTACTTCCTCTGGCGCTGAACCACTTGCCACAGCTAAACGTTTCCTTCGGTTCGCGAGGATCCGTTCTCGCCGCCTTGCTGCCTGTTCCGTGAGCGAGCGGTCACTACCAACCTCGCTTGCCTCCATCCGCTCTTCTCTCACTAAAGAGTACCGTAAAAACCAAAGTCAAACAGTGTCCAAAACGGCAGGACACTAGTTTCTATCAAGAATATCCCCAGTGTGCTGTCAGCAGCGGTTGATGAGGCGGCTTCGGAGCACCCGCCTCGCAAAAAGGCTACCTCCTAGGCGAGACCTGCATTTGTGAACGCTCAAGCGCGCTGCCCAGCTCGTCGAACGGCGCCTCTACAACACAAACCGGCCTTTGGGGTTTCCCAGTTCAGCGTTGTGACCAGTGCTGAACCGTACCCAGTCTTACGGATAACATGGTGCTTGAGGCGACGATGATCTGCATTGACAACTCTGAATGGATGCGTAACGGGGATGTTGCGCCCAGTCGCATGGATGCGCAGCTCGACGCTGTGAACCTGCTGTGTAACGTCAAGCTAGACGAGAACCCCGAGAACACTGTCGGCCTCCTGACCTTGGCAGGTCTACCCGGTGGTGGTGCACTTTGGACAGCGAATCACAGTGCGAGCGCTGCTGCAGAAGGTCGTCCACGTTGGCTTGGAACCGGCGCGGTTTGCCGGGTTCTCATCACGCAGACGCGCGATCCCGGAAGGGTTCTCTCTGCAATGCACCAGGTAATCGTGGAGGGTGAAGTGGACTTTATAGGTGGTCTTCAGAAGGCGCAACTGGCGCTGAAGCACCGCCAGAACCGAAATCAGCGCCAGAGGATCATTTGCTTCATCGCAAGCCCCGTTGCTGCAACCGCGGAAGAGCTGGTCCAGCTCGGGCGCAACCTGAAGAAGAATAACGTGGCGGTGGATGTGGTACTTTTTGGAAGCGAATGGAGTGAGAATGAGGAGAAAATGAAGGGGTTTATTCAGAGTGTGAACGTGGACGATAATTCGCACCTGATCACGGTACCGCCGGGTACAGCGCTCTTAGCGGAGGCACTGATGACGACGCCGCTCATGCAGAGTGAGCAGGCACTCATGGCTGGTGCTGCAGGCTCGGACGCTCGTTTAAGTGGGACTGGTATCGGCGCCTTTTCTGGCGGAGCAGCTGATATAGGCGGCTTTGGCTTCGATCCGAGCGCGGACCCCGAGCTTGCGCTAGCGCTCCAAATGTCACTGGAGGAAGAACGTAATCGGCAAGCAGCAGCTGCAGCGGGAGCAGGATCAGGAGCAGATGCTGTCGAGAACAATGCTCCGGGATCATCTTCGATGACAATGGAGGTCGTGAACGATCGTTCACAGGCTGCTGCTGTGGATTCTCGAACGAGTCTCCAGAGCCGTTCGGAGGCTGGCAGCATTGGCCATCGACCTGATTCCTCCGCTGCCGCAACAGCGGATTCCGAAGTGGCCGAGAGCTCCGATCTTGGTAATGCGAACAGTGACATCGTCAATGACGAGGACGAACAAATGGATGAAGAACTTCGTCTCGCCATAGAGCTCTCCAAGCAAGAGGCATCCACCGGTGGACGCCAGCCGCGATCGAGCTCTGGCCAGGCACTGGCCCCCGAGGACCAGTCTCCGGATGACTCAAAGAAGAAATCTGAGCCTCGTGGTAGCACTTGAACTTGACAGCATAGGAAAATGCGTCCCTGATGGTGCTTCATCGGCTTCCTGTGTTGAAGACAGTGTCCCCGGGTTTTGCACCTTGCGCACGACGATGACCCGGTGGTGGCGCCTTGAGGCTAACGTTACCGCCGCCGCCGCTGCTGCCGACGACGACGTCGACGTTGCCGCGGCTTTCGTATACGTGCATCAAAGTCGTTAAACAGTGGCCCTGCGGCAGCAGCAGCAGCAGCAGCAGTAGCAGCGGCACTGGTGATGACTGCGGTATGCAGTCTACGAACGCAGCCGTACATGAATCGGCGCCCATAAGGTGGCACCTCTACTCTCGACGCCAGCTTGAACAAGCGCTCGGCGAGTTGCTGACGATGCTCTGGTTGAGACAAGTACACGAGCTGGTCTCGTTGATTTGGTACTGCAGCTGGGGCACGTACCAGCGGTTCCCACAGTCTCTCAAAGGCGCGTCGCATAAGTACTTTGCGGTTGCGCTGCTGCGTGGCGCTAGCGCGCTCCATCGGCGCAAGATATAGACGTAAGAATGGTTGTACGGCGATATCAACCGGGTGCGTTGAATCAGTGTCCAGGGTAAGTGATTCAAGGCCGCCCGGCGCTTGACAGAGCACCAGTTCGAGCCACTTGTCGCAGACGTGCAACGCCATCCCGAGTGCTGCGGGTGCCGCTTCGAGATCCAGGTCCGCGCTTGTCCCTACCAGTGGTTCGAATACGACACGTTCCACAATGCCGGTGAGACGTCGCCAGTGGTCCACCTGATCCACACATAAAGAGGTTGCGGCGCTGAGCGACCTGTTTAGCAACGCATAGTACTTGTCCAGCCGTAAATGGTCAATTTCTATCCAGTATCGACAAATTGTCTCCCACATGACCTCAAAATAGAGCCAGTTGTCCACCGCGAGCCCCAACCACGAACAGAGTCTTTCGAGGGTCCAGTTGATCGCGGACGGTGTGTCGGCGAACCAGAGTGTGTAGTAGAGCGCTCGCCAGACCCTTCGCATACCTTTCGGAGAGAGTGGTGCTGGTTCACGTTGGCACAACATCCGCTCTACTTTACGAAGTGCTCGGTTCCGCACTTGCGCATCGGAAGATGCCAGTTGCCGCGCGAGCGCTGTCTCTGCAGTTCCTGCGACCGCCATAGTGCTGAACAGCGTTGCAGCGTCCGCTGGGAAGAGACCGGGATTCGAGTCTCGCGTTACGCACCCGCTCCGGAACTATTCAAGAATATCTCGAGAGCTTGGTGGCTAGTTGCCCGATCCAAACGGCTCAGTTGGTCCAAGTGAAGCGCAGAAACAACCAGGGTTTCGAGTAAACCAGCACCGTGTCGTTTGGCGGCGGTGTCGCTGGCGTCGCCGCGTTCTCAAGAAGCCGGTTGTTGTCTCGCGGCTCGTTGGGTTCGTGCCACACCAGCACCAGTTGCCGGGGCTGGGGCGTCATCCAGACTCGTGGATGACTTGCGGGTTTACCAGGTGGCTACGATAGCCAAAAGCTGTTCACTATGCTATTCGGGAACGCTCAGCTAAAACGGTTGCTGCAGGTGTTCCACGAGATGGAACGCTTTGGCGCGGCTGGGGCGTCATCCATACTCGTGGATGACTTCCGGGTTTACCAGGTGGCTACGATAGCCAAAAGCTGTTGACTTTGCTATTCGGGAACGCTCAGCTAAAACGGTTGCTGCAGGTGTTCCACGAGCTGGAACGCTTTGGCGCGGCTGGGGCGTCATCCAGACTCGTGGATGACTTCCGGGTTTACCAGGTGGCTACGATAGCCAAAAGCTGTTCACTACGCTATTCGGGAACGCTCAGCTAAAACGGTTGCTGCAGGTGTTCCACGAGCTGGAACGCTTTGGCGCGGCTGGGGCGTCATCCAGACTCGTGGATGACTTCCGGGTTTACCAGGTGGCTACGATAGCCAAAAGCTGTTCACTACGCTATTCGGGAACGCTCAGCTAAAACGGTTGCTGCAGGTGTTCCACGAGCTGGAACGCTTTGGCGCGGCTGGGGCGTCATCCAGACTCGTGGATGATTTCCGGGTTTACCAGGTGGCTACGATAGCCAAAAGCTGTTGACTTTGCTATTCGGGAACGCTCAGCTAAAACGGTTGCTGCAGGTGTTCCACGAGATGGAACGCTTTGGCGCGGCTGGGGCGTCATCCAGACTCGTGGATGACTTCCGGGTTTACCAGGTGGCTACGATAGCCAAAAGCTGTTCACTATGCTATTCGGGAACGCTCAGCTAAAACGGTTGCTGCAGGTGTTCCACGAGCTGGAACGCTTTGGCGCGGCTGGGGCGTCATCCAGACTCGTGGATGACTTCCGGGTTTACCAGGTGGCTACGATAGCCAAAAGCTGTTCACTATGCCATTCGGGAACGCTCAGCTAAAACGGTTGCTGCAGGTGTTCCAGGCGATGCGGCTCGTGAGCGTTCACGGCGGCGGCTGAGCGGCTTGGACCTTCGTTTCGTCCAGCAGTGTCGTTCAATTGGATTTGTTTGCGCAGTTCAGAGAGCAGTGATGTCAAAGCGAGTCTCATTTCCCGAAAAGCATTGCGATCCGCATTGATGCGGAAGAGTGTTTTGCCACTTGCAGAGCCTTTTTCTAGCCAGCACCAACCGGCGCTGTGCTCGCAAAGCTGTTGCAGCTGTTGACGAGCATCCTCGTAGCTTTGAGGAGCACTATCGTGTTGTTGACACAGAAAAGCGGTCAACTGGTCAAGTTCTACAGATCGGCGAGGTCTACCCAATACGCATGGCGTCTGAAAGAAGCTGTAAACGAGGTCTGCTGCGTGTATGAGCCGGCGAATATTGAGGCACGTTTCCTCATGACGCCGACTGGATTCTATGCAGTCCCGCTCTGCCGCTCGATCGCGAATGCGTTGAATGAGCTCCGCTGGTAAGCACCCGTCGATTTCGAGTGTAGCAGAGAGGGCGTCATTCGTGGACCGCAATACAGCGTTGTCTCTTTGCATTCGTTGATCACGTGAATCGACAGTGGAAACCTGGGAGAAAGACGCTGGGTGCGACTTGCCGGACGCCGACGACTCTGTGACAGGCGATGCGTAACCGACAAGTTCAGGGCTCTGCATGGACGCGCAACCGTCTACGTCCATTTCTCGACGGAAACTGGCCC
This sequence comes from Cyanidioschyzon merolae strain 10D, assembly GCF_000091205.1. Taxonomy (NCBI): domain Eukaryota; phylum Rhodophyta; class Bangiophyceae; order Cyanidiales; family Cyanidiaceae; genus Cyanidioschyzon; species Cyanidioschyzon merolae. The sequence continues at coordinate 615,537 of NC_010141.1, forward strand.
CGGGTCGTGGCGCCGACGCAACCGGCGCCTGTGGGGCGCGCTTCCACGGGGTATGCTCTCCGACCAACTCGTCTGCCGGAGAAAAATCATCATTCGTCCGCTTTCGCTTTGCGAATGGTTGTGGTGGCGTTGGTGGTACTGTATCGTGGCTCATGTCCTGGGAATTGCATCCATCCGCGAAGCGTCGCTTCCGATGAGCGTGTTGCTGTGGCGAATAGGCTGTAGCGTTCGAATCGCCTTCGAGGATCGGCTTCCCGCACGAAGGCACATCCAGCGGTTGTGATGCGCTTCGGCGCATTGCTTCATCTGAACAAGCAGGTGCGGGCCGTTCCATGGCCTCGAGACGCTCACGAAGCAGCGCGCGACGCTTCATAATGCCATAGGCGTCACCGAAGCGGGTAACTTGGACCGAATCCGCTGAGGATTCCGTTCGCATTGAGGAGAACTGCTCCCGCAGCTCAATGCACAAGTCGGTTTCGCCAGGTCCGAAACGGTGAATCATAAATACCTCTGGAACTAGCCCCAGTAACTGATCCAGTCGCTGCCTTGTGAGCTCCCGCCGACACTTCCACTGAACCACAGCTTGAACTTGCTCGAATGTAGGTCGTGCTTGGCGAGCCCGGAGCAGTAAGCGTGCACTCTCAATGCCATCCATGATTTCGAGCAACGGCACCCAGTCTTTTTCTGTTACTTTGGTCCTGCATCCAGTGACGGGCGCACTCCAGTGCTCCTGATCCTCGTTGCAAGACCTCGGAGCAGCAATCGTGTCGTCGTTGCGCACTCCAGTTGTTGAACCATCGAAGGCGAAAACGCTGGACCCAACAGCCTCGGAACAGTTTCGTTCGGAAACTCCAGAAGCAGCGCTCAGAGCACGACTTGTGGTTTCTGCTCTATCAGCGGCATCCGAAGCCTCCAGTGTCGTCAAGCTCGCAGACCGCTGAGCGGTGTGTGGCTCCTCAGGCCAGCCCCTGGGGCTCGTTTGCAAATCCCCGTGCTCAGTTTCCTTTCCATTGCGGAATAGAGCATGAACACGCCTCTGCTTCACATTCGAAAAGTAGTTTGAGATCATGGATCGCGCTTACATACGCTCGTGTCCAGAGCAGCCCACACAGAACATGGAATATATCCCCGAGGATGATGAGGCCGTATTCCCGCCCGACCATCGATGCAGATGCGCGTAACGCCGGAAGCGCCTGTCCCAAAATTTGGCGCGAATCGCGCATGGACCCGTTTGCCGGTGCTACGTGCTGCTTTCGGATTTGCCTCTCTACTTTACTTGTTCTGTTTAACGGAGCGTTGACAAAGACCAAGCAGCTTGGATTGTGTGCTTGATATAAGCGATTGGAGGAGCATCCATGTCTCGACATACCTCCAGGTTTTATGTCGTTTGCTTGTTCTCGTTTTTTTGTGCACGTTCTGGCGTGCGCCCGGTACCCGCAAGGAGCGACCCTGGTACCACGTACAACAACGACGTGAATGGGACACGTAGACAGAATGCGTGTGGGATACCAGAGAGAGCGCCGGCTCTAGTTTGTTGATCTATTGACAGTCAAGCATAGGGCACGGGGAACGAGTTCCAACTGGGAAGGAGGCTATGCTATCGCCATCTCGTTATGCATTAGGTGGATGATGACGCAGGGTAGCGTGAAGCGCGATGACCATTGATTGATCCGACAGTGATTTCCTTAGAAACAATAAATAATGGTACACCATGATCTTGCGCTATTTGTTCATCAGAATCGTTACGAGTGTATACAGAGGGCGCCCCTGTCCTGCTGGATTGCTCAACGTACCGTGGCAGTGCCTTGCTCCATGCGGGAATCCAGTGCCCGCGGTTCTGGTACCTAATTAACTTTCATTGAACCTCTTCAGCGCTTGAAGACAATCCCAGCGCTGAGTACCTAACGATTCCCTTGAGTGCTCAATTGATACGAAACCGCGGGACGTCCAAGGAGCAAATGCCATTTCCGTACGTTGATCGATGCGTTCAGGTCTCGATACCGAAGGAGTCTGCGTGTATTGTTGTCGGCAGAATCGTACCGTAGCAAGTCTGTCGCACTCGACTGCCGTGGTATCTGGCGTTCAGTCTGCTTACCGCGTGTCATCTCGTGCGTGCGGCTCTGTTCCAGATTCTTCTTCTCTACCCCAACAAGCGTACACTCGTGCTCGTAATTCTGGTTCGTCGCTCTGAATCTATCGATGAACATCGTACAGTACGGATTCGTGCTTGCGTTGTAGACCCATCGTCGCAGATGCAGGAGTGCAGCCATTCCGCATCACAGCACAGTGAGCGCCATTGGCTACCAGCGAACGAGGTGACATGTCGATCATTTCCTCTCCCGACTCATTGAACACGTTGGTGAACGCAGGCTTCTTGTCTCCGTCCGCTTGAGATAGAAAGACGGCGACTGCGGCTACGCGCTTCGAACGGAGATCCACGCTGACAACAAAGACTGTATGATCATCTACCGTGAAATGCTGAAAAGGAGTCTCATCGCTCGAATCGGGCCGAGGTTCCATTACGAAATCGATATCGCATGAGTCTCTATATTGTCGTCGCAAACTGCTTTCCATTTTTGCCCGTGAACGAGGAACATTATACGATCTTCGCGAATGCTTTCTCGAACTTTTCGTATGCTTCAGAATTGGCCGCTGCGATGGGCTCTTTCGTCTTCTCGTTTACTTGGCGGGATGCCATGGATCTAGTAGCTACACTCCAGACCTCTTTCATTCCTGGGGATTCAGCATCGCTGGGTGAACGGTTGCACTGAAGCTTTCCTTTTCTATGCGCGTGTATCCACTATTCCCTGTGTTACTTTTCGTCGTCTTCGTCGTGAGTGGCGCTCACGGACTGTTGCGCGCCTTGCCGCTCCCTTTTGCGCACGAACAGAAGAGCAACACAGTATTTCAATGCTGGTGAAGGTAGAGAGCGACGTATTCAAGAACGGTGTCACAGATGCAAACGACGCTTCTTTTGGTCCATTCCCGCAAAACCTTCGTTTGACAACAACGAAGACGCCATCGACTGCCTTTAATCGTGAACGATAGGTTTCCACGAATAGCAATTGAAGGGAAATCGCAGCTGCGTCGTCATGACCCGCTTTTAAGGGATGTTATGCAACGTGCCCTGACAGCAGTGCAGAAGAATGTCGAAAGCAGAAGCCTTACGGTGCTTCCACGATGGATGAGGCGTTGAAGGATCCAGTCCGTGTGGCAGTTTGTACGGGATCGCGCGATAGAATCGCCGCTACGACTCGGGTTGTCGTCATTCTCGCTCGTCCCTTATTGACGAACAGCTGTTGCTACTCTTTGAGCACACATGTGAAGGTCTTCCATTTTCCCAAATGCTCTGCATCGAATGAGACGAGCATCTTTTCATCCTCGATTAGGCGTTCGCACTTCGTTAGGAAATCGATCGTGTTCTATTCAGCGCTCCACAGTCTCGCATTGAAGGGTGCTTTTAGTTTCGATCATTCGTACCTCTTCAATCCCGTTCATATCAACGGCACGGAATATTCACGATCTAGGCTTCTTTGACAGACTTTCTTAGAGGATTTATGGAGAGGACCGGATTGACGAGGAGACACTCTTTTGTAGAAAGAGTTCGATAAGTTCTGTTTCTGGTGCTCGACGTTCAGAATAGGGAAGAAGAGAACGGTGGTTTATCCATCTTATGACAATAAAACGACTGAATTGAAATAGTCCCACTGTTTTATTCGCCAGTGTGCACTGACTGCATCAAGTCTCTCCGCGAAGTCTCTCCAGTGCGCGAGAGACATTCCTTTCTACTGAATGCCAGGGAGAAAGACCAACAAAAACAAATCATGTATTCTGGCGCAAGTATTAAAGCATTCACCAGTCTAGGCATGACGCGGTTACATGCCCTGTAGGCGACAACGGCGGCTGCACTCCGTGTGCCGCAATCCAGTCGATGTGCCTCGCGACGTCTTTTCGAAGCGCCAGACGGAAAGCGCATCGTTCCATGCGCATGTGCAGTACTCAAGGCAAATGTAGCTCTCCAGAGGGACCAAAATTCTTCTAGACATGTTCACGGCAGACTCGCGATGATGCATTCGCAAAGGTCTCCGGATACGCTCGAGCTAGACGACACAAGACCGACGCTGCGCCAAGGTTTGCCCGTAGAAACGCTCGATCCACATCATGCTCGCCCTCGACTACACCATACAGATCTGCCTGCCAATCCTCTACGCAACGTCCTGCAAGAACCGCCTCCTCTGTGCTAATCCTTCCCTGCTGTATGTTAAGGCCGATGATTGCCGACTTGCTCAAGCATGCTATAGAATGAAGCGCGACTAAGGACCATAGGTCAAGTTGATCAAGATACTCTTGCATCCTTTGTAAAGCGAAATCACTTTGAATACCCGCAGTCACGAGCTCCGCGGTGACCTTAATCGGAACGCCGAGCACCTGCGAAGCGTTCTCACGTAAAGGACGCCATAGCCGTTCCTGTCTCGCGAGCAAACTTGCATGAGCGTGTTCCAGAAAACAAAGTGAATCGGCGCCAAAATGCTCCAAAATCTCTCGTACGTACAGGGCTCGGCAAGAGTCATCCACAGACAGACTCTTTGCCAGCAGCCGTGTCAGCGGCATTAATGCGGGACGTAAACGCTCGGACTGCCGATCCCATTCATAGAGCAGTGCAAGGGCCAATGGGAGCGTTGGAGCCAATAACGGCTGTTGTGGACTCAAGCATAAGGTTTTGCCGTCCACCTTCAGGCAGTATACGTGCTCCGCAGGTCTTCCGATTTCTGATGAAATCAACGCAGCAACTTCAACTTTCTTCCAAAAACGCGGCGGTCCCACTCCTGACCAGTTCGTTCGCAGCGTCCGCTCAACGTTGAGCCCGCGGGTATCCGAAGCAATCTGCTGGAGCAGTTGAGGGCGCTGCTCCTGTCCAGTTTGCTGCTTAACAGAGTCGTGCACATTTTTCGTTGAAAAGCTGATCGCTGGCGTGTACACAGACAAGGTCGCGCGAGCGCTACCGGTTTTTGTGCAACTTGTGTGGCTCGAAAGGAGCCAATCGTCGCCAAGACGTGTTCCTAGCAAACAGTGGAACCTAACGGGCACCACGTGCTGTTTCAGCCCTTTCAGACAGCCCCGAATACGATTCATAGCTGCTGCACGCTCCCTGGGTGCTCCTTTTTAGAGCATCTCTCCAACGGGAAGCGTCCAACGCTGCATACAGTCGTTTCTAGCACGTCTGCACAACTGGCTGCGTTCCAGCGAATGGCCACTCGGCCGGGGCAGGGGTCCCGAGCTCTGCCAGCACCAGGTTTTGCCACTCGTGAGAATGTTTGCGCATATAGTTCCGGTGGACCAGAAGCACGCCTTGGAGTTCACTTTGTAGAGTCTGTTAAATAAATGCCGCAAGAAATGCTTGTCCGTTATCGCAGCGGGAAAGAGACGTTCGAGGTGGCAACGCACCCGGGAGCCGTGACCAAGTATCGCGAGGGCACGCTCAAGTCTCTCGATGAAGTTCTGGTAAGTGATGTGGTTTTCACGGACTATCACAAGAGACTGCGTGCCTCTGAGCTTGAGCTAAAGTCAGTTTTTGGTGAAAACTATAATAAGGAAGAGGTTCTTGATAAAATCCTAAGAAAAGGCGACTTTCAGCTGTCTGCCGCAGAGCGGCGTCAGAAGCTCGAGCAGAAACGCAACGAGATTATCGAGTACGTTCACAAAAACTTTGTGGATCCGAAGACCCATCTGCCAATCCCAAGAATGAGGATTGAGCAGGCACTAGAGACCGTGCGTCCGAGAATAGATATGGATCAAAGCGCTGACCGACAAGTAGCTCTGATGATGAGCAAGCTCAGCGCTTGTATGCCAATGAAGAAACATCAAGTAGAAGGGACATTACGTGTGCCGCACGGTGTACTAGGAGCCTCCAACGCAGTTATTCGATCGTACTGCACGGTTGCCCGGGAGCATTACACGAGTGAAGGCGCTGTTCTCGAAATCATGATATCCCCGGGCGATTACGATGCATTCATCAAGGCCCTGAACAATGCTTCTAAGGGCAATTTTCATTTGGATATTGCTGGCGCGGCAGCTAGCGCTGCGGCTAGCACTGAGGAGAAGCCTGGGAAGAAAACGAAACCGAAAGGCACCAAGGGTCGGCACGGATGACCAGCATACGTAAGACGTGTTGCACCCACGAGTCTGGCGCGCACTGGGCACGAGACCTCCAGTTAGGTGCTGCGAAGCCATACACCGCGTCCGCTGGAGCCGCCTATGCTCCACAGGGGATGCAATTCGGAACCCCAGCATATGTACGCAATGGAGCGAGCGAAAGCATCAAGAACAGTGCACGTGATGCGCAGCAGAATACCTGGGATTTTATCGGAATGTGTCTTCGTGCAATGATAGAAGCTCTCGAGTCCTCTGTACGGTGCCGTGGGACTTGGTTTCATGGTACGCCGCTCTGCACGGATAAATGCTGCCTAATCCATCGAGAGATTCGCGATGCTCTGCCTGGAAACAGGATGGTGATGCGTTTTGTATTGATCTTTGGGACGGGCCTCTAGCGCATTCAGGACACGCTGCTTTTCACGGCAGTCAAGGGCAAGATTGCTGGGCTGGGCTGCTCTGGGCTGAGCTCGGCTGTCTCACGCTGCACTAACTTTGAGCAATATCGGAATCGCGAACAATTCGAACGTGTCCTGGGGCCTAACTTGAAAAAAATGCAACATGTCCCGAGCACCGCGTCCTATGCAGAGGCCGTTGGTTTTTCTTGTGCGGCACCATTTTGGTGAAATATCGAAGGTATCGATATCCAAGCTCGGTGGTGAGCCTGCATTTCCCGCGCGACAGTGAATGCCTCTGTCGGTGATGGTCGACGTAGACGCAACGTCACCGCTGGGGACAGATTCTCGTGCATGTGCGTCCTCAGCAGAGCGTCACGTATAAGGGTGCGGGGTGCACGATACCATCGAGCGAGCGCATCCACTGGGACGCCCAGTGCGAACCCCAGCAGGATACACTGATTAAGGAGCACTGTGTTGAGGACACCGAGCTTTTGGTAACGGCGAGCGCTGGTCTGTACATGCTCGGGTGCTATGCGGCATGCATTGCCCCAGCCGAAGCGTCGAAGCGCTCGATGTCCCAGTGCAACGTCGTCAAGAAGTGGCCAGTCGGCGGGGAACCCCTCGAGATCCTGAAATGTCTGCTTCCTGAGAAAAATACCCTGATCACCATAGGGCGCTCGGAAAAGACGTGAACGCAAGTTCGCGCCCCAGGCTACCAAGCGCAGTACCCAGGAACTCTCTGTAAACTCCAGCGAGAAGGCGCCGAGTGCCGGATGACGCATCCTCGCCTTAGACTCGCCACTGGTGTTGGTCTGAATCAAACCGAGCGTCCGGGCAATAACCTGTGGATATTGGAACGGCAGCGTGGTATCCGCGTGCAGAAAGAGCAGGATATCGCCCTGTGCTAGTCGTGCACCCCAGTTCTGCTGGTTTGCGCGACACGTGCGCTGTGTGCTTGGAAGATGAACGATTCGGAAGTTCTTGTAGGCCGAGCGCTGAGCCAATCGCTTCGCCCTCGAGCAAGTGTCATCTACCGAGCCGCCGTCTACGAGCAAGACCTCGTGCAACACGAGGCTCTGCTCGCAGCTCGGACGCAGCGACTCGACTGCTGCTCTCTGCCGTACGGCCCTATCATAAACACTCTCAATGGCTCTAGCAATGACTTGAGCTTCGTTCAAGGCGGGGATGATCACGGAGAGGCGGAGCGGCTGGTACGTTGGCGACTGCGACATCCTCGAGTGCCCAGCTGAGCAAGGCGTAGGTTGCCGCCCCGTGCGCTGCCCACTGGATGGGTCTCGTCGCTGCACAGACGCTGAGTGCCGGTGCGGACGGCACTGTTTCGGGTACCTGTGACCGTTCGAGTCAGGATGAATAACCAGTGCGCTTATGTCTGCTTCATGAACAGCGCCTTTCGACGAACGAGCGCGTCGAACTCGACGGGCTTTGCTTTGATGCTCGCGGGACGTCTCCGGTGTTGGAGTGCGCACCGACCTCGCACGCTTCACCAGGTTGCACTGCGGACGAGTCGGTTATGCGGAGCGGGTAGAGCTCCAGCGTACGGCGAGTCTGTTCGAAACCGACTGCGAACGCTGCGTTGTCGGAGTCACGCAAACTTGGCAGTACCGTCGTTGCGAGCGTATCGGAACACGTTATTCGTACCGGCGCTAGTTGCCGAGGACGGCTGTCTCGCAAGCGTCGAGGAGCAACTAGGCAGCTGCTTGTCGCAGCTAGACGAATGGTTACGCACTTATCAGGACTATGAAGTGGCCACCCTTCGGATCAACGTCGCCCCGAACCACGACACGCAGCTGCTCCAGCGCCTTGAGCGTGCCTGGGCAGAAAAGCAGCTCCAATCGCCAGCGGTAACGTGGCTCGAAGCGCGGCCTCTAGTTCCCGCTCGAGACGTGCTTATAGAGGCCGTGCTGGGGCTGCGGGAGCCGGCTGCAGAGCACTCGCTCCAGACTGTGGCAACCGAGCAGGCGGCCCAGGCGGTGGGCCCCTACGTCCAAGCTGTGCGGTTCCCGCGTGCCGCTACGCTCTATGTGAGTGGCTGTATTGGACTGCGTCCACCGCCGGCAAACGATCTCGCGGGTCCCGATGTCGAAAGCCAGACCAAACAGGCGCTAGCCAATATGAAAGCAATCCTCCGGGCAGGAGGCAGTGATGTTGTCAACATTCTGAAAGTGATGATCCTGCTAGAGGATTTGAGCGACTTTGCCGTTGTGAATCGGCTGTACGAGGACTGGCTGCGGCAAGGTGGATGCCATGGTAGTCGTCTTCCAGCCCGAAGCACATTTGCGGTGAAGGCGCTGCCCAAGGGCGCAAAAGTTGAAATTGAGTGCATCGCAGCGATCCAGTCGATGGGATCAGAGATCTCTCCATCGAGCTGCTGAATGAAGGGGCAGCGATCGATGCGAAAAGTCGGTTACGGATGTCATGCTGGATCCTCTGAGGCGTTTGTTTCGAATAGATCGCCAAAGAGACTCGGTTTTAGAAAATGGCCTGCACGGTGACCTCGGGAACGTTTTCTCGAATAGGTGACGACCCAGGTTTCCTGGTGCCCAAATAGGAGTTTGGATCGAGCTTACGATCCATAGCAGGTATCAGCGCACAGCAGGAGGCACATTCCGCAAAGCAGTCTAGTAAAATGCTTTATGAGCGTTGAACCTGAACGGGGTTGCTTTCACGAGTACTTGGTTCGTTGCCGGAACAGAGCGGGCGACAGAAAGCAGGCGGATTCCAGGCGTGTGATTTTCGGTAATGCGCCGCCGCTCGGCACTTGAGCGCTGCGCGCTTGGATGTTCGCGCTTTGCCGCAAACGAGCACATGTATGGATATCCCGGAGCTTCTGAGATCCTATTCGAGAAACATCCAGTACTTTGAGTCAGACCCTGTCCAGTGGATGAGATCAAGCTCTGAGAACCGCTCGCAGAACGGCACGTGCGACTCGTGCAGCCGCGTGAACGTCTCGAGGAGAGCCCTCGCGTACTTCATGGCTCATTCCAGGCTCATATATCCGATCAAATTCGTGAATGCTGGACATCGGGATCCAATCAATGGTGCTGCACGATGTTCATCATCTATCGTGTCCAGATCAGAATGCATCCTGTATGCGGAACTGCGTCATTGGATAAGTGCCGACGTCAGCTGGCGGCCTACTCGGATGCTCGATGCACATGATAGCCGCTCTGGTGTGTTTCGATTGTGAATACAAGAACGCTTCGCAGTGGCTGTGGTGTGCAACTCCAGGCACCATGCGCTCAAGCTGCCCTTGTGTACGACGTGTGTCCAATCTAGCGCTCCGTCAGGCACGTGCAACTCCGAGGGTGAACAAAGCAGGCGCGAAGGCAAAGACAAGGGGACTGCTGCATCGAGCAGCCGAGGCTTTACCAAACACGCACACTCATGCAACGTTTGAGGACGCTCGCGAACAATAGGCCTCTATCAAAGTTAACAACCGGAACAGCTCATTGCTGGTCTCCGCAGTGTACCAGCGACAGGTTCGAGCACCGGCACCCGATACGGGTCTCACTGATCCATGGTGTCGATGCAGAGCGCTGGGCCTCGCTTCCAAGCACGTGCCGCAAGCGAGACGTACAGGGAACCCCAGCGGAACCCGCGTCGCCACGAGGGGACAACCAGTCTAAGCTTCTTCTCTTGTGTAGCGAGATTACAAGTCCCGAAGCTCTTCCAGGATAACTGCGAAGCTAAAATGCCTCCAGTTTTCCAACCCGGGTGCAAACCTTGTCACACAGCGTAACCGATGAAGCTACACGGCATACACCTTAGCGTCACACGTTATGCCTTCGAAACCCGAAGCGTATACCTTCCGTTACCGTCCAGAGAGGAATCGTCACGTTGACTCCAACACCGGAGAGAATGCGCTTGCTGGAAGTCGCCGTCGGCGGCGGCGGCGTCTCCAGATCAACAGCGTCGAATTATGGAAAAGTTCTCGTTGCACCGCAAAGCTCACAGGTATGCTTCGTTCCGTGAGTTACGGTACTCTACGCCAAACAGTGCGACGTTTTCGAGGAAACTTTCTGAGGCGTTGCTCTAGTGCGCCTGAGTCCAAACCGGGACGTCCCTCGGAGCCAACGCATACGACAACAGGCAGTTCGTGGCGCCAGGGTCCGGTAACCTGGCGCTCGTTGGCCATTACGACGGGTGTGGGTGCCGGCATCGGGTTCCTTTACTGGCAACAGAAAGAGCGAAAAGCGAAGGAACTGGAGCGGAGTGTTACTGCTCAGGTTAGTAGTGGGAAGCCAGCCATCGGCGGGCCCTTCCAGCTGGTCGACGCTCGCACTCGACAGACGGTAACGGACGCTGACTTTCGGGGCCGTCTACCACTGTTCTATTTCGGGTTCACGCACTGTCCTGACGTGTGTCCGGATGAGTTGACAAAAATCAGTAAAGCGCTCGCGCTGTTGGATCAGCGTCTCGGACACGACCGTGTTTCGGCGACAATAGCACCGGTGTTCATCTCAGTGGACCCCGAACGAGACACACCTGACGTTGTGAACGAATTTCTTCGTAACGAGGAGTTTGATGAGCGCTTCGTCGGCCTGACCGGGAGCGTTGAGCAGTGCGCCGCAGCAGCCCGGGCGTTTCACGTCTATTACATGAAGACCGACGAAAGCGAGGAGGATTACCTCGTGGACCATAGCATCATAACGTACCTAATGGGTCCCGATGGTGACTTGCTCGACTATTTCGGGAAGAATATCAGTGCAGAGGAAATGGCGCAGCGAATCGAAGGCCATTGGAAGCGAATGCGTCTGAGCCTGGCCTAGAGACCATTCAACAGGACTGGAATAGTCGAGTCTGTGCAGCCGCTCTATTCCGGAGATGTTAGCACCGAAACCAAAGCGCAGACACGTTCAAAGATGGTGCTCCGTCTCTCTCTGCTGCTGCTGCTGCTGCTGCATTCATCTCGAGGACCGCTCGAGGGAAGCGGGATCGATCCAACTGGCGTGTTGGATTGGTGCAGCAGTGCGTATAGCGTACGCGTTATGGAATCGGCATGGATTCAGACTGACACAGTGACTGACCGACACGCACTGATATACAAGCACGTACGTACGAATGCACACATAGGGGCCATCCGGTTGTCTTCGAACGGGTCCATAGCAGTCGTCTCATGATAGATAGTCAAAGCAACTGCGCAACAGATGCATGTCCACGTCAACTTAATACGCTGTTGCGCTTCCAGACAGCTTTTAGTTGAAGAAGCAGGCATCCACATGGGGGTATCGCTTTCTTGAGTAGAATTCGTTTCATTCCTAGGATGCGGAGTGTGCTGAAACGGAACTGTTCGGAAAGGGTACAAAAATTGCACTGTACAGAGGCAATTGGGCCGGCAAGGAATCCAAGCGATTTGCACAGCACTTGTTCCAAGGCGCTCTCTCCCATATAGCCAGCATATGGTCTATACAAACAATTATCAGTCTGGAGCATCCTTCAGCCTCGGCGATTTCGTTGGAAACGAAGGATGCGCGGTCCATGATCCGTGCGTGGCGAATGTCAAGTTGCGGACTTGCCGACGAACTTGGACGCTGGCGGTAAATGGCATTAGTGCCGCCAAAGCGGCGCTTGCTCCAACTGAACCAGCCTTGGTTTTTTAAAGGATATTTCTCTTGTCCACAATCCATGTTTATCCAAAGATGTGGTACTACAAGTCCATCTGAGAGGAATCTGGTTGACGCCGGCGTCGACGCTTCCTGGCTCGACTTCTCCGAACTGCGGAGCACGCAACAGTCAAAGCTGATCCGGGGTCAACATGGCTCTGTCGATGACCGCCTAGCGAAGGTCTCAAAGGCTTCAACAGAGCGGCACGCGAGGCAAGTGGTTCGGGCGGCGACCATCTGCTGCGGCCGTCCAAGGCAGCGAATCGTAGGAAAGTGTCGTCCATAGATTGCAAATCCTTCAGATCGCCGTGCTTCTACAAGGAACTGCTGGCGAATCGCAGCTGCGGGCGCTGCCTCTGACCGCATGTCGCTCTACTGCGTGTCCACAAAACAACGTCTCTCCATCTCAATCCGAAAACAAGCCACTACTCTGGATGTTCTCCGGTGGCTAGCCACGCATTGCCATGGAGCCTTGGTAAATTTTCAAAAGGTCCTCAACATCCCTGGGGCTTCCGCAAATGAACGGCTCTCGCTGATGGACATCTCGCGGAACAATATCCAGAATTCTTTGCTTTCCCGTGGTCGCTATACCGCCGGCCTGCTCCATGAGATACGCCATAGGTGCGCACTCGTACAGAAGACGCAACTTGCCGTTCGGGTTCTTCTTATCACCAGGGTATCCAAAAACGCCGCCGTAAATCAGCGTGCGATGGACATCGCCAACGAGAGATCCTATGTAGCGCGAAGAATAGCCCTTTTTCTTCATCGATCGAATATATTCTTGAAGAACAGGGTCCCAGTTATCCGAGTTTGCCTCGTTGAAGGAGTAGATCTTGCCACGCTCCGGAACACGAACATCTGGGTGCGTCAAAACAAACTCGCCAATCGCTGGGTCCAGAGAAAAACCCTGCACTCCGTGACCAATAGACAGCATGAAAATCACCGATGAGGAGTAGAGAATGTAGCCCGCTGCCACCAGATTCGCACCCGGTTGCAGCGTCTGCACGAGGCACTGCATTTGTCGCTGACTTATATCCGCGTCCTCGGGTCCCGTCAGACAGTGCTCGCCGCTGCGCATTACACCAAAAATCGTACCCGTGGCGATCGCTGCATCCAAATTCGAGGATCCGTCCAACGGGTCAAACGCAGCAATAAAGTCACCTGTATACGCCTCTTCCATGAGCGACACTGGCTCGTTTTCCTCTTCCGAAGCCAAGACACCTAGTTTCCCTGTTGAGCGTAGCGCGTTCTTGAGCACCTCGTTCGTCAACACGTCCAGCTTTTTCTGCTCCTCGCCCTGCACGTTGACCGAGCCCTGAAGGCCAGTCAAGTTGCTCACGCCCGCTCGGGCGACCAGTGAGGCAATCTGCTTGCCAGCTGTCGCTGTGGCTGTTATCAAAGGAGCCAAATCAGCGGTCTCTGGATGCTGCCTCTCCTGTTGGAGAACCCACTGTCCGAGTGTCATGGGTAGGTCTAAAGCTGCGCGCAGTCTCACTGCACCAAAGCGACGTTGATGCCTTGTTTCCAGCGGCAAGACCGACACCGATACCCTTCCCCATATGTTTGTTGAGCGCAGCTTAGGAGCCCCAAGGCTAACGAAAGCGTGCGGTGCTTGCTTCGCCATGAATATCGTTGCTGGCTCCTTGAGGTCAGCAAGGAGATGAGTGCTGCAAACGTCGGGCGTCGCAGCGGCGGGCACGGCCGCAATCGTCGACGGCGGCTCGATCGGCTGCCGCATCTGCGATTCGCCCCGTGCAGCGAACTAGCTTCTGTTCTTTCGAGGGGGTACACTACGACCCATCGGCAGATGCCTCCTCCAGGCCTTTTTCGACCGGCTCCTGCTATTCAGTTCATCTGCTCCGTGTAGACATCGATATTGAGAGGGTGCCTTACAAAGGTAGAGGGCGTCAGCTCCGCGGGTCTCGTCTTCAGCACCGCACATCTGCTGATGTTGATAGCGGCGTTGAAGTCTCGGTTCAAGAATTCCAAGCGATTATAGCATCTGGTGGAACTGATCAACGTAGGGGTTGCAAGAACTCGTGCCCTATGTGCCATTTGCTGCTCTTTCAGCTCTCTGAGGTTTTCAATCACCGAAGCGCTCCGCTGGATTTTGTCTTTCTCGACCTCCTGAAGTGTGCATCCCAGTTCATACCTTATTTTAAAATGAAAGCACTTGTTCATTTCCTTAGGTAAGGGCATTCCCGGGGCGAGAGGGACTTGCAGAAGAAAGACGAAACGTGCTCCAGCGTTACCGTGTGCTGAGCGCTTCAGCGATTCGCCCAGTGGAACGATCGTTACGCCTCACGAACGGAAAGACTCCTTCAATGGCGTCGAGCCACGGTGTGTACGTAGTAATGAAATGCAACGCTACCTCGATAGAATTGGAAAAAGCTCGAACGCAAGGGGGATTTGTGAAACGCCACGTTGCCTATTGGAAGAACGTCTCCAGACATCAGTGTAAAAGCCTTCGATGGTTCGACGAAGTGTTTCGTGCTGTTGTATGAGCCTTCTGTACGAGCGAAATTTAATCCGCCACACATATCCACTGCTGCTAGAATAGAGAAGTTCGTCGTTCTCATCGAGTTCGATCGTACGCATGGCAGGCTCCCTTTCCGCGAATACCCATATAGGCCCCGTTCTGTTCGCCCGAAGCAAGTCCCATCGACTGGAAAACAAACCGACGTCACTGTGCCTCGTATCGATGGTGACTTTCCAGGAACGCTTTCGTTGCGATTTCGGTGGATGATGGGTGTGAATAAACTAGGACTTTTTTTGTTACTGGATCGCAATGGTTCCAGGACCAGACGAAGAGGCGATTGAGAAACAGAGACGCTGCTCGCGGCTACTATTGTCGCACATGCATTCCGAACGGGATCAACGGGTCGTTTTTCTATCATTGATAACAGTGAGTGTTTGAGAATATCGATTTTGGCGCGGAGTGTGTATCATTCGTTCTTTCAGGGCTCCTCAAAGATCAGAGCCCTGTGGTATGACTGACCTGAACGGGGAATGCAGTACTCTTCGCACTGCTCTGGAAGGAATCCATCCGACATGCAAGTTGTCTACCATCTATAAGATACATTGCATACTGATGCCGATCTCATGCTATAAACCGCAGCGAGGACCGTACAAAATAGCGTTGAAAGACTTTGAGTCCGATCATATTCCGTTTCCAGAGTCGTAGGAAGATAAATACGGTGTCCATTGCTGTGCATTGCACCGAGTATCTCGCTTCCATGAAACGAATCAGAGTGAGCTGCAACTCCTACGTGTCGCCTGCTTGCTTGCTTGCTTGTTTGCGAGCCAATACGTATGTGCCACAGTGGAATGGTGCACCTTCGTGGCCACCTATGCATCGTATGACGTTCCGCAGCTAACGTGTATGCATCGCTGCAGACGCTTCGCGATGTCGAGCGACGGGATCGTACGGTGAAGGGATACCGGAGCATCCAGGGATGCAGCTCGCCCTCTCTACGACATATGGACGCGTTTCACGCACGCTGGAGGTCAACGTGCTTGAGTGACACTGTTTCTGGTTGATCCCTGCAGGCAGCGCAGCAGGAGGCTCAGCGTTTCTAGATCTAAACCAGGTCGAGTGCGAGCGGCACGATTAGAGAGCAGACCCTCCGTGGTGTGCGATACTCGCGTTCCGACGACTTGTGCTGCATAACGCTCCTCGAATACGTTCTCAGGTTACATCTTTAGTTTCGGTCCAGGTTGTACCAGCATTCGCCAAACTGTTGAAACTCGAAACTGATCTTTCGAAATCGCTGCGCTCGCCCGCATCGAGTCACTTTCAGCCGGCCGAAACTTCACGACGGAGACCTAGTATTCTTCAGGGAGCCTCAATGCACCCACATTGTCATACGTTATTCACTTAACTGGCTAGAGTGACTATGGAAGAGCTGGTTCTGCAATGTCGGAAAACGCTTCCACAAAACGACGACTGGAGTCACGGCGACACCGCAGCATTCCAGCAAGCTGCTGCATCCCAGGGCATTGCGGAGAGGTGCACGTCGTGGATCCTTTGCGTACACGTCGGGTACTGCACGTCATGTTCGCCACTGATTCGAAGGAGAATTCTAGGTTGATTGTGAAAGGATTTGCTTCCTACATCTCCGAGGAGCGTCTACGAGCACACTTCTCAAGACTTGGTGATGTTACGGACGTGCGGGTTTCCCGGACGGCGAGCGGGCGCTCGCGGGAGTTTGGATTCGTCGGTTATCGAACACCTGCGGAGGCAGCAGCAGCCAAGGCATTTTTTGACCAAACGTTCCTAGATACTCGTCGCATAACTGTAGAGTATGCACTTCCTCCGCGATCACCGGCGCTAGCCGAGAGGAAACGTTTTCATGCGGAGGTTTCTGTGGACAGGCGGCAAGCAGCAGCCACCGCCCGTGCTGGCGAAAGAAGACCCCCAACGCTGACTGCAGCGGAGAACGAGCACCGCGGTGCAGAGGTGCACTCTACGAGTGACCACGCTGTCGAAACCGCTGGCAAAACCGGAACACTCGAGGGGGTACCTCGAGATCAGACAAGAACGAGTCAGACTTCGCTGTGGCATGCCGCACACGCGACCTGGGGTCAAGAAACGAGCGAGTCGGAGCCACGTAAGGTGCACAGGCGACCGGAAACGACTCCGTCGCGTGGTCGTCAAGCTGCTGACGAGGGCAGCGCTGTCTTGCTCGCGGACTCGCCTGATGATCAAGCGCTCTCGCGTACCGTTTCCCAAACGGAACCGCCGACCAGTGCGGTATCCGCCTCGTCTGCATCTTCAGGAGCAGAGCAGGTGTCTTCCCGTGCGGAATCGATGGCGTCCGCTTCTAAGGAATGGAAGTTGTGTCGGTCTAGTCGCATCTTTATTCGAAATCTGGGGTTTAACGTAACTTTCGAAGACCTGGAGAAGTTGCTTGAACCTTTCGGGGAACTCGAAGATGTCCATCTGGTTCGGGATCGGGAAAGCGGCCAGTCGCGCGGCTTTGGGTTTGCACGCTTCAAGACCGTAACCTCTGCGCAACAGGCAATGGACGCCTTGGACGGGTCAGTGTACCAGGGACGCCTTTTGCACATCATGCCATCCGAGGCAGACCGGTACGAACTGGATCAGAGGTCGTCTCTGGAAACCGAAGGCAAACGCAGAAGCTTTAGCGTGGAGCGCAAACGGCAGCGTCGTCGAGAAGCCGGCACCACAAAGGACACCATTTCGTGGAATCCGTTCTTCCTGGGAACTGATGGCGTTTTAGAGACGACCGCCGAGCGCTTTCAGATGTCCAAAGCGCGCTTTCTCGGTACCGATGCGCTAGAAGGGGGGATTTCAGCCGCCGTGCGGCTCGCTGTTGCCGAGTCGAGTCTGCTGTACGAGGTTCGCGAGGCGCTCGCCGAAAGCGGAATCAACGTGCAAGCTTTGCTCGATGAACAAACTCGGCAGCGAAGGGCTTTAGATCGGAAACAGCTCTCCCGAACAACGATTATCCTGAAAAACCTTCCGGCGAGAACAACGTCTGCAGACCTAGGACCAAAGCTCGGTCGCTACGGTCAACTTGGACGATTGGTGGTCGCTCCCGGGGGCCTTATAGCATTCGCCGAGTTTCTCGACGAAAACCAGGCCAAGGCAGCATTTCGGGGGCTCGCTTACACGCGTTACGCTGATCTGCCGCTCTATCTCGAGTGGGCACCTCGCGGCATCTGGGCCGACCCAACACCTCCCAATGGAGACGATATCGCCGAAGCATCGCCCAAAGCTTATGCTTCTGTTGACGACTCTGGATCAGGTTCCGAAGAACCGCCTCCGAATTGGTCCCAAACTTCGCTTCTGATTCGTAATTTGAGCCTTGACACGACAAGTGGCATGCTAGTCGAGCATCTCGAGTCCTTGGGCGTGCGACCTCGAATCGTGCGCATACCGCTGGATGAGGAGACCCCCAGTATGGATTCCCGGAGTCCAAACATTCCATCGAAATACGCTTTCGCGGAATTTGCAACTTGCAAAGAGGCCTGGCGCGCTCTTCATATCCTGGATGGATCGGCGCTGCGGGGCCACAGACTCTCCGCTGCGCCCAGCGAAAAGCACGTCACGAGTCGAGTGGCGGCCTCGGAGACCGCGGTTGTCCCCGAGGCTGGCAACGAAACCAAACTTATCATCAAAAACATTGCTTTTGAAGCGAGCAAACGGGAGCTACATCAGCTATTCAGTTCCTTCGGCCATGTGAAGTCGCTTCGACTACCAAAGAAAGTCGATGGCAGTGGACGAGGATTCTGCTTTGTGGAGTACGCAACGCCTCAAGAAACAGCCCGGGCCACAGCACTCGTCCAGGGCACTCATTTCTATGGAAGGAAACTCGTAGTCGAATACTCCCATCTTTGAAAGAAACCATCCCACAAAACAAAATGACGACTTTGGCAGCGGGAGCGACTCGTTGGCAAGGATGCGCACTTGTTCCGCGTGTTTGCCGCTCGATGCCGGGCCTTTGCACACAAGCGGCGCCTCGGGCTGAGGCCGTGACCGCCGCACCACCACGATGGGACTCCATCTCTAGTCCAGACGATCCTAGGCGTGGTCTGCGCTCCCTTTGGCTGGTGTGATAATGTGCATTCAATGTCCAGTAGATGAGGATTATCGCAGAGAGACGTGAAACACGCTCCAGTTCGCTGGCCATGCATTTCAGCGGCAGTCTCGACAGCGCCGCTGGAGCGCCCGACAAGACCCTAATCTTCATGATAGCGGTAGGCACAGATGATACGGGTAGTATTCGCAGCGTTCTTGGCTTGTCTGCGGATACCCCAGAAGTGCACGAGCGACTCGGACGCACAACAGGGACACGCAGTCCAAAATGCATGTCCAAGCCTGTTTCCTGCAGCGACGCAGACGCTCCCAGCAACAGCATCGTCGTTGTGTGCGATCCGCGACTCCAAAACCGAGAACCGCTGCTGGAGTTCACTTTTCGGCCATTTGCCTGTGATATGGTGCTGGTCCGGTACCCGACGTCAGTTCTGAATCGTGGTGAGCACTGCGTTTCCAGCTTTGAGGCGAGTACCAGGAAACAGGCTCGGCGCCAGCACAGGCGTTTACCTTGCCTGCTCTTTCTGGTACTGTTCAGTATCCGACTTGTGCCAGTTCCTACAAAGTCAGCGTGTAAACACTGAAGAACGAAGAACGAACGTGCTGCTGGTGCTCGTGTCGCCAGAGAGTCCAGAAGACCTGCCGAGTCGCCCACGTCAGCTGGTGCCTGCTGGTGCCCGCTGTCCAGACGACCAGGGGCGCGCGCTACGAGTCTCCCGGTTCGGCAGCGTTGACCTCCTCTATGGTGTCTATCCAGTCCGAGTAGACATCCACCGGCTCGCTCAAGCTGTTTATAGCGCACTGATAACTGGCCCCGCACACGCCACACTCTAAACGCCCGCGCATGGGCACCGTGCTTCGGTCCAGGAGCACCTCCACGGCTTTCGGTTGGTTGCAGAACGGACAGTCGAACCGCTTGTCCAGCTTTGGCTGAACTCGCTTCACTACTGGTTTCGATGACTTTTTGCGCTTACCCATGGAGTGGTCCAGCGGACATCCACGTCAGCGACCAGCACCTGCGACACAGCAGCGCTCGTACGGTCAACGTGGTGCGGCACGACGCACCAGGCAGCCGCGAGAGGTACGGCGTCATTCGCGTGCGAAACTGTTGCGAGGCTGCTCCACATGAGCGTCTACAGGGCGCACCATACAACAGATGACGGAACACGCAAATATATTCGGAAGCGATCGTTTTGGGTCCTGAGGAACCGCCCAACCTCTCTGCATCAAGTCCTTGTCGAGGTAAGCGTGCTGTTCTATCGACAAAATCCGGCGATTGTCCAACTGTATCGACTCTGTTGCAGGGCCTGCGCGGCCTATCGGCACTGCCGCCCCCTGGTGATGCGTCCACGGAGGTAGCGTCCAGCATGCAAGGTTATTTCGGTCTGTAGCTTTCCGCGGCAACGATCCCACTCGGTGACTACAGTCGTCGAATGGCGACACCTTCCCTGCTTCACGTGCGAGGCGCACTCCAGAGCATAACACCCGCATTCCTCCATAGCGTTGCCCGCTGCGAACGTTTGGCGTTCCGGGGATTACGCTGACCCTCGCAGCGTATCGATCCCCTGGGGTCGATTCATTCGGAGCTGCGCAGCAGTCCTCGAGTTCAACGCGCTGCCTGGAAAAGCTCAGTACGGTGGTAGCGGATCAAGTTGCTATTGACGCCGGCGCACGGCACCCGGAGAGCATGAACCAGTCATCCATCCTGTTCTGTCGTAGCTGACGAACCCAGATAACGGCGATTTGATGCTCGTAGTCGACGCTTGAAAGGTTGCATCCTCCGCAATGAAGAGCGCCGTCTAATGCCCGGTGCAGGGCGCGATGCATCACATCCAGGGACAACGAGTTCTGCTTCGAGCCGCCTCTCTCATGCGGGTTGCGCAACGGAGGGATCCCGCCAGGCCCCATGTACCTCGAGTGCTGCTCACCGTGTGATGGGCGACCACCTGGAGGCGTTCGGTCGTCGAGCTCTTCAGGCTTTTTGCACCCCGGCAGCGTTCTGGACGAGCCACCGCAGTCAGACGCGGCGTTGCGAGCGACCGCGCCCACAACGTTGCCTTCGACGGTGCCAGAGGCGCGAGCAGCAGTGGTGCCGTGTTTCCCCGGGAAGGTGTCTCCGGCTCGAGTTGGCTCAGAGGGAAACCGTAGAAAAACGGAATGAATCGTCTTTAGCACGTGTTGTATTCCGATATTTTGATCAGTGGAACAAGCGGGAAATCGCGGGTATCATTCCGCTCTTTGCTCCGGACGTGTTCTATGAGGACGCGCTTTATCCCAGAGCGCTTCACGGGCGAGAAGCGCTTGCTGAGCACCTCACTAAAGTAGCTCGTGTCTTACCACCTCAACTAGAGTTTGTAATCGATGACGTTTGCGAGGATCTCGAACGCGGCAAATGTGCCGTTCGGTTCCACCTCGAAGATCGTCGTACGGGGAAGCAGGTTCCCTTTTCGCGCGGGACTTCGTTTTTCACCGCAAAAAGAGCTCCGGACGCTCCTGAAGGCTGGTTGCTGACCTCGGGATGGGATCTGCCGGAACCCCTCATCAAGGCAGGGAACGTTCTGCTCGCCATGGCTGGTATTGCTGCGCGTATTCTCGGGCTCTTTCGGCGGAGAACCTGAGACACGAGAGCTGGGTACTGCCAAGGCAGGGAACGTGCCGCTCGCCATGGCTGGGAATGCTGTGCATGAGTTTGAGCTTTTGTCAGGTAGAGGACCTGATGCATGTTGGCAAGATACTGCGCTTCTGCACAGATCTCAGGGCGTGCGCCTCTGCTTGTTAGAAGTTGTCTACGCAGCCGTGTTATCCCTGAACACAGGACGCAGCATCTCAGAGGCCGCAAGTATGTGCTTGAACGTGGTGCCGGCTTGGCATGCGGCTCCTCGAAATGTTTTTTCTTCGGTATGAAGGGTGCGGCTCCTGGGTGCAACGAGAAATTTCTTTTACATACAGCTCGCGAAGCCTGATCACGCTGCACATGATCCCGAGGTACCCTGAGCACCGAGCCTTGTCTTCTTTTCTCACGCCATGTGCATGCTGCTGTTCCGTCTTGTGCACGCTTCACGAAAGCAGCGGGTCCCAGAGTCGCAACCCCCTCGCTATCCGCCGAAGCAGCAGCGCTGAACCTGCCGCAACCTGCATGATACAGATCCCATACGAAAGCTCGTTTCATACAGTTTCTGATGCGCCGCCTCTCGATCGAGCAGCGCGAAATGAGAGGTACCTGCCACTAACGCCACCACCGCTGATCCAGCAACCCGTCTGTCGTAAAGAAACCCTCTTCCAGGCACCGTGTATGCCGTAGTAACGGAGCGTGCGCGCGCGCTGTGAACACGCCCATCGCGCCGTCGAGATGCAGACGCACCAGCGCGATGGCGCGCAATCGCGGAGTACGCCCCAGCGGTGCCGCATAGAGTGAATCACGAGTCCGTTGATAAACGTCACTTTTTGCGACTGGTGGTACTGGTGTCTCGAGCCAGCAAAGTGTGACTGAAACATGAACCTTACGCTTCTGAAACGCATCATCTATACCCTAGTTTACAGACCGCTTGGTTTTCTCTATCTTTTCTTTGGTGTGTTTTACGGGCGGTTTGTGCTTCCGAAACAACCTGCGTTGACGTTACTGCGGCCGTACGTTGACGACCGGACGGTCGTCGTCGTGACCGGCTGCAACGTTGGCATCGGCTATGAGGTCGCGCTTGCGCTTTCAAAGGCTGGTGCGACAGTGTTTATTTGCTGTCGCACGGAAGAAAAATGTAGTGAGACTATCAGGCGGATCAAGCAGCAAGGGGGGCGCGGGCAGCTCAAGCCTATCAAACTTGAGCTGTCCTCGTTCGCATCCGTCCGCGCTGCTGCCGATGCGATTAACGCGCAAACAGCCTACATTGATTTTCTTGTGTTAAACTCGGGTGTGATGAACATTCCGAAGCTGGAATTTTCGGCCGACGGCTACGAGATGCACTTTGCGGTGAACCACCTCGGACACTACCTCCTAACCAGACGCCTGGTTGCTAAAGTGCGAAAAGGCATCGTCGTTGTTAGCTCTGATGGACATATCATGGGCGCTACTGATGCGATTGATGATATAAACTGGGATCGACGTGGACGGGAGAACTATGACGGCATGGTCGCGTATGCGGACACGAAAATGGCGAATGTTTTGTTTGCTGCTGAATGCAATCGGCGGTACCCTTCGATCCGCACTGTTGCGGTACACCCCGGCGCAGTACTGACCGAGCTCATTCGATATTCCGTGAAACCGGAGGCACAGACGCGTCTTCGCCAAATTCTCAAGTATATTTTTCGAACACCTGCGGAGGGAGCACTCGTCGTGGTGGCAGCGCTTGTGGCTACCGCCGTGCCTTGCGCCGGAAAGCGTGCGCCTCTTTTCTACCGCGACGGCCGGCCGAGCTGGGCAGTTGCGGAAAACGATGTTGCTGCAGCGCAGCATCTCTGGGACGAGAGCGAGCGCATCGTCCGCAACTACCTCACCTAGATTTGAATAGAAGCAACTTGTGCGGGAATATTTTTAGCATGACAAGAAAAAAGGGATATTCAAGGCGTTGGAGCGGAATCTCGGCCTGTTTTGATGGAAGATCCGTAACAAGACCGTCGTCGTCGTCGTCGTCGTCGAATGCGAGCAAGGTCCGCAATTGTCATGGATGAAAACCTGCTCGACCATTTTTCCTGCTCGTGCCGTAAACTAAAAAAATCGAGAGTGCTCTGGATCGTGCGTTTCCAGGACGATTCCGCAACCTTCACAAGGCACGTGGCGTCGCCGATGTGGATCGTGCCCTGCACGGCCAACGGCATACGTGGTCTCCGAGATGCTCCGAATATTAAAAGAGGTTGCACAGACCGAAAACGCATCCCCAAGCGAGGCCCATGCCAGCACCCCAACCCATGCCCCGAACACATGCGTTGCAAATGCCCTGAGAGACCTCTGATCGAGAATGCGACGGTGGTACCTGGCCAGTCGCCGTTTGATCGTCGTACTGGTATCGTGTGGGCTGCGCGGCCTCGCCTGCCCTGTTGCCCGGATAAATGGGTGCACCAGTTGGTCGGTAGACTGGAGGCAGAGGCGCGTACGGTGTGCTTTCTGTATAGTAGTAGTAAGCCCCAGGTGGCGGCTGAACGCCGGGCTTTCCGTCAAACTTTGCTGGCTCAGGCTCGGCGGCTTCTTCAGCATAAGCACCTTTAACCTCCTTTTGGGCCGAGAAACTCTGGGCCGGTTGCACCGCAAAGTCCGGGCGTGTTACAGGAGCGCTCGTTGTATCTGGAGCGCTCCCAGCAGCAACCGCAGCATAGCTTGTCGCCGGCCTGTCGGGGTGGTAGTAGTAGTATGACATAGACCTATTTGAGTCTGACACGGTTGAAAATATCTAGCTCTTTCTCGTGCACGCTAGTTTGAGCGCTGTGTGGCGTCTGGAACTGTTGCGCCCAGCTCAAGGAAACGCACAAGTGTTACAGTCGGATTCGTTGGCACAGTTCGACTATAAGAAGCCCAGCTGTAGGCGGAGGTTTCCTTCGCTGAGGCGTTCACGCACTGAACGAGTGTCAACGTTCAGCGCGCAAACTTTTCCTAGGGCTATTTTTTCTCAAACACGCGAAGCTTCGATGGCGCCAGAATGTCGACGCTAGCCAACCGCGTATCTGTATCGTCAACGTGCTTGTTCCGCTTACGTCTTCGCGTTGAAAGAGCATTCGACATAAAACGAAGATTCGACGACGGAATTCGGGAGCGTCCGCGGGAGACACGCGGTCGGGCGTCGTGTCCAATTTGGGCCGTGCCTCACGCGCAACGTGTCCGGCGGATACAGACATGCGCGCGCACGCACGCACGCGCCGGCCGGCGCGCCTGCGAGCTAACTACGTCATCGTCATGCACCGCAACTGGATTCCATAGACAGGCGCGTGTCATCTCATGCTCTTTCGAGGTGTAAGGCAGACGCGTTCGATTGCGTCTATTTAAAGTAATATAAAATCCAAGGTATGGAGATGAAAGTCGGGGATCCTGGCGGACCGTCATCGCCGGGCGCCCGGAAAAACGAAAAAGTCCTCTTCTCGCCTGTCATCGAGCGAAGAAGCGCAAGTGACGTAGATGAAGAAGAGTGGAGATAGTCAAGAAAAGGTGCTTGATCCACGAGACGATGACGAGACTGTAGTGGCACAGAGGGCACGAGTTCAATGAGCCCCTGCGATCATGGGTTCAACCACCGGCAATGTACGCGAAGAATTTCGTGAACCGTGACCCCAACGCCGCCATGAATATAACACGACGTGTGGTGCTGGACACGAGTCCCGCGGAGCTGAGGCACTCTAGTTTTGTGAGGAAACCGCTCAAGGTCGAATTGTGCAAGAAGAAGTAGAAACCAGTAGCAGGTGACCGGTCAAAAAAAGGCGGGGCGGTGTCGGCGAGTGGGTATGCGTACCCCGCTCTACGGTCGTGAGCCATTTTTCGTCTTGCTGAGTATATATATGGACGCTAGTGGAGGCGATGACTTAAACTACGCATAAGCGACATTCCGCGGGGATGTTCCCGAGGGCCTTGTCCTGATGTGTTACCCGGTATCGCGCGCTCCCTGACCAATGTTTCAGTTTGCCGGGCAGTAGGTGAACCAGCCAGCTATCCAGCGGGTTGTTTAGGTACAGGCATATTACATTCCCTTAAATTCACGAATCTTTTTAAGGAATCCTCTTGTTTCATACTACTACTTCCGTGCTTTTCGCGCTTAAACTGAAATGCGCACAGAATACTCCGTCATGGATACCGATTGCGCAGCGCCTGCTTCTCTTCCACATGCGTGTGTCTCGGACCTAAAAAGTGCAGTATTTTGCGGTTATCCTGGAGTGTCGCCCTATCCACCGCAGAAGTAAACTCGTCCGGTGCCTGCTTCTTCCGATGCGCTGCGGCTGTACTGAACAGCAACGCCCGCTGAGACGCGGTCGTTGTGGAGTATTCACGTCGCAACCCAGCCAAGCGCAGCTTCCATACAAGGAAAGAAAGCTCTAGCGTCTCCTTTAAGTGTTGCCGACGTTGCGTTGGGGAACACCACTGGCCAGTTCGACCTTGGTGATGCGCCCGCCCATCTTCATGATCCGCTGCTGCTCGCTGTACCAGGAAGTGAACGGCACCATCTTCGTTGTCGCAACGTTCTGCAACTCGCGACCGCTGTCAACACGTGACTGACTGGGCAGCACATACGAGACCTTAAACATGCGGCGATCATTCGCAACGCCAGATGACTTGATGCGCCGCGGTCCGAGGTTCCCCGCGCTGCTCCCGTTCATATCGTACCCTGTCATGCGGACGCTCCAGGACGAGTGTGCCAAGCACCGCTGCGACTCTGCAGACTTTGCAGAAGCCTTAACACCTGTTCCAAAGAAACTGGTCTGAACGAACATGGTCAACGAACGAAGAAACACAGAGAACAAAGATATCGCGAAGTTGTGAGTCAAAAGACGGTGGTGCAGCGAGCGCAGCCGGCGAGCTCGCTTGCGTATTCTCGCCACGTTCTCGCCGGCCGTGTACAGTAGTGGCGATCGGCGCGCCTTGGACAAAACGTCTCCAACTGATGTGCAGACGCCTCCCCGTCTTTTTGGACCGGCCACCAACTACTTCTTCCAATTTTATCTCATATAGTTCGACCTTAGAAGGTTGTCCAAAAAAGTACCTTCTTGTTCACTCTGGAGGTCTCGTCTCCAGCACCGCACATCTCCTGATATTGATGGCAGCGTTAAAGTCTCGGTTCGCAAACTCCATACGTTTCTTACCATCGTTGGTTGTACTTACTAATGCAAGTAGCCCTCGAAGTTTCGCCCTCCTTTCCATTTGCTCTTCCGTCAGCGGTCCGTACTTTTTTGCATCCTCAGGGCTCCGCTGGCACTTTTCCATCTCCACTCTCTGGAGCGTGCGCCCCCGCTCATGGTGTGAATGCGATGTTCGAAACTCATCTATCGGTATTGTAACAAAACGCCGTGCGCACTCCTTATACGTTCTCGTCGTTGGAGCTGGTGCAGTCCCTTTTTGGGTCTTCCATCGCCCTGCTCCGTACGCTACTACGAGCCTCTGACTTTCATCCTCCTTCAGGGCACTCAACTGATTGAAAAAATTCGCGAACGCCCGCTGCTTCCCACAATACAAGTTCATTCGAAGACGAGCCCACCGGGGCTTGGTATACTCCTCCCACAGCGCATCCCAATGGGCAACACGAACTTCCATGAATTTCCGAAAAGCTTTAAAGTCCGCTCCTCGACTCATCACCTCGCTCAAAGCTTCCAGGTGCTCGTTCATTCCTGAATTTCAAGTCTCGATTTTGTTCCTTGCATTCATGCTTCCCGATTCTCGATAATATCTCGCTCTCGAGAACCTCAACAGACGCATGTCTTTCTGACATAAGTTACCGTCAGGACCATCTTCCGCACGCTTCGGTGCTGCGATGGTGATGATATTTGTGTTGCCGGGGTCCGCGCCAATGACAAAGTCGTTATCCTGCACTTTCCGCGTCTCAGGATCTGCTTCTTTCTCATCTTCATCCTTCGTCACCTCAACGACATGCACGTTATCCTGCACCTGCTGCATCGCAGGATCCTCCTTTTCGTTTTCTTCATCCTTCGCCGCGTCAACGACAAGGTCGTTATTCTCTACCTCCTGCGTCGCGGGATCCGCCTCCTCCTTTTCCTCATGGTTCGCCGAGGGCGGGACTGGTCGATCTCTCTTCAACCGCCGATAGTGTACACACAAGGCTACTCCATCGGTTTCGATTAACCCAGTGGACAACTTTTGCTTGCTCACTCTCAGACGTTTGGAGCTGAAGATATTCTTCCAGGACATCTCCCGGTTTTCACCGGAAAACTCCTCCCTGCTAACATCGAACTCGGGACTGATCTCCTTCATGATGCCATGAGGGATTCTGGAGTCGATAGTCACGAAATGTGACTTGATATTGGACATTGGAACGACGTTGAAGCGCTTCTCCTTTAGGACAGCCTTCCTTTCCTCCCACTCTAAATTTTCCCTATTCAGCCTCATCTCTGCTTTGCGTTCGAGCTCTCGGTCGAGAAATACGAAATATCGCAGGAAAAGGCGATAGTATCTTTCCTTATCTTTTTTCAACTCTGATATCTTGTCTGTTGGATTCGCCATCCCCAAGATTGCACGGTGCGCTTGTAGAACCGCGCGGATTACAGAAGCCTCATTCGTGCTCTCGTTTGACCCCTTCTCTCCGGCGAATTCGACCTCATCTTGATGCTTACGATCTTTCGTGATGCCATTCATAATCGCCCATTTTCCATTGCGCGATAGGCCCGGGTAGAGTGCAATCACGGCGCGTATCATGAAACGTTCGAGGCTCGTTGTCAAATGGTTCTTCAGGTTCGTGAGGTACTTCATCGCTCCGCATGTGTAAATATCCCGGTGACTCTTGTACCGACGAACCCGTAAGAGGGATGTTTTTCGTGGAAGGCATGCACTAGCTCATTTTTCCTCCGCGCTTCCTCTGTACCAAGCATCAGGTGATGAATAAAGGTCTTATCGAAAAACCCGTCCGGGAACCTCGACCGTTTCCATGTGCGTCACGTCGCGATACATCTCCCTCGCCAAATACATCAGTCCTGACGACGCCTTGACAATACTCTTGGAGTACGAGTCGACACGTTTTTTGATAGCGTCTCGCAACTTTTCGCTGTACGGATCCTTGATATATCCAAGAAGAAAGGTTTTCACCACCTTCTCGTCGTACAGCCGTCTTTCTTGCTGCCTTCGACGTAGGGCCTCCCCCTTTTGCTTCTTTTCCTCTTCCTTTTCTTCTGGAATGGGCACTGTTTTTTGTTTTTTCTCCAGCAGCCGGCGACCCTGGGCCTCCAGGATCGTGAACTTGCTTTTTCACAGCTTTCCTTGTTTTGTTTTTTTTTTGAAAAAGAACGCTCTTTGAACCCTTCTGTTATATACTGCAAAAAACACTAGACTAGACTTGTTTGAAGTTTGAAACAAAAACGAACTGAAAGACTGTACTTTGCTATGACCTCAACGGAAATCCAACTTTCTACAGCTGAACAACACGCTAGAGATCAGGATCGCGTTTCCGTTCAACGGAGGCATACGCGTCGTGTCTCATGCCTGCCTGATCTCCCAGTTGCGCTCACTGAGCGCGATGCGTGCACCGCGCGAGACGCCTCACCGATCAATAAAGGACACGTGTCCGACACCCTGCATTGGCACGTGCGTGTTCGCATCGCACTGCAGCCAAAATAACGTATCGTAGATCGGAAACTCACGTAGAATGCACTCCTGCTATAGGCTATGTCGTTGGTGCCTATCGCAGTGCCGCCCTGAAGCACAGTCGGTGTTGTGGCACGCTTGGATCTCCATAATGCCTCCAGAAGAAGCGTAGCTTTCGCAGCGGCTCACGCTTGTCTGGATGAGGTGTGCATCACACTAGCCTTGAAGAGTTTCGTTAGTTTTATTGATCGTAACCAAAGTAGGCATATTAGTGTTCCCGAACACGGCTACAAGTTTATTCCCTATGCTTGTTATGCATGCTGCACGGACGCTGCAGGGAGTATCTAATTTGAATTGTGCTTCTATCCTGCGTCATAGGCTGGTACTGATGACAGCTCAAGTCATTTCCATGCTGCTTTCGTTGTCTAAATTATGGTGCCTGCTTCGTCCTCCGGATCCGGTGATCTTGGCAGAGGCAGAGCACACTCGACGGGCCCTTTGCTATCGGTTTCAGCTTCTCCTTGTTCAACTCTGGGCTGGGAGGTTCCCCCATAAAGTTGGACCGCGTCAGCTCCGCCGATCGCGCCTCCACCACCATACATCATCTGACATTGATGGCGTTTTGTCTAAAACGCTCGTGATAGAGCTGAGGTCAAGAAGCGATCAATCTTGACCGACGCTATCAAACGAGCGGTAACAGAAGCTGAGGGCTGTAGCCGGCACCAGGTGCTCTGGTGCCTACATGCTGGCCGTGAATCGTGCGTGACGAAGCCGCACAGCATGCCACGGTTTCCTAGTACGTAAACCAAGCACGTATTCGAAACGTTCGGGTTCAGTGTGATGACGAGTCGCCGCTGCGGCATTCTGGGAAAATCATCCGAGTGCGCTATGGTTTTTCGAATATCGAGCATCATCACGAGTGTGGGTGCGCTTCACTGCACGAGTTGCAACGATCACCGAATCCACCATCATCCAAAAGTGACGAAAATTCACATGCGCACCGGCCTCGCACCTCTAGGTCAGGACGTGCCCACCAGCACGCAAACAAATTTCGTGCCCCGCTGTGCTTTCACCAAAAACGAAAGGAAACATGCGTTTCCTCGACCAGGGATAGAGGGTTCCGAATTCCTTCAGATACTGCCGATGTTTCGCCCGAACCCAGACCAGCATCTGCAGTGTGCCCACGAGCATACACAGGATGCCTGCGATTGTTCGCATCATCGAGATCAATCCTACGCACGCCAGTACCTCAAATATGCAGTTCGGATACGACACGAACTCGAAAAGCAAGCCGAATGGGATCCGCCACCAGCGGCGACCGCGAAACCCGATTGCAAACCGCTCCCGCAAGCCATTTGGGCAAACGAGTGGTGCAGCGCGCATGTTCATATAATGCAGCAGCAGCAGCAGCAGCAGCAGCAGCAGCAGCAGCGTGCAAATACCCCACTGCATCTGCGCAGTTCCTGGACCAGCACCGATGAGGCACGTGCGGGGCAGTCCAGCCGTGCAGGCTGTTGCTAACTTATACGATCGGTACCTTCGCAGCCTCCAGCGATACCCCGTAACTACAAAGTCGCTGACTGCTGCCTCGGTTGGTGCTGCAGGTGACGCGTTGGCGCAGTTGCTCGAACGTCGTCAGCGAACACCGACAGCTGAGCGATTGGGAGACCCTGGTCCACAGAAGCCGTTTAACTGGCGAAGGCTAGTGTTATTCGCAACGTTCATGGGTGTCTTTAGCGCACCAGTTTCTCATTATTGGTACCTTTGGTTAAGCAAACGCTTTCCCGCAACCAATATGGTAGCGGTTAGCAAACGCGTTGCCTGTGATCAGTTGCTTATGGCGCCGACAATCATCCCGGCAACACTGTTTTTTCTCGAGTACGCCGGGCGAAAGTTTGTCGCTGGAGAGAATGGTGACGGCCTGTTGCGACACGCCTTGCAGGTCGCAAGCGAGGAAACCGGTCGTACGCTGCTGGCGAACTGGACGATATGGCCTATAGCGCAAGTTGTGAACTTCCGCTTCGTCCGCAACGAGCTGCAGGTCCTGTTCGCAAATCTGGTCGGTGTGGGATGGAATACCTTTCTCAGCCTTGTCGCTGCCGAAAACCTGCAGAAAAGCCATAAAACATTGACGAAAGCTGATTGAGAAACCGGACGGGCTCGCCTGGTTGGATGCCGTCAATGCATCTTTCCCGCGAGCCGTTCAGGTACGATCATCTGCTGGCAACGCCCTTCCTGCGTTCGTTCGCAGGCATCGTCATCGAGACCTGCTGCTCCTGGTTCGTGCAACAGACTACGCGGTGCGGGATGCCTCGATGGTGGGGTTTATTTAAGGTGTCGGATCGAGGCATCCCCCGAATCTGCGATAGTCATCGGTCTCTGGTCGTGGATGCAATGGCACGGTGCTTTCGTTGCAAACATGACGAAGATCATGGAACCGTTCAGTTCCGAGAACCAGACACAGTCTATGCCACAGGTGGACGGCCTAACGCACCTTGCATCGAATCATTGCGAAACATGGCCTGTGGATGGTTTCCCATGTGTGCCAGGTCGCCCGAAGCATTGCTCAGGTACACGCGTGGCGGAGTAAAACGGCCAATGTCCTGCAACACGGGCGCTCACTATGTGTTTGGAACTCTTCCCATGGCCATGAACACCAGTCTTTGCGGATTCACGCTGTGGCTGCTTCCTCTGTTCCCGCTCATATGTCCGGCCTCGTGACGTCGGTCTCTCCGCTCACTGCAGCTCGGCTTGCAGCGCCCGATGAATGTTCGCAGGAGTGTCCAAGTCCAGATTTGACCAGTTCCGACTGTAGTTCACGCATGTCATGAACTTTTTGGAATTTGCGATTCAAGCCTTGTCTGCCGTTCACAGCTTGTTTGTTTAAAGCATCTGCGCGTGCTTCGTAGCCTTGACATCTGATTGTGGTCAGGTTTTCTCCAATGCCAATCGCAGCTCCTCCTGCTCCTGTTCCAGTTCGTCCGAGGTCTTCTCTATGGCACGTGAACGCTTCCTCCGTCGCTCAACAGATGCGAGTGACGGGTACCGAGGGCCCGCCACGATACAGTCCTCCCTTTTGCGCGCCCGGTGCCGTACGCTGGGATCACGGGCCCTTTCTAAGCGATATCCTCGGGGGTTACGCTGCATGCGTTACGCCCAAGCGTACGTTGGTCCATTCGAGAGCGTCTCTTTCGATTGCTATAGTATCCATGACAGGAACGAGTATCGGAAGGATGATCCAAACGGTAGACCGCCAAAATGAGAACTTTCCATCTACGTGCACCCGACTGATACAAAGCAGAGACGCACTCTCCATTGAAAGCGACCACTGCGACGACTCGAGTCCAAGTCCAGCACTCTTTTCCATGCGAACAGCAAAGACGGTTGCGCCCCTGAGAGCACATTCCAAGAAAGATTTCATGCTGGTGTCGAATGCCGTGTCGTCGTTGGCCACAAAGACAGATCGATTTGTTTCTTGAACTGTACGGATTCTTTCACGTCACAAGTTTCGTGCGCTTGCGGCATGCGCTTGTGAACAAGTCGTCACGAAACGATACCGAGCTCTTCTTCCTCGTCAGCCGAGCGGTGCGTTTCGATGTGCCCATGAGTTGCCGTGAAACAGAAAGATCAAAAACTTGAAAAATGCGTCCTTGGAGCATGATTCTCGTAAGAAAAATGGAAACATTAAAGACGATGCCTACGCTTTGGATACTGGTATTGGTTAGTTTACGAACCCTTGTTTGAGGACGTCGCAAACCGTCGTGAGTCTGGTGACGTAGCGCACGCCAACGGCAAAGCGTCGAAGGAGTCGCTTTCAAAACACGACCGAGAATCCGATAACTATGCATCCATTGGCAAGTGCTTATGACTGCGCTTGGGGCGTGTCGATGTTGTCCATTTGAAACAAGTTCGGAGCGGACTCAACGGACGGGACTAGAGCCAGTCGTTGTGTTCCATGCTATGGGGCCACGAGCTTCGTGCACATCTCGAAACAAACTCGTTGCATAGGGTCCTCGTCTGTGCGTTCGCGCGGGGGCGGCATGGCGGTCCTTGTTTCGACCGATTACAACGAGGCGCTCACCACTGATGAATAGCTCCTCCTTTTGGAGAAACGTTTGGGAACGGCTGCGAGCAGTCGGGACCCGAGCGCCGCGGGGTCCCGTCGAGCGACCGCCCCCGCAGTGCAAGGACTTTCTGGACTGGGACGACCTCACGAGCTACGATAAACAATATTGTGCCCAGTTCCGGTTGGACGTGGTTTCGCACCTCATGAAACAGGTTAGGAAGGGAGAGATCCAGGATCCGCAGCTCCGCCAACAGATTGAAGCACTCTGGAAGGAGATCACTGCTGCCAGGCAACGTTTACGTTCAAAGTGATGCGGCAGGTCCCTCAAGCGCCTTGTGAAACAGGTCAGGAAGGTCAAAGTCCAAGACTTGCAGCTCCACTCAGAGATTCAAGCACCCTGGAACAAGCTCACTCCCGCAAGCCAAGATGGACCTGTAAAGTAGGACCCAAGGCCCCGGTATCATGTTGCGATACCACAGGGAAGCGATCCCCCGGAGCCTCGTCTCCGAGGACGAGCGCGGCATCACTGGGTCCCGTGCCCGCCGTTGCTTCGCGCAGCTGCGTTTCTCTGCTGAAACTGCTGCAGCGTTGCCAATAACTGCTTGACTTGGTCCATATCGGCTCCAGGCGGTGCCGTCGATGGCTGGTTCGCCGCATAGGGTGCATTTCCGGAGAAGCCAGGATGCTGTGCATGCATCACAGGGGCATTCATGCCCGTCGGTGGCAACGAAGCCATGTATCCGGGGTAGGCACGCTGACCGATGGTGCTCCCGGGGCCGTTCGAGGTCGCTTGCGGAGGTGCCGAGGGCTGCGGCTGCGGCTGCGGCTGCGGCGCTCCCGGGTGGCCGTACAGATAGCCTGGCGGCATCGAGGCGTAGGGATAAGGCATGGTGCCCGGGGCCGCCACCATTGGATTCTGGTACCGGTACGCTGCTGCAGCGGTCGGGAGTGAGGGCGCTGGAGGCGTCATTCCAGGGACCACCCCGGACATCATCGATGAGATGTTGCTGGGATCCGCGACGGTCGGTGGCGAAAGCGCCATCGCAGCTGAGGCCACGGTGTACGCAGCGGGCGGCAGAGGCAAGTTAATACGTTCCTCGCGGAAGATAATGGCAAGCGCCTCATGAAAGGGTATGATGGAGCCTCCCCCAGCGTACTCGAATCCTGTTTTTTCATAAGTTCGTATGGAACACGTTCCCTTGGAGGCATCCTTGCTGCTAACCACGATCACGTAACGTACGCATTGTGCGTAGGCCTCTTTGAGCGCAGTGCCCAGGGAATCCGAGAAAATATACGCCACATCAGCTGAAATTCCAAGGCTGCGGATCACGTTCTGCATGGCGTGGGCCATGGATCTCGACGTCGTTCCAATAACCAGAATGCGTACATAGGGTGCACCAGGTCTAGGTGGCGGCCGCGGGCCACCCGTTTCCAGCGCAGCTGCGTCACGCTTTCGCCACCCGCTGCTCTGCTGCAGGGGGCCTCGTTTGCCCTCGACAACGGGACCGGTGCTATGGTGTGCAGCTGCCTCCCTTCCGGTGGCACGGCGGGTGCCATGGTTGCCGCTGCCGCTGTCGTTGCGACGTCCGGACGCAACGCTTAGATCCAGGTGGCGGCCACCGATCAGGCGCCCTTGCTCGTAACGAATCGCGAGTTGCGTCGATTCCGGATTATCATACTGGATGAAGGCATAGGAGCGGAGCAGGAGTGGCTGCTCGATGATGCGGCCGTACTTGGAGAAAATGCTTATCAATTCAACCGGACTTGTAGTCTCTGACGCCAAGTTTCCAATAAACAGGCGTGCGTCGTTGGTGCCTTCTGGATGCCGCCTCGGCAGCGTCTGTATGTATTCAGCCGCCTCTTTCAAACTCAAGGCTGGTCGCAGCTTACTGGAATCATCATCCTCCAGTTTGTTCCATTCCGCTTCAGATTTCTCGGGCACGGCTGGCGTCGGCTGCAGGTCGTGTGCTGTCGAGGCCTCCTCTTGAGCGCCTCCTGTGGAGGGTTCTGCGGACTCCTCTTCGGATGTGGACTGGTTAGGGGCTGGTGCGGCCAGCTCCGTTTGATCGGATGCGACATTCTCGTGGAAGGCGCTTCCTTTGGATCGGCGTGGAATGCTTGCTCCAAATGATACCGGGGACGACTCTGCCGCTCCAGAAACGGCTTCTGTTAGACCTGTCCCGTCCTCGAGAGTGACTGTTGCCTCTGCCACGCTGCCTGACTTTGTCTCCACTGCGTCGGTTTTCTGGCGCTTACGGCGAACGACAGGCGGAAGACTATCGTCATCGAGCAGGTCGTCGTGCTCGATGCTGGCCCTCTCGATGGTGTCATCGTCGTTCAGGGTCACCTCATCGGTATCATCGTCGACGACGGCCGATGGTGGAACTGGTGACCCCCGAACCTGTTCATCCAACGAAGAGTGCATCGAAGGCGTGGTGTCGACGCGATTCCGGAGCTCCTGTGCAGCTTCCGCTGATGAAAAGCCATTTTTGGAGACGGACTCGACAGCGGCGACGGCGGACTGTAATGGGGTTGCCTCAGCATCTTGCGCCTCAGCGCTGCAGTGCCCATGCGGGCTCGTAGCGCTCGGTAGATCTAGGGCAGTTTGCTCCTGCTCCGGTAACCCGAGGCACACTGGCCTGGCTGGTGACTCCTCTGACGACAGCACTGCGGATGTAGCCGCCATCGCATCCCCCTCGCTCTTCCCACATTCCGCAGTCGGCTTCGGGTCAGTCGTATGCTCGGTGCAAGCTGGGCGTTCGTCTCGAGAGCTGGACGCCACCGGGCTGGTTTCGTGGGCACCGACGGACATGGGCCCAACCGGGTCCTCCACCCCGACAGCGGAAGCGCGCTGGGTTTCCGGTGAAGCTGGTTCCTTAGAAATCGGGTCTGAGGCCTCCTGTTGCTCAAAGGTTAGCTCTTCTGGTATGGCGGTAACGTTTTTCACAGTGTCCTCTTGGACTTTAGACTCGCCGTCGTCGTCGTGATGGTGGTGAGCAGCGGGCGCTGGCTCCTCCGCAGCTTGCGCGTCATTGCGCAGACGACGCCCGCGAGGCATAATTAACACGTGGACGGTGCTGCTTCTTCCTCCTAAGTAAAACAATCACCACAGATGCTTAGCGCTTGGCACCCTGGGCTGAAGCGGAAAGCTCTGCGCTTTACCCTCTGAGAACGGGTGACTATGGTTAAACCCCTCGCGCTAGGAGCGCAACACGTCCCGCGTCGGTGATGCACGATACACTGGACGAGGCCGCGCCCTCCGAGGGGGCATGTCACGTCACGCGGAATGCGCGATCATCGATCGCCAAGGGCGCTGGCGCCCTCATGCGCATCGCGATCATCGATCGTGCGTAACGCACCCCGGCGGCGCGCGTGGATGTGCCAGGGCGCACGCGCGCGCCCTGGGATCGCGAATGCCCGCGAGGATCGGTGCAGCGAAAGAGTGTTGTGTATATCCAATCATGGACAAAATTGTTGCGGTTGTGACTAGGGAACCCCAGTGTGATTCCGGCGCGCTGCTCGCTGTAGCTGTCGTCCGGAAAACTTGCTGTGGCACCTGGGCAGAGAGCGAAGGAGAGCCAGAGCAATCGCCGTTCTATAACAGGCAACAGCGATGCGTTGTGCAACTCGCGGGTAGCGCCGGGATAACAACGTGGGAAGCACGTTGATCTGTGCAAGCTTCTGCATACGACATTAGACTCTGACTGAGACTGCGCTATCTATTACAGAGGTCTTCTGGATTTTTCCATAGCGCGCACCTTCATTGCGACCTCTGGACGCAGCTTCGGGTCGCTGCGCGTTTGCGAGCTGGGCGCTGGTCTCTTCGCGCTCAGGTTCCTCTGTGTCGTGATGAAAGAGACTGAACAGGTGTCGGAAGCGCCACACGGCCTAGAAGGAGCCTGGTTAGACTTGACAAACAGAGTGCGCGTCTCCGGGGATACGGTGGAAGCGTGTTCGGCGTTTTCAATTGGTCCACCGCGTTGCCGCTGGCTGCTACAAGCGACAGACCGCGGCGTCAACTGTGCTGCACTGGATCACTACGTACCGCACATATGCGGCACACACACGGAAACAGTGTATCACATTGCACACCATCGATATATAAAGAGGGCAGTTTGTGAGATACCGTTTTTCAGGTTTCACAAAGCTCGGATTCAAGTCTGCACGGCGAAAATCGCATGCACCGAACAGGTGCTTCCTTCGGCGGATACAGACTATCCTTGCCTGGAACCGAACGACTTGATCGTTGGTCCATCGGCGTTAAACCGTGCACCTCGGTACACACGCGCACAAGACAGCACGATAGAGGCCCTGATACTCATCGTCGTCGGGCCCGACGGCACGTCCGACTGGCGCGATGGCAAGCTCGATGATCGGCCGCCGTATCTGACACCCGCTGCAATCGAATCACTGGCGACCCGCTACCCGAACATGCGTCATTTGCTAACGAATTTGCCATCCGTTGATCGCCGGCGAGATGGTGGCCTTGTCCGTAGCCACCGAGCGTTTTTCGCAACTGACTTTGCTGGAGATGGGACACCGTCCGAAAGCCCCCAGAAAACCATAACAGAGTTACTACGAGTGCCTCCAGACTGGCAATTGTACGACGATGCAGAAGGCGTTGTCTGTATCTCCCTCGCACCCATTGAGGGGCTCGATGCGATCCCCAGTTCCGTCTACTTTAAGAGTCACTGATTTGCGGATGCAATGCTTCCGTGCTACACTCTGCGAGTTCGCTGCAACCAGCTTCATTTGCCGATACCTAACATACTTGTAGAGCAGTGTCCACGAAGCGCATAATGCTAACAGCAGCCGGCGCTCGACGGCTACGTGCTATTGGAGCAGTCCGCGCGCCCCGTACGGACACGTACCATGGTAAACAAAGAACGATCGCCAGCGCGGGTGGCGCTCCACGAGGGCGCCCCGGAGCGTTCGCCGCCTGAGCGATCGCACCGGCGACGCGAAGGCGCTCGAAGGGGACGCGTGCGTACCGCCGTGGCCAGATCTGTCCAAGGATGTTCATGATGTGGAAGGGGTTCTGAAGTTCGCACTTCCCGATTGGCGCCTTGGCGGCGTCTCTGGTTCGTTGCGGCAGGCGACGTTCCCGCCCGAGTTTTACCCCTTACCCCACGGGGCTCGGTCAGCAGGCGGGCGTTGACCCGCCTATGCCCAGAATAAAGCACACACCCGTAAATAGACCTCGTAAAACCCATCAGTGTGTGCACTGTGGGACGCTTTTTGCCACAAGTTCTCAACTTTGTCGCCATACGCGGACCGTGCACGAAGGACGGCGCGACTATCGGTGCGAACGCTGCGGTGCGGCTTTTACAACGAAACAGAGTTGTGCGACGCACGTTCACACGGTGCACGAAGGTGCGCGGGACTTTCTATGTTCGCTGTGTGGTTCGCGTTTCACGCAAAAAGGGGCGCTCACCGTTCATATTCGGACCGTGCACGAGGGTCATCGCGATCATCGTTGTGATATATGCGGGAACACGTTCACTGCGAACTCCAGTTTGAAACAGCATATTCGTGTTGTTCACGAGAACGCTCTCGACTGGGTATGCGGTAAGTGCGGCGCCAGGTTCACGAGCCGCAACGGTCTGAAATACCATCTGCGAACGGCGCACAGTGCACATGGCGGGCGAGACTTTCCCTGTCCGCGCGAGGGCTGCGACCGCGTATTCACAAGCAAGGGCGGTCTTTTGAAGCATCTGAAAGCCCAGCACGATCGCGTGAAGGACCAAATCTGTGACCTCTGTGGAGCGGCTTTCGCGCATCGCACTCAGCTGAACCAGCATAGAAAGCGCGTGCACGAACAATCCCAGAGCCGGTCGAGTACCGCCCCAGGCTAGTCGTTCAAAAGGATGATGGACGGCCCCTAGGTTGCAAGTGTCGCAGTACTGCGGCGGAGGCTTCTACGTGCTCTTTTCGGCTTGAGTGCCTTGTAAAATGCAAGTGTTTCCCTGGCATCATTTCGGATTGACGGACCTTTACGTGCGATCAGGGGATTTAGATTTGCGTGCACATCGCGCACAGCTTGGTCCGTTGGAGGCGGACCTGGATCCGAGTCCCATCTCACTGGATTGTAACTGGCGTCTATATTCATATCCACGTGTCTGAACTTGGCAACCACGTTATTGGTTGCTAAGCACCTTCAAGCGTTTGGCGACTTCGAACGGCACCTGGACTGTACGCGGCGGATGTTCACGCAAAGGCGGTCTGTTACTTGTCAGCGGAGGCAGTCCCTATACTCAACGGCAACAGCATTTACACGGTTCGACCAGAGATCAGAGTCGATCGAGGGTTTCGTCCTCTTCATATCGCGGCACATAACAGGAGAATTCGAATTCCTCACCAGCGAAATGAAGCAGGACGAAATCCGTGAGCACGAAACAAAACGTCTGTTGTGGATGGACTAGACGCGCTTCGAGCGCATTCGCTAGAGCGCCCACCGGAATCTTTGCGCTTATCAGGTGATGCACGGCAGCAGCCGAGCTGTTATTATCGTCCGCGTGTCCCGGGGCAGCTGCTGAACCCGGAGGTGCATCGGGGCATTCACCTTCCACATACGCCAGTTTCAGTTCAGTGAATGTCAGACCGACTCGGATGGTTGTCGTCGGCACCGAGAGGCGAAGACGTGCCGTCGATGATGTTTCTCGCTTCACTTCAATGCTTAAATGGGCACAGAGCGGTTCCATTTCTGTTATACTGTATCGATGAAGTGCTCGTAGGCGCTTCGCGGCAGCATGGAGGCGTTCGGGGCAAGACAGCACCACGCCGCGTGCGCCAGCGGTCACCGGCGGCTCGCGTAGCTCCTGTAGGCGAGCTGGTGGCAGCACCTCCACGGCGACGTCCTGGATGATGTCCCATTCAGGTACTGTTGAATCGTGGAGGGCAATTTCCAGGCTAAGCACGGCACCGAGTTTGCGCCGCAAACGCAGCTGCACAAGCTGGCCCCGTAGCGCCGAACGCAGTGCCCCGCTGAGGCTTGTCGGTTCCAGCTGCAGAGCAATGTGATCCTGGGCCTTAGACTCGAGCTGATAGCTGGAAAACCAGGCCACCTTTTCTAACGAGGCCCATACCGCGAGGAGGTCGCCATCGCGCTCTCGATCACGGCCGACCAAACCGTCTCGATGTCCAGTGCTGGATACAATAAACTCGATGCGATCGTCAGCGGGCGGCGTCAGGTGCAGAATTACCTGTCGGTGATACTTGGCGAGTACGTTCGATATGCTCACGAGCTCTGGCACTTTCTCAAGCCGAAGCGCCGCTTTAAAGCGCATGCGTCGACTGAAGTGAGAACCGGGAAAGTGTCGTTCATCCAAGGACGTGACCCGCTGGCAGGCGACTCCGGCGTTGATCACCCCAATTCGCACCTACAACCATACGGTTCCTCGAGTGTCGTTGGCGCCAAAACGTGCACCTCGGGCAGCGTGCGCTGCATTGGAGCACCGCCTGCGATCTTGCGAATGGCGCCGCGGGCGGGCCTGGATGCATGCGTTTCATCAAAACTGCACACAGTACGCTGCTAGGTTTGTCCATGCCTTGAGCATTCTGGGAGCTTGTTTCAGATGTACCGTCTCTACATTCGACGTGCAGCAATGAGCGCGTACATGTTGATGGGCTGGTTCCAGGTTTTCGGTCGAGTTCTAGGGGTAGCTTCTTCGGTTATTTGCCGCAGGATTTCGTCACTTCATCGGAATCGAGATGATTCGTAATGCCATGGAGCAAGCGTCCACGAATGAACCCATAACAATATACAATGTTGGCATACAAGCCTGCAGTATTCTATGTTCCATTCGTGTCGTATGCTCCGATCACGTGTGGTTTACCGTTCGGATCTCTCTGCTTCGGGGCAACGCGAGGGCGCAGCAAATCGTGTCACTGGATCAACGAAGCGAGACGCTCGACATTGTCCGTTGAAGATCTCTTGAGAAGCGCACGCAAAAAGTTCGCTGCATTTGTTGCGTCCAAGAATCGATCCCGATCGAAAAAGAAATCATACTTGCTTCATGATTATCGGCAGCGCGGCACTCGACAGCAGCATGATTTCTCACACGTGAAATGCTCCGAGAGGCTCCGCGTTCTCTTCTGTTTTGCATGGAAGAGAGCCGCGGGCTCGGTCCTCAGTGATTGCAGCTATCGCGTCCAGTGGAGTGTGTCTAGCCGATTTACACCATGTGAACGGAGCTGGTTCGAATTTTCTCGACATGTTCTCTAACCTGGGTTCTCCTTACGGTGCTTGTTTCCTAATGAATAAATTTGCGTTTCACAAATGCTCTACCGAAGGGCAGTGGGTTCGCTTCCGTGTGCAACGCGCAACATTCTTGCCAATGGAACCCTCAGAAGAAGCCCTTGATCCCGGGAGACGGCACCTGGCCCGGAAACCGAGGAGAGCATCGACTGGTACATTCCATCCCCGTGAAGAATATGTACCAGAAGATGAAGGAAGCTTTCATGAATCAAAGGGCGGCGCCCGGTGGAGGCATAGGCGTAGAAATCGTATAACAACACCCGACTAGAGTCCAGTGACACCGCTGCAAAGGGCGCAAAGGGCGTTTGTGGGCGAAGAAGCTGAATTCGGCGATGAAAGCGTATATTGCGACTGCCGCCTAATCTTCAAAAGCGTCCACAACAGCTTGAAGCAGCGAAATCAGAACTTGAGCTCTGCAATCAACATCTGTCGAGTGCTGAAACCGGAGCTGGAGCAACGTGAGAGACTGGCGTTATGAAGCTTCAGGAAAGGGCGAGGGAAAAAGCATTCGGGTCAAAAACCTAGAGAGACTGGTGTTGATGACAGTTCACAACGACCCAGGCATGACTTCTTACGCGCATGTTAGGTAAAAGGACTCGTTCCATTTTATACCGATATCAGGAGAGTCGCGTTGACGTATATTTTGACCGACGAATCGTTGACAGGAACCCAAGATCACCTACGCCGCATCTGCTATCCGCATCTGGGAATGCGCCCATCATTCCGTTCCATACCGTCGGGTTATAGCTCCACCATTAACTTTATTCACACCTGATTGCGGAATGTTGGCAATGAGTGCATCCTGATTGTTGTCTGCATGGGGCTGCTTCGGAACCGTTCCGCGCAGGTTCTTACGCGTGGCGATGTGGACGGAACGCCACCCTCGTTCCGCTCAGAAGCATATCGAGATACGCACGATGAACCAGGAGTCTTACACAGAGCAGGGCTGCAAATGCGCAAGCACTGTATCATGCAGAGATGCCGCACGCTGGCGATGCTGGTTCGAAGGATGACGTTCGCAGATTCGTATTCGATTTGACGCTGATCAGGCTGCGCAAGCATCGTCGTACTTCTGGGGGCAAACAAGCATCACCGGAACATGTATGAATCCGTCTTCGACAGGGCAAATTTTCCCACAATGTGACGAGCAGTGCATGCTTCGAGAGCCAACGCTTGCGTCGGAAAATACGCAAGCTGCTGTTACTGCCGCAAAGAACGCATCCATGATTTCTCGGCCGTTTCACTCCTTGATACTCAGTTTGTAGGCAACGGGGATTTATTCTGT
Organism: Cyanidioschyzon merolae strain 10D; assembly: GCF_000091205.1. NCBI lineage: Eukaryota > Rhodophyta > Bangiophyceae > Cyanidiales > Cyanidiaceae > Cyanidioschyzon > Cyanidioschyzon merolae. Next base: position 658,092 of record NC_010141.1, read on the forward strand.
TCAAGAAGGCACACTGGGGTTGCAGCTCACCCACATGCTCTGATCGATACAGCTGTGTTTCTGGGTCGGTGGTAAGCAGCCTCCGACACCGTTGTTGAAATGCATGAGGGCGGGAACGCCCCGTATCGGGGGCTCCGACGGTACACTGCATCCCCGAGAGCATCTTGTACGGTGTAAGGCGGATGGATCTGAACAGGTTGCCTTGGAGGTACAGCGCATGTCGGCAACCGGGACAACAGGCTTTACACTGCTCCAGACGTGGGTGTATTTCGCCAACGTCAGATCACGCTGCCTGCTGGGACCCATGAAAGCATCGTCCATCCAGCGACAGCGTAGATGCCGAACCTATCGAAAAGCGGCTGCTACGGCGCCATCTACGCTACTGCTGACGCTGTTCGAAGAGAAGACGTCCTTGCGGAACCCGAACTCAAGTCGACTGGAAGCGTGTCCGGGCGTAAGTGTGTTCCTTGCATTAGATCGCTGTGCAGCGGGTAACCTTCTGAAGACATAGTGCTGCGTTTCTAATATCCAGGAGGTACCGGGCGCGCTAACCGCGTACTCACAAGACAAAGTTTTTCGGCCTATGATAGCGGCAGTGTGGTGTTTTCACGCACCGGGTTTTCTGGAACTAGAGCCAACAGCGTGTGTGGGTTGTTCAAGAAAGGCTAGTGCTCTATGCACTACCCGGCGGGGAACGCACTGCAGCTCGGCTTTGAGCAGTGTTACTGGAGCCTTGTGGCGCCAAATGCTTGTCCGACGAACAACTCAGCTACTAGTGTATGCGGCGAGTGGGAGCCTGTCCCTGTAGTGGACGCGGTTCCAGCCCAGAGAGCTGACAGCGGAGCGAGACGATCGAGCTATGAGAAGCTTGTTGCCGCTTCTAGCGGTGACGACTCGAGTGTGCGGCTCGTTTGCGGCTCAGTGCCTGGTCACTTGTGCAGTGAACCTCGTTGCTCTATGACTGTGCTTTACTTTGAACCTGCGTTCGGACGCATGACGGATCACTTGCTCTGGATCGAAGAGCAGCCCGATGAAGGCCCTCTAACCGGCAACGCCGTCTTCGTCATGGAAAAGGCCACACATCAAGTGGAAATAGGATGGACGCAGTGGTCCATCAACCTACGACTGCACCCGCACCTGCAGTTCATTGCATGGGAGCCACCCATACGGAGCGCAGCTGGTGCGTCGCTCATGCTGCATCCTCAAAACGGCGGTATGCAGCTCGCGTGGGTGGAGCTGCAGTTTGCTGCTGGAGAAGACTCTGCGCTGGTATATCTGTTGAGTGCTAAGGAGCTTCAACGGCTTCAGTTGACTCGCAGGCACGCTCGCCAATGGGAAATAGCGGATCTGGATTGCATTGAAATGGTCGTTCCGCTGCCGACACCAGTGCATAGAATCCTGCGATGGATTCGGCCTTTTGTCGATTCTGACAAAGCCGTGGTTTTGCTCCATGAAAATCAGATATGCTCACTGCCTTCCGCCCAGCGCATCGACTTGAGTGCTCTAATCCAACCGAAAGGTCGCATTGATGATGTTGTTGCGCTCACCGATGATCGCATGCGGCAGGTGTGGCTCGCTCGCTGTGTCGATGGAACGACACACGCGATAGAGGTCGATGCCTCGTTTCGAGCGAGCCCGCTACCGATGATACCCACGTATCGAATGTGGCCGAGTGGTCGACTAGAGGCCACACGACCGCCAATTCCTCGTGTGTACGTAGTTCGTCAACCACGTTTCCCCGCTGTTGCGATGACGCAGCCAGATGCAGTTACCGCATCGATAGATGGTGATCGGGCGTCGCTCGCTCGACATGCGGACGAAGGGCATCCAGCTGGGGCTGTGAGCCTCAGCTCACCATCACACGGAGCGAGGTCAGAGAGCGGCCCATCGCGTGCCTGCATAGTCACAGAACGCGACTCCGGCGGAATGCGCAGCCCACGATTGTTGCCCGGAAACTTTGTACCGAATCCGCTGACACAATCGCTGTCATCAAAGCGATCGGGGTCAGCGTGCAGCGATGTACTACCGACTGAAGACCCCGCACAGGGACATTCGTCGATGTCGATGTCGATGACCACCGCAGTCGGCGAGTCGGCACCGAATAGAAGCCTCGATAAGCGGTCGACGCATCGTTCTGCAGCGCAACGCATCCTCTATTCTACCGGATCCGGAGTCTGCCTCGTTGAGCTCGATGTTTCAAGCGGCGCTGTAGGCGAGCACATGGTCGTGGACGGAGTAGTTACCGGTCTGTGTTTCTTCGACAGCAGAGAGGCGTTGGTCGTACTGCGCTTGCCGGGCGATCCGCTGATGAACGAGCGCATCGCTTGCTTCCCTGCGCACGTAGTGCATCCTTGGTTGACTGAGGGCCGGCAAGGTGCCTGGCCCTTTGCACCGCCGTGCTCCATGGAACTTATGCTGGACGCAGTTACCGAAATTGCTGAAGATCGTCAGGCGCGCTTGCAGGAGCAACACGAGCAGCTTGAACGCACGCTGCTGGCGATGCGTCCCGCCCCGCAGTACGCTTACCTGCTCGGCAAGAACGAGCACGATCGTGAGCGCCTTGCCACCTTGTTCTCGGTGGGTGTCCGAACAGAGCGTGGCTTCGCAGAAGCGCCGTCATTACGGGTCGCTATACGCCTGTCGAGTGAGATCAGGGATGCGTCTGGGAGTCGACAGGAATTACCATCGCTCTCGGATGCCTGCAGCTTTGTCGTGCACTTGGGTGCGGCATTGGAAGCCATACCTGGTCCTCTTGCTGGCGCTTGCATGGACAACTTGAACGTGGTGCGATGCATCCCGGCCGGAGACTGGGTAAGCGCCACCGAAGAGCGTGTGATGCTGGTACCCTTGCCCGCCAACTCCCATGCACCAGTGCGGCTACTGGTGCTGCTCTGCTTTCATGGCCGTTTGGAGGATCCCGAAGCAGCATCGGCAGCAGTTGCGTCTGCGTCTGGATCGGAGGCTTGGCAGTTAGCTCCGCGAGGTAGCCAAGCCTGGTGGCTCGTGCTGACAGAGCGGCATCTCGATGTATTCGACCTCGTCGAGCGCGTCACGGGTGCGGATTTTGCGGCAGCGCTACCCCTGGCACCATATCATCAAAAGCCGACTTGGTACGGCGACGTACCGATTTTGCCAGCAAGGAAGCGGCCGCGCTGCCAGCGACTTGTTGCTGGTATACCCGGGGCCGTTCTGCGCGAGACGTTCCCGTCGTGCTGGTCAAACGGCGATGATCGAGACACTGCTACGATTTTCGTTGAGACGCTGCTGGGCAGCAGATTCCAAGTACACATACAACGCCAGGACTCGGACCTGGCTCGCTTCCAGGTCCAATTCAGCGGCCCGCTGGACGTGATTTCGTGGGCACGAGTTGCGCTCCGGGAGCGCTGCGACCGACATCGCTCTAGGCGTGAGGCGGCAGAGGCGCTCCCGGTCAGCGGAGGGCGCGCAGCGTCCAGGACGCCTCACCTGGTGGATTCTGAGTTTCTCAAAGCTTGGCTTGGCGCGCGAACAGGGTCGTCAGCGCCTCCATTGTACCCGCGAACGACTGCAATGCCACTTAGACCAACTCCAGCGGAAGAGAGGCATCTGCTCGCCTGGATCCGCGACGGATTAGCGACCTTTTCGGAACGTCTCGAGTCTGCGGAGCGGGTGTACGGCATCATTGCGCCTTAAGCTCTGCTATGGACGAACGTTGAAATCACCGCTTGCTCAGTGTCGCTTGCGGAAACGAACAAACGCAAGATGGAAACGAGGTACCCCGGGCAACATCGCCGCCCGTATTGGAGCTGTTGTCGTCACAGGACGCTAACGTGCTTGCTCCTGTGCGACGAGCTTGACGTGAGTGCGTACACATTCCCGACGTACGCTCGTATCTGCTGGCAGCGTTTGTCTGAACCTTGCGTGGCACCGACCAGGCACTTGGCTTACCTTTTCTCACCAGGCAGTCTTTGTCTGAATTGATGATGTTGAACGGTTGAGCATGCCTCTGGTTGCTCGACTAAGCTTCAGGTGTCCCGAACGACATGCAAGTGCGTATTCCATCGATCGGTACGGTTCCTGTAGACTCCCTGCTGTGTCCTCGCTGTAATGTTCGGGATTCTCCCTATTGATATCTTTCAGTCTGGAGGCGTTGACAACGATTCCAGACTGAGGTTACCGCTTCGACCGTTATCCATCCATGTTTATCCTCTTTCCGTACAAATTTTGGTCTTCTCTGTGCGATGATTTCTTCTTTTTTTGGTTTTTACTTGCCTGGATAGAATGGATTTGATCGCTGCGCATCATATCCGTTTGTGCATCCTCGGTGTTCAGACACATGCGATGCACAGCGGCATAGATATTCGCTTTTCTCTATCGATCTATATATCTGCAATTTTCTGAGTACTTTCCGGTCATCTTCCCCCTCGCGAGCACGCCAACAGATCAAAGCGCGTCTTCCCGCGCCTTATCGTACAAGAGCAGAGAACCCACACATCTGTTCTGGACTGCTCAAAGTAGACAAAAACTTGTCATACACTTTCAGTGCCGTGGGTGCGAAAGACTCGTCCATGGATCTCTCTGCATGCAGCTGACATACGACATCACAGAAGACGCTTTCGATTGCACGATACCCGGGAGCATGTGCTGATCCCAAGCGCACCTCGAAGGTCAACCGCTGCTGCATGCTCCCTGACCAATTTTGAGTGACGGAAAATAACGTTGTTATCGAGCATGACAGAAAAACATCGCATGGAACTAGCGCAAAGCACTTCAACGGAGAATGACACACATAGAACGATTCTATTCGTTCGGCGATCAACATGCGATCACGAAATGGATGGGCGCCTAGTACGAATCTTGTCGCCGTGCTCGCTTGGGTCGTGCTCTCGGCCAGCAGTTTGCGTTTCTACGAGTGCACAAACAATTTCTCTGATTTTTCTCCACTGAATAATCGTCCAGTGAAACAGACATCCGTCCCAGATGAAGCAAGATTCTGTAAGAATCAGCACAGAATCAGTTGTGCGCGAGACCCGACGCGTGAGCGTCTCCGATCGAAGCGTACCGCTTTTGCCTCGCTCATTGCTGTCCGCATGAAGGGTATGAGAACCTCATCTCCTGAGGGTACTCTAACCATTTATCTCAGAGAGTATGAAGAATGCATATATTGACGAGGAGGTACGCTTGGAAGTCGAATCTGGTGCATTCTGTTTTGCGTATAGTACGCACCGTATAAAGACGAGAAGTTGTTCATTCATTTGCTGACCGTAGAGTAACTGACCTGGACAAGTAGGGTCGTTTTCGGCAAGCCACCAGTGACAGTACCCACTCGCTCAGCGATACGCTTCTTCTGATGAATATCTGCGAGCAAAACACTCAAACTCAACATGCTCGTGCTGCCACCGGTCATCCAGAATGCACGGCGCTGCGTGTCATGCACCGTATACAGCGTGCACTGGATTGCGGCAACGTTTCGCGATCCACTCAAGTATAACTCCTCAAGTTTATGACTTGTTCTGGTTGGATTCACTGCCTTCCAGCACGGACGGCATGCGATACAACCGCAACGACTGTCGATGCGCTTCTTTTGTCAAGATCGCCCGCTCCCCATCCGCGAGTAAACTGAAACATACTTGGACTAAATGGTTCATGATTCCCCACATATTCCGCGTATTCACGCCAATCTGCTTCGCAAATTCGTTCGGCTTGTATGCCTGCATACCCAGGATCACGTGATTGCGTGTATCACGAGGGTTGACCCGCGACACAAAGCCCAGTTTCAGCTGATCCGCGCCAGCTATCAGCGCTAACACTGTCCAGCGAACGAGTTTGGCGGTGTGATTGCGCAGCTCCGTCGCCAAAACACTGCCACGCTGGGCGTCGAGACGTGTACGCCAGTCGCCCACACCTCCCCCGGCAGTGGCACCAGCAGCGCCTACAGCACTTCCAGAGCTGCCGCCAGCGCGTACATTCGTGTCCGGTATTTCGTTGAGCGCGCGCAAAAGGATCAAGGCCGGAGCAGTGGATTCTCCCGCAAACGCTGGTCCAGTAGTTTCCAGTGCTGCATCAACTTCACAGCGCGCAATCAGTTCCAGCTCATCCGACAGCTCCCATCGGCGATAGCGGTAACCCACGAGAACCGCATCCGTCGCACTGTCGGTGAAAGGGCTCTCGCCAGCAAACCGATACGGCTCAAGGTCAGCGCGGAGCACGCTCTGAGAAAAGTTGTGATTGATACGTGCCGCTTCCAGAGCGTTGCTTTGCGCCTGCTGAAGTGCAAACAGCATGTTGGCCCCAGCAAAGGCCAGTCCAGAGCGCTGACTGTTATCCGTAATGGTCTCGAACATGGTAAGCGTCTCTACCTGGCTATCTGGACGCCTGTCGATAACCAGCACGTTACCGTGCCGTTCGACGACCACATCCCATGGATAGCTCGATTTCGGAGCCGCCATCAGCAGTGCCAGCAGCGGCCCTGTGGTGAGCACGCGTCGTTTCTCCGTGGGCGCGTCAGCTGCTCCATGATCGCTGTGCTCTAAATCGCTCCGATAGGACTGCATACGTGGATCTTCATTGACAGTTGGATAGAGTCGCTTGCGCTGCTCGAAGGATGCCAGCGGCCGAGGTTGCTTGCACGAAATACGATCACAGCTCTTGTCGTAGTAGCTAACTGCTCCGCGTTCACAGAGCATTTCCGCTTCCGGGATATCTTGTCCGAGTTCCATCTTGATCAGCTTCGCAAAGGGTATTTCAACCAGCAGCGTCCACTGAGAGGTGCCCTCTAGTGTCAGCAGCGGTACTGCGTCCACAAATGGACTCAGCAAGCTTTCGTCGCGGTTGCTTGCCTGGGCGTTTCCGGTACGTGCGAGCTGGGTCGTCGGTGCGCCGGCTGCTCCGAGGAGCGGCGTCGTTGCACTGGTTTGCTTGCCCGCGCCAAAAGCACCCGACACACTCGAGCCGGCAGCCGTTGATGCCACCGCTCCACCGCGTGCAAGCGCTGCTGCTGTTGTACGTCTCGCCGGGGCACCGCCCCGAGCAGCCCCAGCACCACCTCCATAGCCAGAACGCTGCTGCTCTCGGTAGGCGCCATAACCCGCTTGAGCTGCACGCTCTCGACCGGATCCTTCGACAAGCGTGAAGCCCTCGTTCCCTGCAGATCGGCTTCCAGCGCCCGTGAACCGGGTTGTAGCCAGTGCGGACTCTTCGTCGCCGAGGCCGTTCGTTAGCCCCGTCGACGCTCGACCGCGCTCGCGAGGCGTTGCCTTCTGGTGACGTCGACCCCGTCTTCCTAGCTCATCCTCTCTTGTATCCTCTTCTGCAGCCCATACGCTTTGGGCATCATTGCCGATCTGGGACGCTGCTGCTGCTCCCGCAAAGTCCGCTACCCGTCCGAGTCGCTCCAGCCGAGTGAACGGGGCGTACGGCACGTGGCGATAGCGATCGGGCCCCAAGTCCAGTGGTGGTCCCCAGCCCTCGGGATTTTCATAGAAACTGAGTCGTTCATAGAGCGCACCAGAGGGCATAGCTGGTGTCAAACGAATGAAGCTGATTCTTGGCAGACAAGGGCGCTCACTGATACCCGACTGCAAACATGAAGGACGCAGCAGCGGCGCCGCTGCATCCGTAGGCTCTGATCGCTTCCGTTCACGAATAAGCAGACTGCATTGCTTTAACGACTGACTTTTTTTAACGACAGCTCTGGTATCCTGGATGAACTGAGGTTGCTTTTTAGTTCATCGGTAACATCGGCGTATGCGGTAGAAAGCTGGATAGGTTCATCTATCTTGGACCGGAAAAGCCGATTTGGGTGTAGGGTACGCGGAACCGTTTGCAGAAGAACTGGGTTTGCACTCTTTGCCCTTCATTAGTGATATTCACGTTTTCCTAAGCGACCAAGGGCGCTTTGCGTTACACCCCGCGAAGACGTCATCGAAGACAAGAGGCGGGGCACGTGTGCACCGAGACAACGCGGCAGCGAACGGTAACCTTCGAAGCAGTCGCGGTGCTTTCGACACCGTACGAGTTATTGAATGGAGGCGCAAGAGCGTTCTGTCGATGACGCAAAGGACACCTGTATTGGACAGAAACTTTCGAAACGAAGACCTGTTGGCTGCAGCGTGGATTGCGCGTTGGGCTTCAGCGCTCCGAGCGGACCGCCTACGGTACCGCTCCGCCGGGTGCTCCTGCCAGCGTCTCGCGTTAGAACGCCTCCATGTCGTGAGGCGTCCCGTTCAGGAACAGTGTGCTCCACGAGAAACGTTCCCGGAATCGCCCGTATTGCTTGCAAGTCCAGAGGAGCGTTGCGAGCACGAAAAATTGGTACACAGCGAGCTGTGATCGTACTTCGGCACGCACAGCGACCACCGTTACTTTGGGGAAAACCGTCGCCAGCACTAGTCTTTGGTCTGGGAACCCTGCTTGCTGCTGCACTGGTCTGGAACCGTCTGGCGAACCTAACACTGGTGGAAGGTACACGAGCGCGTGCCGATCTCGTAGGTGCGATTGCAAGCAGTGCGCTCCTGTTGTATGCGGTGAGTGCCTGGCAAATAGAGGTTCGCAGCACAGCTCCGGTACGCATTCGGGACGGGCACCATCTAGAGCAGACAGAGACTATTGCCTTGGGAGGCGAACTTGAAACCGCCTTGGCATGGCTCATTGATACGGTGTTTGGGGCGTGCGCGAATGTCACGACTGCGGTCTGGCTGACAGGTGATAATACCGGCCGCATCGTTGCCCAGCGGGGCATGGTCAAGGCAGCACTTGGATCCCAGGTTGATCTAAGGCGTTTTGAAGAGCTGGGCGTATTGAACCTCCGCGACCCGGTGAGCTCAAGGTACTTTGCGGACCTGAAAACCGTCCCACGAAGCATCGAGTGGCAACAACTGCTACCAGCGGATACACAGTCCGCCTGGCTGGGTACCTTTAAGGCGCCACTCCAGCGTGATGGATCGCAACCTGCCCAGTCTTGTTTTCTGCTGATCCTTGGTTGCAACAAGATACGAGGTTTCTTGGATAAGGACCTGGAGATGTTGGCATGCTTCCAGCAGCAGTGGATGCCATGATGCAGCAGAGCGAAGGACGACATTCGTCGTCGACGGGAGCAGCGGCCGGTCGCCGTGTTCCGCATGACCAGGATTTGCGTGGGAGTCCCAATGCTGTGGAGAGGAGAGCTGCCGAACTCCTTCGGGCTCGAGTGGCTGCATGCGACAGCGTCTCCTACAATCTAAAGGAGATATCTGTGAACGCCCGACAACTACGCGAACTTAACATCAATCAATGCACTACCTTCCGTTTGGTATCGTACCGCTCGAGGGCATGCTGCGTGGACCATGCGCGCTCTCCCTGGTATTTCTACGGCGAGTGTTGCGCTGGATATCCGAAGAGCTGCAGGCGCGTTCATCGGACAACTTAACTGTAGTTTCGCTGCCGTCAGCCAACGAGCGCCTTCCTCGCATATTCAGGATAATGAAGCTAACCTAGGGACAGCGCTGGCATACTCATATCGCCATCGTGGCGTTCGCGTGTGCCGCGCGCTCAACACCGGTGTCAGGTGATCGTAGAGCATTGAACAGCTCGCGATGTTCCCGCCTTGGGATCTTGTTCAGAACCTTTTCATGGATATATAGCCTCAAAATTCGAAGTAAAGCAATAGGGGTTTATGGATGCAAACGAGGTTTTAGGATTCGCGGTTGTCGTTTTCCAATGCCTGCTTCGACGCGCTGCCGCTGGGACCCTGTACGCTACGAGAATCAAGATGATTCGCAAAGAAATCAAAAAAGGATCTCGTGAAATAACCATAACCGACACCCACTGCATACGTCCTAGCGTCGACGCTTCTCTTTTGTTTACGTGTAGCGCGCTCAAATAACACATTCTTCAAGTCTTCGATCTTTCAAGGCAATTCGTAGGCGCTGCGATTCACGCCGCTTGATGAACGAGGGAACAGAACTCGAAGTCATGTCTTGGCTAATTTTGCACCTGCTCATGCCGAAACTTCATTGAACCGCTCACCTAAAATAATCATCTCTGCTCGAAAGAAAAACCATCGTCTTTGGGCGAACAACGACGAACCGGCGTTCCCTAACAGCCTCAGCATGATACCCCTCACGGGATGTGCGCCTTGAGGCACCCGCATCCTCTGTTTGCACGTAAAGGGTCTCGGACTAGGCCTTGAGTCGGTGCAGTGATGCTTTCCAGTGGAGCGTGCGACATCCCGGTACAAGAAGCGAGCCGAGGCAGGTCGAAATCGCTCGCTTTGATCCCCATTCTCGATTTTCCTTCTGGTACGTGTGCGGCATCATGGATAACCTCGGGTGCCACAAATCTTCTGTGCTATGGAGCAGCATGCGCTAGTGTGTGCGGCGGAGCGCTTTCTCGCCAAGGATATCAACCAGACCAGACCCGTGATCGTAGAATACGGCATCGAGCGCGGAAAAGGAGCAGGGCATCGAGAGTAGCGTTCTGTTCAGGTCATGCGTATGTACAGCACAGAGAGTCAAGCGGTCACGTGCCACAATACGAATCCCAGTTGAGGAGTCATTGGAGAGGGTATGGGCATAGGTGTCACCTGTCGAGTGTCACCTTGGCGAAATGCGCACCGAGGCTGCATACAAGTACGATGCAACTGGCGAGCGAAGCGTCGATCACCACGACTGTCTATATATGGAATGCGTCGACAACAGCTGGCAGCCAAGAAATCGGGACTTGAACAATGCCATCAGCATGCTTCGACCACTGACAACGAAGCTGGAGGAGCGGCGAGACTGGCGTCCTTGAAGCCGGCGATAAGAGACAGAAAACCGGTCCAGTTGCGGAAAACGCTCGCAAATTCTCGTGGCGGTGATCGTGAGAAGAGGCCCGAAAAATAATTATATCGTACACTCGACTAACAAGGCCCGCTTCTTTTCATGCCGACGTGGGTGTAAACCCGTCGACGCAGCCGGCCCCGTCATCCGACCAGATACTGCAAGGACACATGTCAGAATACGGTGCACTCGTACCAGCAGTTCGGTGTGGCGCTCACCACCATCGGATCATGCCGTACGCAAGCAATCGATCAATACAAGACGCCCGAGAAGACAGTTCATCGACAACTCGATCACCGCTATGTCGGATAAACCCGCCTTTTTACCGTCGCCAATGCTTCGATTCGTCTGAGAAGCATGATCGATTCTGTCGGAATGAGCGTCGAATGAAAACGGCGGACTGCGTTCTGGAACCGCAGCGAACTCGGATACGAGATCCCCACCCCGGGAACAGCTCTTTAGGGACAGAGACTCCTGGGCCTGTAGACAAGCGGAACAAACGTCGCGGTCAAGATGCACGCGTACGAATCTCGGTATCGTCGAATCCCGAACCCGACATGACACCGCAACGCCTACCCGATCCGGAGCCGGAGAGAGTTCATGCTGTGGATATACTCAAGTCGAGTTGGCCTCGTTAAGCGTTTCACCGGAACGCGACACAATGCCCAGATGTAGCGACACGATCAGCAATGATAGCACCAACATTGCGTCCGCTGGAGCATCATAGCATTCGTTTGCTATCCGATACGAACGTCGATTCAGTACAAGCGGGCATGCCAGCCCAGACTAGGAAGTTCCCAGTCCGAAAGGCGTCGTCATGCAGTGCTGGATTCCATTTTACGACGATTGCGGTGAGTATCTGTACCGCTGCTGCTGCGGCTGGTGGCGGTGGTGGCGGTGGCGGCGGCGGCGGTGATATCCGTCCAGACCGCCGCGTAACCCAGCCAGCAAGCAGCCGTGAACATGCAACAGGGCCACAACACCCAGTTCTGCACACCCTCGCCTACAGACTCATTCGAAAGATGGTGAATAAAGAATACTGGTAGTGTATATCTTCATTGCAACCGCTCGAGCGTGGTGCAAGACACAGTTCTAATCATCGTCTGTAAGCAGTAGGTGGATGACGTCTGCGGCATCGGCAGCGATGATAGCGCGGGTTGCATCCCCGCGGCCTCGCTTGCCGTTTTGCGTTTCATGCGCACTAACATGAATTCGCGTGCTCGATGACGCTTCTTGCAAGGCATGAACGCATGCCCGATGACAAGCGCCCACCTGAACTTGACTGCTAGAAAGCAAAGCAGGTGCAGTTTCCTAATCGTTCCAGCAGAAGCACCACCGCGTAGGCTCTTCCCATTTTGTTTTTGGTGAACCGCCGTTTCGGAACTTGCCGCGAGACTTCCTGCGCCCGTCAAGGGCGTGCTCCGATATCGTACGCGCATCGCTTGCGAGCAAGACGGTGCGATTCGTCGTACTCGATCGCTGTTGCTGGTGGCAGCGTTAGCGCTTGTCTCGCGCCCCGAGTATCAGCGCTCAGCCGCTGATGATGTCCATCGCGTTTCGTGCCTGCCCGTGCGCTTGCTACCCAAGGGGCTGCTAGCTCGCGGGTCCATGTTGCGGTGAAGCGGTCGTCTGAAGCACAAGATGCAGTCGTCAGGCGTTCCTGACGGTCGCGCACGCGCTCCGACCCAGAGAGCTCTCTCCTCCGAGCATCGCCGAGCAGGACGCCAATTCGCTCTCCCGGACCGAGGTTCATCAACGAGTCCAGTACCGGTAGACGTCATCGGTTTTGAAACAGAAGAGGACTCCAACCGACTTCGAGCACTTCTCTGTCCCCAGATGGACGCTGGACACAAATACACGCGCTTAGATTCGATCCAATGGTACAGGAGCCTGCGCAGCATCGTCGCCCTCTTCGACGCACCGTTGTACGTACTCCTCGAACGATTCAAAATCATACCGAAACTGACCTAATTTGGCACGCGAACGTGAAGTATCGAAACGCTTTCCCGCTGGTCGAGCACTGCCACCACCACGAACGGCTTCCGATTCTGCGGTAAAGACAGGCATTGGGCTCTTTGCGTACATCGGATGTCGTCGAGCGACCTCGCAGATCTCACGTCGCGAGAGCGGCTTTGCATCGGCAACGACAAGCGTCTCGCGCTCGAGACCCGGTTGCTCCAGTGCCGCTACAACCGCACGTGCCGCGTCATGGTAGCTTACGAGACTGATGAGCCCGTCGGGTGGACCACCAGTGACGGTTCCCCGACTAAGCCAGAAGCGGTGCGGGCCGCGTTCCAACGTGTACAGGCCGGCCAATCGAAGCACCGTACCGCCGGCATCGCGTACGACTTGTTCACACGCCAGAAGTTTCAGTGCCGACGGTGACGCGCCCGGCTCCGTCGGGTCCGTCACCACAGGCGAGTCTTCGCGAAGCACCGTCGGCGTCAAAGGCTCGCGGTACACGCCGATGGAAGAGGTGAAAACAAACGCAGCCGTTTCGGTGTCTGGTGTGCGTGCGACCCAGTATCGCTCCACTGCGCGACGAACCGCGGCAACATAGTCCTCGTTTTGCGACGGTGGTGCACAGAAGACGACGCGACGAAAGCGATCGAGACCGTAAGTTGCGGCATCCGCAAGCCGCAGTTCCAGAAACGGCAGGGTCGCACGCAGGACGCCGTGCGACGCAGGTGTGCGGCTCTCAGCCACAATTCGGGACGACGGGTATTTTTCGTGCCACATCGCAGCCACCGCACGACCAAGCACTCCTGGTCCGACGATCAGTAGCTCGTTCGGGTCCGCGGGTGGCCTGCTGGCGGACTCGTTGCCAGCGAGCATCCTGGTCGTTGCGCCGCCTCTCAAATGGACACCGTTTCGAACACTGCTCCCGTTCCGATTGCGAACGCTTTCACAAGCTGGTCTAGAGTGGCGTCCACGTGCCTCTGGTCCTAGCCGCCAAAGCGCAAGCGCTACGAACATGAGTCGTTTAGGCAACGGGATGACGTGTTCTACAGTAGGTTTTTCGCTGCGCTGGAAACGCGACGTCGTACGCGATCACAAAGCGGCAGCGACGTCTAGTGTGCAGTAATGTGTAGGTAGATTCTAAAATATTCAGTATTGTCCAGTTGCTTTGTACAGCATCACGAAGATCGCGTCGATCCACATCTCCGAGAATGTTGGCGTCTCTGTGCGATACCCGTATGCACAGTCTGTTTCGTGCGGTACGCCTGGGGCGTACCCAGCATACGCTGCTGACACCACCAGCTACGGATGTCGTGTGCATGCATCGAACAGTGCGTGTTCGGAGATTGCAGGACAAGTTGTAGCTGCCGGAGCCGGGTCCATAAGCGCTGGATCGGGACAACTCGGGGAATGCACCGAGTTGGGAGCCATCATAAGCGGTGCACACGTTGGATAGATTTGTCGCTGTCGCGCGTTTCACGAAGCGAATCTCGACAGCTAATCACCTGGACGGGTCGTGTGCACGTGAAGATCGCGGAGTCAGCGTGTGTGTCGACGCGCAGAATTCGTTGGGTTCTGGCGTCGACAGATGCCCTCGACTGTGCAGCGCGCCGTGCTTGTTCACCATGGTGCCGGTCCAACAGACCCAAAGTTTGAAACTTGCCTGCCGTGTTAGGTGTCAGGGGTCCATCGCGAGCTTCCAAAAAATATTTCGGAAAGCGTTCTATTCTTGCGCTGCAGCGGTGCCAGCGGCCTTGCCATGCGTCTGGTGCTTGCCGAACCGCACGCGAGTCGTCATGATCAGACACAATGCATATCGTACTCGCTTGCGCTGTCGCAGAGCGAGCGCAATCCTTGTAGCACGCTGGTGTCGTTGCTCTCTCGGACAGACGGCACGCGGAGAATGCACTGATGCAGACGAGCCACCGCAGGCATGGCGTTCGCCTACTGCGCTTGGCCCACGGCCGGTGAATCCCGCGCTGGACTTTTGGCATCACATCGGCTATCACAAGCTGATCCCGCCTGCGCTCGAGGTCGTATACTGAACAAATATCCGTCGGCATGTGCCGTACGCTTTGGTGAGCTCGGAAATACATGGCGCTCGGGCGCAGGGATCGGTTCGATGATGAAGCCACGAGCAAGCATTTCGTTCTCCGCCGTAATTCGCTGGCGGCGCAGCGCCTCATCAGCACTGAGATCGTCATCTGGATACAGTTTCTCAGCGGCACACACGTGCCAATCTATGGGTGCTCGTAGCACGTCTGGATCGCCTTCGCGATTGAAGGTTCCCACAGTCTTAACATCTTGTGGTAACCGACCACGTTTGGGTATCCATAAGAAATGACTGCCTTCATAATAGCAGCACTCCAGGGCGCGCTGAAAATCGATCGTTTCAAAAGTCAGGTGGGGATACTTGGCCTCGTCCATACACATGACCGATTCATGAGCATCCTGTGCATCCTCGAAAAAAGCGATCGCCGGTCCGAACGGAGTATCGACCGCGATCAATTCGTATATGGGAAACTCCTCATCAGACCGGATATACGATAGCACGGAAACTTCCTCGACATCCGTGAACGAGACGCGGACAGGATCACTTACCGGTTCGTGGACACCCTTTGCATTGCCGATTCCGTCGTCAGGAGTCCATCGCTCCTCGTCCACAGGCGGCCGGCTGGACGTGCGCTCATCCAAATCTCGAGGTAGCAAAGCGAGTGGCGAGCGCTCTGCCCCATGCTCTGCAGGTACGAGGTGTCTCGGCTCCGGTGCTACGACTGGAAACGATGACGCTGTGGCGCTTCCAGTCGATCGAGCTCGGCCAGCATCCCCTGATCCCGTACTGCTCGGTTCCGCGGATGTGTCGCTGTCAGCAGTCGCACGACAGCCACCTGTACCGCGTTCCACTGACGCGGGTACAGAGCCGGCCTGCGAGCGCAGCGGATCGCACGATCTATGACAAGGCGTCATCGGGCCACTGGTGCCACCGAGAAAGGAACTGGAGCGGGATCCTACCCCTGGCGTCGCCCCCGATGTCCAGTTCCTCGTCATTTTGGTCTCATTGAGCCAAAAAGGATTCCACTCAGCTAACTCGCGTTCCCATGCAGCAACAGCTGACCGTTTCACAGCGTCAAGAACAAAAGTGGGCGGTGATTCAAAAGTGGGTAGGCCGACTTGCTCCCAAATGAAATCCCAGAGGCGCTCGAGCCACCGCAGAGGACTTCCACGACCACTGATCCCGATGTCACGGTCCATTGGTGGCCCTGGAAGGCAGTCCGCTGACAACGACGGTGCTCCGGATGTCGCATCATACTCTGACACGACGGACTGCTGGCTGTCGTCCGCCCAGGGCCCAAAGCCAAGAAGCCCCCAGAGACCACCGCCCCCGCCTAACCCTCGTTTTCGGCGCCAGCGTTGGAGCATTATCTTGTTGATCTCGTTCAGACGCAACCGGAAATCGTCTTCCGAGCTTGAAAAACTCGCTGGAAGAACCGCGGGGCTCGGGGGCCGCCGCCCTCCAATCGCCACCGTCGACCCGCCTAGCACAGGCTGCTTCGACAGGCTCTCGTTCAATTTCACCAGTTCTCCAAAAAGCTCCCGCCAACGCAAGCGCTCTGCCTCCTCCGTTTCCACCGCATTCTCTGAGGCGCCAGTCCCGACCGCTAGCGCAGCTCGCGGCAAGCAGCGAACGCGAGGTATCCCCGGTCGCTCACGCACCAACAACGTAGACGGTGTCACAACACGTCCATTCGAGCAGCCCGCGCTCAGCGTTGTTGAACTCGGCGATACATAGCCAACACTGAGGCCAGAATCAACCGAGCTCGACTCATGAGAACGCCACCACTGGCTCCGACCTGGAGGCGGCGAAGGCGTTTCCGTAACAGCTGTAGTGCGCTGCGGTGGACGCTTCCACGCATACGGCCAAACAGACGCCTGTAGTGCGCGCTGCCGCCCGGGCTGTGTTGCGGCAAGTGCGTTCGTTGCCTCCGATCGAGCCTGTGCGGGCTTCAGCCAAAACATATGCGTCGTGTTAGAAGGAGCCGTGCCCAGGCCTATAGTCCAATGAAAGACGACGAGTAGCGCGCACTGTTCAAGCGCGTGCGCGCCATCGACGTATCGAGCGCGCCCGGCGGGATTTGGAAATGGGTGCGCAGCGCGCCGAGACGTTGAGATCGCGCCTTCGGCATCATGGACGCGCACGTCGGTTGCTCGCCGCAAATTGCCACGCACGCGATGGGGTCTAGAAGAAACTGTAATAATTTGTAGATTTATGGATGGTATGGATAAGAGGGGACACAGTGCTTGGACGCGCGATCGCCGCAGCTGGGACACGAATGGACACAAGCAGGGCGCTGATGCTCGGTGCTCCCGGAGCGCGCTGCACGCATCACAGAGGCTTCATTCGTTCTCCTGTGTGTGATGTCTTCTCGTCGACGAATCCGTTCTCATCTTCATGCTGGCGATCGTTGTTCGAGCCATGGATGATGGCACATCTCGCCTTGCGAGAGCCGCCCGGGTACAGCGCAAAGATGGAGGGTATCATGAAACGTTCGGGGTTCATGTTCATATGGTTGTTCGGGTTCGCGAGGTACTTGATTGCGCCGTATTCGTAAACAACCGAGTCGCCCCTGAATAAAATAACGTTGAAGCGGTATTCAGCATAATTTTCATGGAGGGCATGCACTCGCTCGTTTCTCCTCGACGTTTCCCCCGTGCCAAGCATTAGGCGTCTGTTGCAGGTAACGTTGAAAAGCTCCTCCGGAACCTCGACCGTTTTCAATTCCATAACGTAATCGTACATCTCTTTCAATAAATGGATTATTCCTGAAGAAGCCTTGCAAACACTCAAGGAGCTGGACGCGACACGGTTTCTG
Source organism: Cyanidioschyzon merolae strain 10D (assembly GCF_000091205.1). Classification (NCBI taxonomy): domain Eukaryota; phylum Rhodophyta; class Bangiophyceae; order Cyanidiales; family Cyanidiaceae; genus Cyanidioschyzon; species Cyanidioschyzon merolae. Next base: position 675,700 of record NC_010141.1, read on the forward strand.
ATAGCCTCTGGCAGCTTTTCCTCATAGGGATCCTTGATATTCCATAGAAGAAAGGCTTTCACCTCTATCTCGTCGATCTGCAATCTTTCGGCTAGCTTCTGACGTCGGACCTCCGGCTTTCGCTTCTTTTCTTCTCCTGTTCCTTTTTACTCGGTTGTGAATTTCGTGTTGTTCTGGCAGCCGGTGATACCGGCCCAGCAAGATCCTCGACTTCCTTCTGCATAATGCTATGTTTTTGGAAGAAACACACTTTGAACGCATCTGCTATAAACCGTGAAAAATCTCTTGAATCCACTTACTTGACGCTTGAAGCACAACTGAAATGAAAGACTGTATTTTGTCACAACTTTAACCGAAATATATCTTGTACGGTAGAACGAAACGCTATTCGTTAGAAGCGCGTTCCTCCTCAACGGCGAGATGCGCGTCGTTGCTCTCGGCTGCGGAATATGGAGGTGCGCGACCCGACCCCAATATATAGAACAAAGAGCAGAAACTAACCACTAACTTGCAACGACGTTACGATTTCTTTCCCTCTCTATGATAAACATGAAAAGAGGGTAGGGCTTTTCGTGCTGTCGAACGTTCGCCTTCTAGGCCGAGGTTCCCGCGGGCCGGACGAGTCTGCCGTGCAATCGCTCCGTATTCCTCTGCAGTGGCAGGTGCTGTGGTGAGATCTGAGCAACTCTTCTGCAGCGCAGGTAATTCTGGGACTCGGAGCGGGTAGCATGCGTCTGGGCGTTGCGCTTGTCCTAGTGGACATCTAGTGTGTCGCTTCGCGCTGTCGCAGGTAGTACGTTTGTCTGTGCAGATCGCAGGCTCCCAGCATGATAACTAGCCCTGATTCCGTGTCAGATGGAGCATCCCTCGATCCGACGCCCTATGCGGTTTGGCAAAGCCGTTCCAGCGTGGTGCTGCATCCCTACCAACGATATAGGCGCTTTGGCTGGAACTCAAAGCAGGCACTCGGCATAAGATAGAGCCTAGGAAAACGCCAGCACATCCGAGAGGAAGTAAAACGAACGGAGCCTGGAAACAGAGCGTGGAATCATGGATACGTCAACGCGCGCTATTCTCAAGGGCATCGGTCACGGAACGCTGGCCTCTGTGTCAACGACTCGCTCGAAACCGAATTCCGTTACGTCTCGCCTCTTCGTATGCGTGCGCTTTGGCAGAGACTCGCACGAGCGCCGAGAGAGTTGTGGCTCATCTACTTGTTGAAACTACTCTCTTCCTATGCATACTTCAGTCTCTCGTTAGCGCTCGTCCTCTACCTGTCAGAGACGCTCGGCTACGATGACGAAACTGCAGGTCTACTGTACGGGCTCTACGGGGTCGTTGCCAGCGCGTACGGCCTTGCGAGTGGCTGGCTCATCGATCGTCTGGGAGCACGTCGATCGTTGCTTTTCGGTGCAGCGCTGGGCACGCTTGGGCGCACTGCTTTGGCGGTGCTTTCGCAACGCCTCGTGGTGACAACGCTGCTGGTCACGGTGCTTCCGTTCGCCGAGTGTCTTGGGGTGCCTGTGCTAACAATATGCATCAAGCGGTATACGAGTGGCAAAGACGGTACTCGCACAGTGGCGTACTCGTTGTTCTACACGGTCATGAACGTTGCAGCGCTCTTGGCCGGGCCTGCCGTGGACCTCTGCCACCGATTCTGGGACTTGCGCGCCCTCTTCTGGACCTGTGCGCTCGCCAGCGCGGCCATGTTCGGTATCATCCTCCTGGGCGTCCGTGAAATCGAAGTCGACGCAGAAGGCCGAACTCGTGATTTTGTTTCACCGTTTGCGGGAGAGACGGTTTTGGAATCCCTGCGGCGCCTGGCCGTGGACCAGCGCTTCTGGCGCCTGCTCGTTTTCACGACGCTCATTGTGGGTGTTCGACTCATTTTCCGGCACCTGGACGCAACATTACCCAAGTATATGACTCGAGTGTTCGGTGAAAGTGCCCCATTCGGACTATTCTATGCAATTAATCCATTCATGATCATCACTCTGGTGCCGGTTCTTGGCGTTTACACCAGTCATATCGATCATTTCCAGATGATCCTATACGGATCATTTCTTTCGGGATTCTCGGTGTTTTGGATGATGCTCGGTGATCGGTACTGGACGGTGGCTTTGTTCATCATGACGCTGTCTCTGGGCGAAGCGGTGTACTCGCCGCGGGTGTACGATTACACAATGGCAATCGCTGCGCGTGGTAGCGAGGGCACCTACACCTCGTTGGCGAGCCTGCCACTATTCGGCGTACAGTTTTTCACTGGCTGGATGAGCGGCACCTTGCTGCAGCGATATTGTCCTGCGAGCCCGGCCAGCGCTCGGCAGCCTCGAAAAATGTGGTTCATTATCGCGTTGGCAACCGCTTGGTCCCCACTAGGAATGTGGTTTGCTCGCAACTGGCTACGAACGGACGTTGCGTCGCGAAAGGCGACCGCATCCGCGGACGCATCACCGGCGAATGCCAATGTCGAGTACGCAACGACAGTTGAGGCCCCGGATGCCGAACAAATGACGAAGCGAGCTGTACCCGAAGACAGCATTAGCCAAAGCGTATCAATTGAATAATCTTGTCAAGGCGGACGGCCCCGATCGTTGATCAGGTAGTACATACAAAACGATACCGAGCGGATGTTATCGCCACGATGGATGATCGCTAGCAGCCGCCAAGTCACAGGAAAAAGGCTCCAAATGCTTCGTACGCGTCGTCATGCACGGCATACGACGCGACTCCAGTCTCGATATCGCGTTGGTTCGCTCTTGATGCGGCTCCGTCGAGTCACGTTTCCGAATACGGCACGCTCACCATGACTCGGTCTGAAGCCTTCGGTCATACCAAACAACATAGCAGCAGCGTAGCGGCTGTACCCGAACAATGAGATTCGTTGTGAGTTATCGTGTGGCATTCATGGCGAGGTCGCAACGCTAGCACTCCCTGAACCAGGCTTGTTACCCGAGCACAGTGGATAGACCAGGAGCTGCAGGACGTCTGCAACCCTCATGGAGCGCGCTCAGTCGAACACACTACAATACAAGGGCCCGCTCTTCAGCTGTGATGATTCGTCACCACATGTATCCGAGCTAATCGGGGCACGCCTCTGAATCATCACGCTCTGGGGCACCGATGTCGTTGCCGGTACCCCGCTGCGTTCGAATCATGAACGCCCAAGCCGTGTTACTCGTTTCGCGAAAGCAATGATATTGCTGCCGATTCCGCGTGAATCGTAGGGATTTCTTTACGAACAAGCGGTGATTGCGCAAACCTGCTCCCGACCTTGCAGGCCGCTGTGCTCCATCGACGCTCGTTCACCCGGCAAATACGAGACTTTATGGGTAAGGGTATGCATGGGCTCGATGGCAAGCGACCGAGCGCGACTCCAAGGAACGGCACGCATCATCCTTCGACAGGCAAGATACAATATCAACGCTCATGGTCAGCGCGTTTCCCCCCTAAGATATCCTGAGCGCATCGTTCCGGTACAATCGCTCGTTACCATCAGATATCGAGTGCGTTGCGTACTGCCAAACTCGATACGATGCGAGATATGTTTTTTCCCCAGAGATGACAATAGCTACCAGGCAAGCGTTGCGAGGGACTTTTCGTCGGTTGCAGAGCCCCATGCAGGCATCGCGTGCAGTTGTTGCGGCAGATATGGCAACACCGATGATCAGCTCGTTCGCATCTGCCCGTGACATGCACGAATACATCATGATATACGGTACCCGCGATGCATCGTAATTGCAGCGCTTGGCCAGACGACGACACCCGTCGGCATTGCGCTCCATTCCCGCACACAATCCACAAAGATAGCATCCTATGGAGTATGGTTTCCGCGCTATGAAGGCAGCGCTCGGTCACGGGGTTGCGTATGTCACCGAAACTTGCACTGTCGTTGCGCCTTGGTCGTACCCTGGTAGACGTCACCCGATTCGGCCCATGCCTGGCGATTGTTGTTGCACTCGCTTACAGTACAATGCAGTTCAGCGTTGAAGCGCTTCTAGCGCAAGCGCTGAACTGCCCCTCAACGCCTACACAGATGCAGGAACCCAGCAGGAACCTAAATTGCAGATCAACGAGACCAGCGCAAAAGTCCGCGATGTAGTTGCACTTCGAGGAGCTCGGCTCCAACCTCTCGTACAAGGCGATTCAGAATGGAGAGCTGCTGCCCCGATTGCGATATCAGGTTCACAACGCAGCCGCGGCGGTGAAAACGCCCAGTCCGGCCTGCACGATGTGCGTAGTGAATGGGGTCGGTCGGCAAGCCCGCTGCGTTGATGACAAGCCCCACATCCGGGAAATCGAGACCGCGAGCTGTCAGTTCCGTTGTAACCAGCACTCGAATGATGCCGTTCCGAAAGTAGTCCATGACTTGTGCCCGTTGAAACTTGCTTTTTCGGGGACCGCTGCCCTCTATGCGGCCGGATAAGGCTGCCGCAATGACGCCTCGTGCATCGAGTCTCTCTGCGTAAATATCTGCCGTGCGTTGATCAGGCACGAACACCAGAGTCTGTATCACAGCTTCGTTGGTGAGTTCAAGATTCTCGGTGCGGAGATGATCGGGATCGTCCCAGGATTGCTTCAGTGGATCCACGGGAGACACCAGCAATCGGGTGACGGCATAGGTGAGCCTCCGAATGGTGTCCATTCGCAGATGGTCCGGCACCTTGAGGTAAAAATGACGGATGGATTTCGGTAGCAGTGCCTGGCTGGTGTCGGCACCATGCCCGGTGCGCAGTAGGAATGGTTGCTTACGCGTGCACTGTAGCGCCGTTCGCAAAACGTGCGGCTGATCGCTAGTTGCCGAAACAAAAACAAACTGGCGCTCCTTTCCAGACGACGTCGGCGAGCGAAAATGGCGCAACAAGCGCTCTGTTTCCTCTAAGTGAACACCTTCGAGCAGGCGGTCTGCCTCATCGAGCACCACGGTTTCGAACGAGGCCGCGGGAAGCCTACGACCTCTGCGATCGATCATCACCTCGATCAGGCGTCCCGGGGTACCCACAATGACCTGCGGTGGCAACTTGCGGAGGCGCTCGAGCTGTCTCTCCACACTGGTCAGGCCGATCAGGCCCTGCGCTCGAATGCTCAAGGATGCAAAACGCTCACATTCGCGGACGACCTGAACGACTAGTTCCTGACTCGGAACCATGACGAGTAAGGTAGGCGCGCTTCGTGCCGAGCCCCGCTCAATCTCCTCGCAAAGAGTATCGATCGTTGGTAGCAGATATGCCTAAACTCGATGCCAGCTCACTTCAATGGTTAGTTTTCTTGTTCGCTTTCAGCAGGAGCACTGAGGCTCGCGCTTCCGTTGCCCGGCCTGGAGCGGCAGGGCATGACGACTCGAGCGAGTCTCGGTCTCCCGAAGCAACCCTCGCGTCGTTCAACCGACGGAAAGTCTCTTTGCTCTCGGCCGCATTCCATCGATAGGACGCTAAGCGCTCAGCAACGCGACTGGCGCTCGCCGCCGCGTCGTCCGATCGTCAAACTTCGGCCTAGTTCCTCAAAGCCGCAGCGCATAATCCATAACTTACCCATGTCTTCCCGGAGCCTGTAGGCGCCTTAATCACGCCGCTCTGACCTGTTCTCAAAAGAGGAATCGCACGACGCTGCACCAAGGTCGGTGCGTTGATGCCGTTTGCAGCCAGTATCGCCCGCACTTTTGCATTCGCGACCAGAGCGGAAAAGTCAGCGTCAGCATTCGCTATCTCCGCTTCGCTGTCACCGGGTATGAGATACGAGTCTATCAGGGAAGCCGACGCTGCTTCCACCTGCTCAGCTGGGCTCTTTTCGACCGCCGGAGACGGCGGCAGCTTCGCAGATGAACCCGAACGTTGCCGTCGCTTTTCACCTGGGGGTGAAGCCAAGGCTTCTTGCCCGTTGCCGTTCCGTTTCTGTGCAAAGCTAGCTGGTTTACCATAGCCGTTTTTAGGGCCGTCACGAGCACTCGGTGGACCGGAAGCATCCCGACGTCGCGGGCGCTCGCGAGCCATGCACCACCAGCGATGCCGGCTGTAGCAACGTTCGCTGCTCCTCTCCAAAGCAGTGGAATTGTGCTTTCTCGCTGAGGGCACACTTGGGCTCAACGCAATCCAAGACGGTATTTCCGTAATCGCCATCGAAAGAAAACCTCTTGAAGCACGCTCAGCGAAGAGGCCGTCGAGTCCAGCGGTGCCAGGACGCTGTGCACGTCGCCGCGGGGCACTGGAATGACCCTCGCCCTCCTGCAACCCGCGCTGCACCTTGTTGTGCTGAACGAGTTGATCGTCGTAGAGGTAATCACGCGGTTTCCGCATGCTTGGAACGATATTCGGGACCGGGTTATTGTTCTTGGTCCCAGTAACGCCAACTCTGATGAAACTGCGGAAACGATCACTACCTGGTACTTGTGCTGCGAGCAGTCGCCGCGCTGGTGCTGTGCGAGCCCAGGTCGAGCGCTCTTCCCCAGAAGCAGAAGCGGTTCAGTTACCCGATCGTTCGGCGGAAAAGATCCAGAAACATCGCCTTGGAGCGAAGAAGCATGCCGTTGCGTATTATTTGGTAAAAAGCGAGGGTTCAGGGCCGCGCAAGTTCACCGTTGATGACCTTGCGGCGAGTCCTCTGCGTTGCACCAGCTGGGACGGCGTGCGTAACTTCCAGGCCCGCAACGTGCTACTATCCATGCAACTTGGAGACTTTGCCCTCTTCTATCACTCAAACTGTAAGCAAGCGGGGATAGTGGGCATTGTCGAGATCGTCCGGGAAGCCTACGTCGACCAGACCCAATTCGATAGCACGGACTCCGAGGCGTACGACCCCCGTGCGACTCCCGACAAACCACGCTGGTATGCGGTGGACGTGAAACTTCAGTTGAAGCTACCGCGACCGATTCCGTTCGAGGAGTTGAAACAGTATGCAACGCCGGGCGGTCCACTGGACGGTATGCTGCTGTTCTCGCAGGCGCGCTTGAGCGTGCAACCGGTGCGCCCGGAGCATTTTCGATTTATTCTCGGCCTTTTTTGACTCTAGTCAACGAATCGCCTCGAACATAGGAATACAGCGAGGAAGCGCTGTCAAGGAAGTGCGCAGCAGCCCTGGGGAGCGTCTCGGGCGCCGGTTTGCACCAAACGAGCTTCGCTTGCGCGCTTGCCCGCCGTCGGGTATGCCCACGGAACGTGCGACCTGTTGGGTGTAACCACGAGCACATGCTGCCGATGACAGACGCTTTCTGCTATTCTAGAGTTGCTTGCTACGAGGCAAGAATATCCAGCTGTGCGTTTTACGACCATATGGGAGTGGCGGCTTTGCAGCAACTGCGGGGAGACGTTCCCTTTTTTCCTCCAGTTACTGTGTGACGCAAGCATACCATGCCGTGCTTGCTAAGATCATGCGGGAGCGGCGGCTTTTCCAGCAACTGCCCCTAGATGCTTTCCTTTTTCCGAAGTTGCTAGGACGCAAGCACATCATGCCGCTTTTTCTATGATCATGAGTGAGCAGTGGCTTTTTGTAGAGCACGGTATGCACTCCAGAACCGCATCAAGACAACCTGTGTCGATGTGATCGCCTCGATGACGCACTCTTGACGCATGGACGCACAATTCAGAGGGTATCCCTGAGAGACACCAGTGTCAGCTGCTCAAGTCGACGAGCATAGCATGGTGCTCGTCGTTTGCTGTCGCACACGTCACCGCATCAACAAGATTGGTGCAATCCTGCAACCCGGCGATGCTGTGTTTAAACAATAGCCGACCGAAGCACCTCCAGGCCGCGAGGTGAACGCATCCATTTGCTCAGCAGACGCGAATCTCGATTCACCATCATCACGCGCTGGTGAACCGCGCGACCGCATGATCAGGCATTCACGAAAGAAGCTTTAACGATCAGGCGGCCTTTTTCTTGGCTGCGTCTATTTTCTTCTGATCCATATGCTTCGCATACGAATAGATGAGGGTACCACCGACGGCGAGCGCCACACCGAGCCAATTAAGCGGGCGCATGATCGTACCAAATGCGATAACACTGGATAATATGATAGCTAAACGCTTCACGACGTTACCAATCGAGAATGTCAATGGCGAAACATCCTCCAGTACGCCATACGATGCTTCGTTGTACAAGTGATAGAGCAGACTCGCCACTGCGATGTAGCCGAACACAGTGCCAGCGCCGATTCCCGGAATGCGGGACGCGACTTTCGGTAAACCTTCAAAGAGCAACGCCATGGGCAGCTCCAAGAAGAAGCTTATGATTGTGATCAGACCGTAGGTGTTGAAGGCGGTCAAGCTGGCGTCCTTCTTGGTGTCGCCGAGACTCACCTTGGAGGTTACGTTTCGAGCGACAAACGCAAAGTTGCTCGCCATCGCGTTCAGGAAACCAGCCATCGTAAACGTTAACTCGCTGATGGATGAGAGTGCAACCCCAACGATAATGGGAATCATGGCAAAGTACACCATGGGCGAGTAGTACTCGTGGAGAAAGAGCGCGGAACCCAGTGCACCGACCACTGGTTCCGCCGACTTCACCGTGTGCGTGAAGGAAATCGCTACCGACGAGAAAGATAAACAACTTGTCGCATGGCCTATGGTGTGGAAGAGAGACGGCAGAATTAGAGAGCGAATGAGCTTTCCGTTCACCTGCGGACGCCGGCGCAATCCCAGCAGCCACAGCACACTCACGTAGAGCGCTCCGACGCCAAGTTGTATCGTCGATAGAACCCAAGGATACGACCACATATTCAACGTCTTCTTGTTCACGATATTAAAAACGACATTATACAGGTACCACATGAAGAACCAAAAACCGACTTTCAAGCGCTTTCGGCTAAGGCCAAGAAACACGGGTTTCGTCTGCGCGTCACCCGCGCTTGCCGGCATCGGTGACGACGGCGATGATGCGCTCTCCACCGCACAGCACAGCGCGCGACGTGAAACACCCACAGAGTGCACTGGAGCGGAGACGGCAGCACCGACTCGGGCCGGTCTCTTGGGGAGCACAACACCCCCGCAGCGAAACGCCGGCGAACCTTGAGACGCTAACCCAGACGCAGCGTGATGCACACGACTGCGCTGCAGCGTCCCCGTACCTCCGGGATGGACAAAGCTCAAACGCGTAGTGATGCACGCCGCACGCATGGCTAGCACTGCTTCAGAAACGTACGAACAGACCAGGAGAGATACCCAGGAACAGCAACTTCAGTTTCAAGTACGATCGTTTGCACGGCGTGCGCAACGACAGGTGCGGCGTCGATGATCGCGCCCTGGGGCGTCTGTGGCGGGCGGGGCGCCTCGCACTGCGCCAGCGCACATCGCGATGCCGCACCTGCACGCATGGGCCGTACAACATAGTATAAATATGGAAGTATGTAGACGCGTGATGTGTCGCTGGGCGGCGGGTACGCCACAGCCCAGCGCAGCACACAACATATCTGGTCAGTGCGGCGACACGGGTGCGCGTACGCATTACTCGAAGCGCTCGCGGTGTCGGTATGTTCGATATTCACGAGCGGACGCTGCTCCCGGGAGAGTCGAGATCTGGGTCGGCCGGGGCGTATCGAGTGCGCCAAAGCCGCCACTGGATGCTCGAGTACGACCACCAGAGGTATCGTATGTGCCGCAGCTTGTACATTGGCGCACCACCAGAAATTGCAATCCGTACCAGAACCCTGACAAATCCTTGTTGAGTCTACCAGCGGCTATTTCTTATCCGCTCTTTCCCTATAGATACCAGGCATAGTATCCCGTACGTCTCCATCTCATCTTTCCCTATAGATACCAAGCACAGCATCTTGTATATGTCCATCTCATCCTTCCCTATAGATACCAAGCATAGTATCCCGAATATGTCCATCTCATCCTTCCCTATAGATACCAGGCATAGTATCCCGTACGTCTCCATCTCATCTTTCCCTATAGATACCAAGCACAGCATCATGTATATGTCCATCTCATCCTTCCCTATAGATACCAAGCATAGTATCCCGAATATCTCCATCTCATCCTTCCCTATAGATACCAAGCACAGCATCTTGTATATGTCCATCCCATCCTTCCCTATAGATACCAAGCACAGCATCATGTATATGTCCATCTCATCCTTCCCTATAGATACCAAGCACAGCATCTTGTATATGCCCATCTCATCCTTCCCTATAGATACCAAGCACAGCATCTTGTATATGCCCATCTCATCCTTCCCTATAGATACCAAGCACAGCATCTTGTATATGTCCATCCCATCCTTCCCTATAGATACCAAGCACAGCATCTTGTATATGCCCATCTCATCCTTCCCTATAGATACCAAGCATAGTATCCCGAATATCTCCATCATCGACATAGCAGCGTCAGCGCTATGGACACCGTGCCTCCGCTGCGTCGATGGAAACGCGCGGCCGACGGCGCATCGGCCGGAGTACGCACCTCAGACGCGTCAACTGAACAGCTCGCTGCTGGCTGCGGTATGCGTTTATGCGCTGCGCTGCGTCGTTTCAGAGACCCGCAGAGAGCTACCATGATCTGCAGCCTACGCTGACATTGCGAACGGAGTGCAACCAACGCAGTTCCCCGGTGAAGCGTCTTGAAACGCGTCCAGTTATCATGCGGTTAGGCGTAGGGTCTTGCCGGTTGTGGCTGGGCGCATTCGTGTACGCACTGCGTCCCGCTCTGCGAAGAGACGGAAACGTTTGGCAGCAGTGGCGCCGGGCACATGCCCTCGTGCCTGCTGTGCCTCGACGACGCTGGCTGTGTGCGAACGCCCGCCGTTCGGCTGCTAGTACCTGGGACGAGGAAACGGACGTGGTTGGTGACGAGTTCAGCTCCGTGAACCTGGTACAGGCGAGCGCGGCAAAGATAACCGAAGGCGACGAGTTCACCGCCCAGCGACTGCAGTTGCTGAACGCGCCTGAGCGCGAGAGCGCTGCCGCCACGCTCGAAAGGTCACCGCCGCCTGGTGTAACCGTCGTGCGCAACCGCGCAAGTGCGTTGCGCGTGATTGATCGGCTTTGGCAACTTCAGAAAGAGTCGGAGCTTCTTTACGGACGTCGGGCTGCTTCGGTGCCGAGGCGATGGCGTCTCATAACGGAGGGTTGTACCCACTCGAATGGCAACGGTGTGCTCCACGAGGACAACACGCTCCAGTGCAAGCGTCTGTATCCACCGACCGCAGCGGACTGGATGGAGCACTCGCAGTGTTATCACGCTTGGGATACGGAAACCATTGGCATTGATCCGACAGAGGACTCCCCTGTTGGGAAAGGTCAGGTGATCTGTCTCTCGGCGTTCTGTGGGCCGCGTGTAGACTTTGGGAATGGACCCCGCCTTTGGATCGACAATTTTGGCGACGCACAAGGTACGCTGGACTATTTCAAGTCTTATTTCGAAAATGAGGAAATTCCCAAAGTTTGGCATAACTACAGCTTCGACCGAGCGGTCCTTTATAACCACGGCATCGACTGTCGAGGATTCGGCGGCGATACCATGCACATGAGCCGACTATTGGACGCAGCGAGACTGCGTTACTCTCTGGAGGCGCTCACGGAAGACTTTCTGCTGCGGAAGAAACGCAGCATGCGGGAGCTGTTCGGTCGGCCTCGTATTTTGAAAAATGGAAAACCAGGCAAGGAGATTATCGTACCGTCCACCAGCGAACTCCAGATGGACCCTGAGACCATGTACCACTGGGTGCAGTATAGCACCTATGATGCCGAGGCAACCTGGTATCTGCGCGATAAATTTGAGCGTCTGCTTCGTGAACAGGAGATCCTCGGCTCGGAGCGAACCATGTATGACCTTTATACGGAATGTTTCGTTCCTTTTGGTGCGGTCTTAACCGATATGGAACGCATCGGCTTCAAGATTGATATTGCGCGACTCCAAGATGCGCAACGTGTAGCCGAAGCCGACCGCCAACGTTACACTGCAATGTTTCGAGAATGGGCAGCGCGCTACTGTGCTGATGCAATCCACATGAATGCCGAGTCGGAGAATCAAAAGCGCCAATTCTTTTTCGCCCCGGTCCGGAACAAGAAAACCGATGAATTGTTGCCAGCAGAGCGCACTTTCGAGGTCGAGAACACGGAACAGGTCGTGGAGTCCGCGGGGAAGAAGCCCCGCAAGAAGCGAACCATACAAATATCCGGTCTCGGGCTGCCGCCCGTGGCGTTCACTGCAAGCGGTTGGCCGGCTTGCACGGCGGTGGTGCTGCGGAAACTGGCGGGCACGCCGAGCGCGAGTCCCGCCCAGGGCGGGCTCCTGTATGACTTTCTCACCAAAGAGCGACGGGAGAGCGCGGAGGATGCGCTTGCGGCGTGCAAAGCCGTTGAGGCGCTACTTGAGGCTGGTGCAGTCGGCACCCTGCTCGACAGTTTCATCGATCCGCTGCAGAAGATGGTGGATAAGAACCATCGCATTCATGCGTCGCTCAACTTGAACACGGAAACAGGTCGGTTGTCGTCGCGGCGGCCGAATCTGCAAAATCAACCCGCTCTAGAGAAAGATCGCTATCGTGTTCGGGATGCTTTCACTTGCGAGGAGGGCAATACGCTGATTGTAGCGGACTATGGCCAACTCGAGCTGCGATTACTTGCGCATATCGCCAACTGCCGCAGCATGATTGAGGCGTTTAAGGCTGGTGGCGACTTTCATTCGCGCACGGCGAGCAGCATGTACCCGTACATCGCAGAATCCGTTGCCCGCGGCGACGTGCTTCTTGAACCCGAGCCCAATGCCAACGGACAGGCCACTTCGTCGAAGCCGCTGCTCAAGGATGTATACGCAGGGGAGCGACGTCGGGCCAAAACACTCAATTTTTCAATCGCATACGGGAAAACGCCAGCTGGGCTGGCGCGAGACTGGGGCACCAGCCTGAAAGAAGCTCGCGAGACCGTAGATGCTTGGTACCGGGATCGACCCGAGGTTCGTGCCTGGCAGGAGCGCGCTATTAAGTTCGCGCAAACCCATGGATTCGTGAAAACGCTGCTGGGTCGACGGCGGCCTCTGCCGGAGATCAACTCCCCGAATACGAATGCGGCTCGCCATGCGGAACGTGCAGCGATTAACACCCCTCTCCAAGGTAGCGCAGCCGATGTTGTTATGAAAGCCATGCTGCTCATTCATAGCAACGCACGTTTGGCTGAACTTGGCTGGCGAATGATCCTCCAGGTCCACGATGAGATCATCCTCGAGGGGCCCGAAGAAACAGTCGAAGAAGCGGAAGCAATTGTCGTTCGGCTTATGCGTCAACCGTTCCGTGAACCGCTGCGCGTTGACCTCGCTGTTTCGGTCGCTCACGCGAAGACGTGGTTTCGTGCAAAGTAAGGGCGAGATTCGATGTCAGCGGCATCGGAGAAACGGGCTCATGTGCCGGCTCTGCGAAGCGTCTGCAATCGGGCGAGACTCGGCTAGAGTGCTGCAAGATATCGCAGATACGGTGCTTCGGGCAAGCCATAGATTGTGTTGCAAGCATTCGAGAAAAAACGGGCTACTTGAACGCAGTCCTTCATCGTTCGGATGTTTGTCGCATCGTGGCTGGTCTAGGATGATGCTTCACGAGGGACTGCGGTTGAGGTCGCGGACGCTGAGCCCGGTTCCTCAGGTCGATGATCTGCACGCGGTGCGACGATTGCAGTTACAACAGCGGTGGTACTGTGCACCATCAAAGAATGGCTCACTGAGCTTTCCGGAGGATCATAAAGGCCAAAAACCCGAAATCTTCCCAAATCTACGAGGAAGATTTTCTCACAAAGGGATGCTCTAAAAGAGCCGAGGCTGGTAGACGTCGGCGGCAATTGAGTTCGAGCATCTTGCTGAGGAGGTCAAAGGCCTCGTCTGGAACTTCCGTCTCGGAGGCTGTGTTCGGCCGCCTGCCCACCCGCAGCTGGAGACACAGTTGGCGCAGGTCCACTCCAGGAAAATTGTTCGCGGGAACAAAAGGGCGTCGACAGGCTTTTGCTGCGGACGCTAGTTTCTGGGTCCCGAATATCTGCTCGAGTTCCAGGAGGGCTTCTTCGTCGCTGCTCGCGCGAAAGAACGGATATTGACATGATAGCATGGATAAAAAGATGACGCCCGCGCTCCAGACATCGATGCAGGAATCTTGATCACGATATCGCAGAAGAATTTCGGGTGCACGAAATCCGCGAGTTCCCGCCCGCGGTGCCTCTGCCGATTCCATGGTTACTGCCCTACGTCGAGTCCGATCCTCTGTTAAACGAGAGACTTTCCATGCGGGCGCTCTAGCTGGCGTCGGTGTGAAAACGGGCGCCGTCATCGCAAGTCGCCAGTCATCCAAGCGATCGCGGTCACTGGATACCGTGTCCACTGCATTAGCTCCTGAGGAAAGTTGCCGGCAAGCGGTTTGCGCCCTGGGATCCCGCCACAAGTTTTGCCCGGAATCGCAGTCGCGGTTTCGCGTTTGCTCGGATTTCTGGGCGAGGCCAAAGTCAACAAGCACCGCGGCGTCTGGATGCTTGCGATGAAAGAGAAAATTTCCCGGTTTCACATCCCTGTGGATGATCTGATGCCGCTCCAGAACACTGAGCACGTCCAGAAGCGCGCGCATGTACACGCGCATATCGTCGATGCCCATATCCGCGATCAGGAGACGGAACGGCTCATTAGGGTAGAGCGGCATCACCATCCAGACTTCATCGTCCCGGCGAAAGATACCCTCAAGGCGCGGAATACCTTTCTCCCCTTGGAGCCCACACAGAAAGCGCACTTCCTGCTGTATTCGTCGCGGCTCGTTCGTTTTGTAGAAGCGTTTCACGGCATATGCACGATTTTGAGCGCACGCTTGGTCCAGCACGGCCCTGTACACAGTGCTAAACGTTCCTGCACCGACGCGTTCGTGCAAAACCAGTGGCGGCCACAAGCTACCGCCTCCACCAACATTTGAAGTATCCGTATATTGGGTCTCGTCAAGGCTTTCCTGGACGTCTTTCGGAATCGCGCGGGCTGATAATTGGTTTGACGATGTGCGCGCCAACACTTTCCACCTGGCGGAAAGCGCAGCTGCACTCCAGCACAGTTCCTGATGAGCCAACCCAGATATATACGCTCGTGGTATCGCCGCTGCAGACGTAATATCCATACGAGACTACCAACTTGGCCCAGGAAAGGTTCCCAGTTGCGGATCGCTTCAGTCAGTCCAGAATAAAAGAAAAGTTCAGCACGAGAGAAACGTGCATCCGGGGTGTTACACGGCGGACAATTTTTTGAAAGCACGCACGCACGCACGCATCGCCCGTAAGGAACGTCGCCGCGCATTGCGATCATGCAGCGCGATGCAGCGTTCGCGCCATCACGCGTTGCCGGGCAATAGGGTGCACGATTTGCCTGTCGCGCTCGAGGTGTTTGCTTTGTACTGGATTGTACAGGAGTCCAGTGGCGCGGCTGCCATGGCGCTGCGCTCGACGCGCTCTTCGCTACCACGACGTGCACGCGTATCGTTGCATTGAACTGCATGGCGCAGGAAAGTAGCCCGGAGAAGAGGGTATTGATACACCGGTTTGGGTTCTTCAAAATGAAGCGAACTGATCGCTGGCGCGAGCGGTATGCAGTGCGGAGGAGAGAAGTTTGTCGGTTTCGCGACGATCGCGTATTATTTGCGAGCATGGACATGTCCATCCATGCGCAGACTCCGACCATAGAGGATTTTTGCCTGCTGGTGGGAAGTGTTCTTTCTTCTGCGCTTATTTGCAAGGAATTGCGGCTTCGACTTCGATGCGAACGTACGCCAAAGGGTATGTTTCGGAACCAGGGTTGGTGTTTGGGTCAGTACGCCCAGAAATAGTTCACATCGTCCAGTTCGAGGCATGTCGGCTGATACGAGCGTAGAGCAACCATGGAGAGCCTCACCAATGAACAGCATCAATTCTGAAGCACCGCAGGACTTGAGGCAGTCGCTTGGACGTAGCCTCGAGGCCGCATGCGGCCAGGTTTCACGGGGTCCATATCGCACTTCCCGTTGGTTCGCAGAGCAGCTGGCCCGCGACCTACATAAAAGAACTCGTAAGCGATACAGCTCTCTTTATGATTCTGTTTCGGACACTCTGCTGTGGACAGAGCAATCCATCTCTGAAATGTGACGTTGATTCGTCCAGCGTTTGCACTTTGTCTTGCTGCGCGAGCTCCTTGATCACAGCCACCGCCCGGCAATGACAGATGCGATTCGATCACCGGATCGCTTGGCTTTCAATATGCCCGTCAGGGCCGGCATTGACGCCCCGTCGGCTGCACCGGATACCACGGGGAGCGCAGCGTCACAACACAGCGGCTCAGTGCATGGCATGGATGCAGCGAGTTTCCTTTCAGTCACATCACGGGCATTGCGTCGCAAATGAGCAAGAAGCGGCGGTCACGCACCCTGTAAGGTTTGGTTACCAGCATGTCTCAGGTGGCGAGCAGTGCCAGTTCCATGTGTTCAGACGCTCTGCTGATGGCTTGAGATGCTCTCGTGAAGGCGATCAGAAACCGAACTCGCACTGCTGGACAAGAATTTCCCTGTGACGCATGGTCGTTTCCCGTTTGAAACACATTTAAACCAAATTTGGTCCCGTGATGAACATGATAGCGTTCTTGGCGACCTGGGAGAGCCAAAGCAAGTATTTGCCTCGGTCGGCTGCCACGAGCAGCATGCTGCTTCAGAGCCGCACGGAGAGGCATGTCCCGTGGGTCACTGTACAGCCGGCAACACGACTGGGTGCACTATGTCGCTGTATTGCTTCAGTAGCCGACTCCTTAGAAGGCGTGGCGAAACAGCACGATTCCCGTCCAACGCGTGCAGTGTATAGAGTGCAACCAAAGCGCCTAAGCCTCGATTCCAATCGAGAAGCGCATGGCTACACGGGGGCAACGAGCAGTGGCCGCCCTGACGCTTGTCCGCGAGGACCTCTGCACCCCCATGCTGATGATGTCGGTGTACTGAACGCTTCCCGGTACGGCATCGGTGTCACCAGCGGAACTCGTGTACACGTTTGACGACGCGAAAATCACGTGCAACGCTCGCAGATACAGCCGCTGAAAGCGTACAATACACGAAACAGGCCGTGGAATTAGAGTTTCTCCGAGCGGCTCCAGACTCGGAACTCGACCGCCTGCGCAAGCATCGCGCTTCGGCGTTCCATACAAAGCGTTCTGGGTAGAGAGAGCGTTCTAACCGGACGCCATTTCCATCCCAATCTCCAATCGTTACCTTTAGGCGAGGAATAGTTCGACGCGTATCCAGGAAACGGACGGTCTAAACGGCTGCTCAACTGGAGAAGCTTCAGGAGGCACCTGCGTATTCAGGTCCAAACACCAAATCCTCGGGTATCCCGCACGGCGCTCGTTATCGGAAACGCGCGAGTTCACAGAACCTCTAACAGCACTTGGCCCCACAGGAAGCGATCGCCATCACCGGAATGCGACCCAGACGGTATCGATCGACACCATGACCTGCAGCAGTGATCGAGCGTTGCGGGTCGCGTCGCCAGTTCCTTGCCAAACCTGGCAGGAGAGCTCCAGCCTAAGTCTAACCACGTATAGAAATGTAAAATATTGCGTTCACCGCTCCAGATTGCACGAGTGATCACCATTTCCGTAACACCAATACGTATAATCATCAAAAAACACGACACTTGCGACTGTAGCTTCACGAGCCCAGGAGTCTTCTGATTTCATTGACGACACATCGGGCGAGTGAGCTTGCATCCGCTTCGGTGTGCGCTTCTGCATAAACGCGCACAACATCTTCCGTGCCGCTGGGGCGCACGACGATGCGCGCCCCAGCAACTGCTGACTCGTTTGCGGAAACGCTCTCACGAGCACTACGATAACTCGCCACGATGCGATCTATGCTTCGTTGGAGTTCGGGCGGCTCAACGACACGCTGATCGTAATCCGATGTTACAATCTGGTGACGGTCTGATACCCGCTCAACCAGATAAACGCTCGCAAGCGGTGTATAGTAGGCAGTTGCCCAGTCTACCAACGACCAGCGTTTCCACTGTAGTATCGTGGCGATCAGGAGCAGATTCGCGATGCCGTCGCCAACACCTTGATTGGCGACTCGCGCGCAGCACCGTAAGGGAAGCGGCAATGTCGAAGCATGCGACTTCAACAGCGCATCGCTGAACAGAATCGTGCCGTGGCCATTGGGTTCAAAGTATAGGCCAATATCAAACCGTCTGGCTTCCTTCTCCAAATGCACGACTCCAGTCCAGGTGCAAATGATCTGTAGCTCAATGACGCAGGCGTGATGCGCTCGCTGGGATTCCAGTTCGCGTTGCCGCTTGCGCCAGTACGCCACTGCGGCACCATTGGCGTACACGGTATGGACGAGCGCTACACGCCAGGATTTCCGCGCTGCACCCGCTGCGGCCTCAGCGCATGTATTTTGGCTCAAGTACGCATGTTCGGGATGCAGAAACCCCAGCACAAAGTCCAGGAAGAGTGTTGCCGTCTGATCCCCGTCTAGCAACATGGCTACGCCCTGCGCATCCGCTAGGAAGCACACGAGGCGATCGGCATCGCCATCGAGACTCGCACCCTGACGTTCGGGTTTGCCAGCTGGGGTCTGTGGCCAACGCTGGGGCAGCCGGTTTCCTTTCTGGACCCAATCTGCTCCGCATTGCACGTTCAATAATTCCGTTTGGGCTGTCTCCTGGTTACAGCATACAATCTGGATACCGCACTGTGTGCGGAGCGCAGACGCCAGCTCGCACAGGAGCGGCGCACCGACCCCGTTCGCGCAGTCTACAACCCAGTGATCCATAAGCGCCCGGTGCTCCACGTCTGCCAAATGGAGTGCTTCCGAGAGCGCCCTCGTGGCCTCCACCAAGGTCGATTTGTAGCGGTTGAGCAGAAACAAGGGCCGTCGCTCGAATGCGTCCCGGAAGTTTGACAAGTCCGATTCGCGCATGTCGACAGGGCTTTCGTTCCACGCTCGGACGACTGCGTGCATGGCCGGTGTCGTTGTCATGCCCAGAAGGAGCGCGTCCGCAAACGCCAACGTCTCGCCACCGGAGCATCTCGTCGCGCGCAGATAGTGTGAAAGCACGACACGTGCGCCTTCCTGCGCATTACTAGCGAGGTGCGGGCTCGAGCTTCTGCTATCATACCCCAAGAGAACGACCGGTATGCAGAGGGCGTCACGTATGGCCCGGGCCTCCGATATTTTTTCACGATGCACTTGTTCCAGAACGGTGGCGAGCGAGTCGGGCCCCGCTGATGCCCGGACCAGCCGAACAGCGAGGTGGATCCAAGTTGGGTCCGCCATGCCTCCGTTGGTATCGATAAACTTCACGCCATTCTCGTGCGGTGGGTTATGTGACGCAGTGATCATCAGTCCTACAGCTACAGTTCTGAACACTGAAGCCGACAAACCCGGAGCTCCCAGATCATCATGGTGTCCGACTTTGTTGGCAGGAAGAGTGCTTCGGGCCTCGGTTGTCGATGCCCTTTTGGAACCGTCGAGGGCGTGCCTCAGAGCTAGGAAACCTGCTGCGAGCCCGCAACAGAATGCAGCTTTATCGAACGCGTGATCTCGTGCTGAACCCCGAAGACCTGCCGCGCCGCACTGAAGGTCTTCTGGAACTGTGTCCGACCACGAAGGTAAATAGCGCGCAAGCTGGTGTGCCTCCCAGTCCATATATGGCGTTGTCGCCCCACGAGAGCACCAGAGAACACTGCGCTCTGCGGGCACGACGAAGGAGAGTCGCAAATCGTTGAAGTACGGAAGCTTTCTCGCAGCGCTTGAACAGTCTCTCAAGAAGCTGGTGTCAGACAAAGAAAGGTGCCTGAACAACTCACTCTGCTACTGCGTTTCGATTTCGTTCGAGGATTTCTCTAGGTTGACAGCCTCATTCATGGAAAAGCCGGACTCAAGGTTCATGGTTTCATACGCCGGTGAAAGGATGCTGGGTCGCCCATGTATTGGCCTGACTCCATCCCTTCTCTGTCGCTGGATCTCGTTACGTCATTCGAATCAAGACGATTCGCCACATACCCGTAATATTATTCGCAAAATAACCGCATTCCTTCTCACATTCACACGTACGAGCCTCCGGTCTTCTCACTTCCTCACGTGAAACATGGCTCAAAGCGGGCAAGCGTCAAGTTTTCGATGTTTCTATTTTAAACGAATCATGGGCAGTGCAGCTCGCTTCGCTCGATTGACAAGGAACGAAACTCCACGCGATCCCGTGACGGCCAGTTGAAATGCTCTTGCCGAAATCTCACTGGACTTGACACGTCAATTCCGGTGGAAAGACTAATTGTCGGTTCTTTATAAATATAGATGACGTGAATTTCGACACGAGCCTGATACTCGCCCCAAGATGTACACCGAGAGGCTCGCGTCTCTTGTGTTTGCCTGATAGAGAGTCTTGGGTTCGGGCTTGAGGCACTGCAGCGATCGCTTCTATTCGAGATTGCGCCAGAAGGTTGCACGAAGGACAAGCAGACAGATCCAAATTTTTCAACTTGGTCTCCAGCCCGAAGATTCGTTCCTACGCTTGGTTCACATGGAAGGCATCGGGTTCCACTAATTCTCAACCGCACGGGATCGCATGCGCTTGCCTCTGCAGTGCATAGGTTATGCGCCCGAGGTGATCGTCCCGATCAAGCGCACGGTCGTAGAGTACGCCATCGGACGCGGAAACGGGGCAGGGCATTGAGAGTGGCCTGCTTGGCCCGTCAAGAGCATGGACCAAGCGCTGAGGCAAGCGTGCGTTTGTCACAGGGCGGCGTTCGGAACCAGCGCATGTGCAGTGGCCATACGGGAACACCGGATCACAACCAAGTGTCGCCGCTGCACAGCGCACACCGAGGCTGCAAACAAACAAGATGAACATGCCAAGTGAAACTCCGATCGCAGCCGCCGCCTGTGCATCAAATGCTCCTAAATCGCCCGAAGCAGTGACATCGGACATCGAACGCTACCATCAACATCATTCAACTGCTGTCAACAAAGCTGCACGGACAAGAGAGATCCGCGCGCGCAACACCAGTGCTTCGAGCGCGGAAACGGAAGCAATCACAGAAACCCCCCGCAAACACCAATCTAGACGACACATGAAACTCACCCAAAGGTTAACGCATCCGATCGATCCAGAACATGCACTCCGCTTTATGTCGACTCGGACCACATCGTGATTCGGTGCATCACCAGCTGCTTCGGCGAGCTGTTCGTGAGCTGCATGCGTTGCCGGCAGGCTGCAGGCGACGCAGCGGTCGCGTGCATGAGCGTGGCGCAGCGGGCGTCGCGGACACGCACCGTAAACACGCATACGCATGCATGCACGCACGCAGACGCACTGAGATGCGATCGCGCGCGGGCGCATGTCGCGGCACCATCGACGCTGCTGCCGCCGTAGAAGGCGCCTGGCGATGCATCGCGAACGGATGGCGACGCAGCGCGCGCCGTGGACACGTGGCGCGCATGATGCGTGCATTTTCCCTTGAACACGCAGGTATCGCCGGAAGTACACAGAGGGCACGCTGCCCCAGTACATATGCAGAGGCTTGCTCCTCATATGTCGGGAGCGGATAGCTGCCGCAACTTTGATGGGCTTGAACCCTTCCGTGACCAGCGGGAACCACGGCCGTCTGGCAGCGGCGCGAGGAGCGGCGACGCAGTGCACGCTGCGGCTGGTCCGGTCAACGACTGGGGCGGCGGCGGCGGCGGCAGCGGCAACGCCGTGCGGGATCCTGCAGACACCAGAAACCTAAGGGATGCTGGGCAACACTTTCCACAAAAGAAAAGGCGCTTGAGTGAGGGCGAGTCAGAAGCGTTGATGCGTTTTCGAGAGCTTCGCTGTGAGCGACTTGACCTGAGCGAGTTGCCCCCGTTGATGCCGGCGAACGATATGCTATCCCCGGCAGCCGCACTCACACCGTCAGGTGCTATATCGGCCACGATTTCTGAAACAGAACTGCGACTGGTGCAGACAATCGCAGAGTTTGGACAAAATACGAATACCCCGCGAATTCTAGCGGCGATCCAGGAACATCATCAAAAGGACCTACTGGGCATGCCCGCTGGGACTACGCTCGGGCCCAGCAACATGCCCAGTACGCTCAAGCCATCGGATTCATTGCTCTCTAATGCAGCGCCAGCGGGACTTTCTGGGACACTGGACGCGATGTCGTCGCCAGCGCTCTCTCGGGACAGCGTTCCGAACGTTCCAGACTCGGGATCGATAACGCCGCCCATGGACAGTAACGTTGAGCCGCTCATGCCCGGTTCAACGCTGGAATGGTGTCGCCAATACGCCCGTCAGATAAGCTGCCAATATGTTGACGAGCTGCGACGAAGGATGCGGGGCTCCTGTCGACAGTGCGCGGCGCCCTACGGCTCGTGCAGTCACCGGCCAGTCGACCGCGACGCTGCGCTGGGCGAATGGAGTGCGCTGTCGCCGTCACGCCGTCGAATTGCGAAGAACAGGGAAACGGCAGCTGTCTCACGCTTCCGCAAAAAGGTGTACATGGAGAGCCTCGAGCGAGCGATTATGAACCTGGAACGAAAATATATGGAAACGAGAAATGAACTTGCACAACTTCGCAAACTCTTTGACATGAGCGTCACACCCGTGACACCGATGCATGGACGCGCGGCGCCAGCGACGCAGCCTGAGCGCAGGGCTGAGGCGGACAGTGCCGCGCGCCCGCCCTTGGCAACAGCTGCGAGTGACGCGACAGGCGCCCTGCAACTCATGGGTGCCGTCACCGCATCCGACGCCCTAGGCATGCTCGATGCCGACCGCAGCCCGCCAAATGTGCAGCAGAGAGCACCTGGGCCGGTCGCACTGGCTGCTGAGCCCGCGGAACCGTCACCGCGACTGCTGGAGGGTTTCCTGCGTCCGCTCCTGGCCAGTGTGGGCATCGAAGGCGAGAACGCCGCAAACGCAATCTCCGGGGCGATGACGACGGCACTCCAGGATGCACAATCGCGCTACGCCCTGCTGCATGCGCTGCGTATGTGCGCAGGCACCGTCGCCGGCACCCATGAATCCGAAGAAAACGTGGATGCAGCCACGGACTTGACTGGGCTGGCGACCAGCCCGTGTCTTCGTCCGTCAGCAGCACGCGCTCGAGCGAATTCCTGTTCCAAGTCGCCGGTCGAGGATCTGGCTGGCGACGCTTCGCCGCTCGCCCTGGGTCGCATGCACTCGTCTCCGATGGTGTCGGCACGGGCGTCGCGCGCCTCCGGCTCCAGACCTCCGGATTCGGCATCCTCAGGGGCCTAGACGTTTGCTTGCAGGCCACCACGGGAGCCGCTCTCCTTGTGCATGTGCATCCATTGAGCGTTGCGGTTGTGGTTGCTGGTGTCCTCATCTGTGAGAATGAGGAGCAATGGTGATGGCGCGCTAGCAAGCCTGAAACCAATCTGCCTTTTGCCTGGCATGTTTGGCTCGCGCACGCGTACGCAGGCATCGCTTCCGTCTGTGTGCGTCTCGCGTGGCTCGCAGCAGCAGCAGCAGCAGCAGTAGAACACAGGCGCGAACGGCGCGAGCAGTGCCCGTCGCGGTCGGATCTCGACTCCATGCAGTCGCAGTGCGTGGTCGGGCACCAATTCCACCGGCTGCCTGGCCTTGATCGGGCGTCAGGTATGTGGTTACGGGCGAGTGCATTACGAGATTCCGCCTTGGTGCATTTTTTAGGACAGTAAGAAACCCGCTGCGAGCGATTCATTGGATACCAAAAGCAGGTCAGGAAATGCAGCTTCATGAGATACGACAGCGTCCGCCGGGTGCTGTGAAGGATTCACTCCGAACCGGAAGCGATTTCCGGAATCAGTGCACTGGGCAGCAGCAGCAGCAGCAGCAGCAGCAGCAGCAGCAGTGCGGTGCGTTGATCATTTCATTGGATGCTGAAAGCGATGCAGGGAATCCGTGCAGTTAGACACAGCAGTGTCTGTGTCTGTCTGTGTGTGTGTGTGTGTCGAGCCTCCCTGCTGCGATCACAAACGCAACATCGAGCCGATCGCAAATCCTGGGAACCACAACAACCTGGGCGCTCCTTTCGACTGCGTTTTACTCAACTGCCGGGAGCGATATGATAGCTAGCTTGTCTATCGTACCAGCAAAGGCCTGTGCACCGACTTTTGCGAATGCCTCTGCGTATCGAGACTATTTGCCCTGTAGGCATGCACAGGATGCCAGATACAGGTGCGTCTGTCGCTTCAGAGAATCGGGACCACGCGACTGGCATGTGCAAATTGCTTCTGCGTAATGCATTCAGCGATCCAGGTAAGGTTCCGGATTTCCTGTTCCAGCATCCGGAAGTAAGCATAGAAGACCCCGTAGTGGAACTGGGCATCGAAAGACTCGCGCAGAAGCTTCATCTCGAATTCTAAAAACTGATCCTCCAAGCTATATTCTCCCCGTTCAGCCGCTCGCTGGAAGAGCGCTCGGTATGTACTGCTGAGGTCCAGAGCCATGGCAACCGCTTGCAAGTCGTCCGCCCTCCCTAGTCGTTGGATGATCTCGTCGTCGAGTCCACCGGGCACCCGCGGAAAGAGCATCATTCGTTCATCCTTCCGTAATGATGTTTCCAGTGAATTCAAAGTGATGTTGATGACTCGACGATCAGCCTCGAAAGCGATGAGCGTTGCCATGATTGACCCCGTCATGCCACCGATTCGCTCCACACAGAGCTGATAGAAATCAGTAAGGTAAGCCTTGTACAGTAGGTTGCGGATGATTTCCACATTCATCTCCGTCAGGTCATGGACATTGACGCATTCCGCAAAATAGGGCGCCAACGGCGTATCGACCAGAATCTCTCTATAGAGTTCCTCTGGCGAGTGGATTGCTGTTAACGTTGCAATACCCTCGAATAGGCCCAGTGGGTGACACTTGTCCAGCAGCTCGCTGAGGTCGCGATTCCGGAGCACACCCATGAGCAGCAGAACTAAATTGTCGATCATGTACGGATACGTCACATAGTCCAGAAAGGTGGAGAGCGGTGCGTAGGATTGCCCGCGAATGCTCCGAAAGTCGTAAACGAGGCGGTTCATGAGGCAGTCGTACAGGGCCTGGGTCTGCAGGGGGGCTGGTTCATTCTGCAGCCATAAACCGTAATCCGAACTGTTCAGAATCGTGCGCATATCTTCTGGAGACTCGCACTGAGCCAAATTCGTGTAGTCTTGGCGACGGAGTAATGAAGCCTTGAGTCCTCTCACGACAGCCTCGAGGTAGCCGTTGTCGGCGTTAAACGTAAGCATATCCATGGTGAACGCGCGAATCAGCCGTGCTGAACGGAGTCAGCACTTGCGGCTCGCTAGCAAACGCGCAACTGCTGAGTCAGCGATCACGAAATAAACACCAAGCACACGTCCGGACGTCAATACCAGAAAAACTCGCTAGACTCGCTGAAGCGTCCCTGGAGAGCCACACCAGAAGAGTCGGCGATGGACGCGACACGGACTCAACTGTGCAAAGTCTTGCACACGTCGGTGCAAGCCGGTGCAAACCTGCGTCAAGCGTTCCTCAGCTTTTGATACGGCTCCGGCAGATCGTTTCAGATGTTGCTCGTGGTCAGCGAGCGGCGACGATGTCTGGCGCTCGAAACAGCGTCCACCGCAGTCGCGACTTGGGTTTAAGTTTGTTAACGCTGCTACGGTTGCTGCGGTGTGTGTCCACAGAAACAATACGAGGGATCGTTGCGTATAGACCTCGGTTCTGCAGCGATGAGCAGGAAACCTCCAATCCAGACGCCGGTGCCGAATAAGGTTCTGACCTCGAAATCGGGTACCCCGGGTGCCTCCTATGCCAGTTTCGAACGTTTGGACGATGTCGGCGCTCACCGCCTGCTAGCCAAAAACGTTTCAGCAGTCAAGCGTGGACACTTTTTAATCTGGTTCACAGAAGCGCTTACCACTATTTACAAGCACTCCGAGTCTTGAGCAGCCGAGCTCTTTTGAACGCTACGCTTTCGCCTGGCCACCGCTCAGGCACCCCGATTGTCAGAGACGCTTTCAGCGTTCTGCAACACGAGCGAGCCCCTGGTGCTGTGCGCCCCAAATCCTCAGCGGTACCATACTGGACTGGACTGGAATGGAAAGGAATAGAATGGACAGGCTGAGCACCGTTTCCGCTTGCCGAGGCGCTTTTCGCAGGTATCTTCCGAAATGCATTATCCTGTGTCGATACCATTTCTAGTCTTTGGGGCATCATATCTAGCAGCTTGCTTCGGAAACGCCTCGCCGAACACTGGTGACGACTCTGGTCGACGGGCATTCGTATCTAGCATCTATCTTCCGGGAAGCGTCACCAAAGGCAGGTAGCATTTCTAGTCTAAGGTCCATCGTTGCTAGCAGCTCCATTCTGAAAGAGACATGGAACCCTGGTAAAAGTACTAGACTGCTGGGAATCTGTTCTAGCATCTGTCTTCTAAGAAGCGCCACTGAACGATGGCAGCCTTCCTAGTCAACGGGACTTGGTTCGGAGCACCGGCACAGCGTCGATGTGCAGACTCGCCACTATCTCAATGTTGGTGCGTTCTCGGCACGACGCGGACGGCTCGTGACGAGCTTCGGCAGTGAAGCTAGGTTTTGGTGACTGCTTCCCACGAACTTACTCTCCTAGGAATATTAACAGGGATTGAGATAAGAACGCTAGAGCTTATAACGCAGCGGTCTAATCTGAGCAGTTACGACGAGCACTCGTTCGTGTTCTTCGTGTTTAACGTGAGCACAGCTTGCGTTTTACACCCCTGCTTTGTGTATGAGCAGCAGTACGAATAGCCATTCCGGAGATGAGAAAGCTTGCACTATTGCTCCAGGTCAAGTTTTGGAAGCTTCACAGGCAACCACGGAGCAGCTGCTACGCCACGCCGTAGAACTCGCGCGTCAAGGCGTTCGCAAGCGCGCTGGCGGTCCTTTCGGTGCAGTTATAGTCCGTAAACTGCCCGCGTCTGAGCATAGTGGTAAGCAGTTCGTTGAAATACTCGCTTCTGGTCATAACTGCGTTTTGAAAACGCAAGATCCTACGGCGCACGCGGAGATGGTTGTGCTTCGAGAAGCTGCACAGCGACTGAAGCGTCGGAACCTCTCGGACTGCGAGCTTTATACATCTTGCTTTCCGTGCGCGATGTGCTACGGGGCCATATGGTGGGCCAAAATACCCCGTTTCTGGTATGCTTCGAGGAGTGAGGATGCCGCCGGAGCGGGTTTTGATGACGCTCGCATCTATGAATGCTTGAGAGGAACGGGTCACGCAGACTTGCGAGGTGAGCATGTAACGATTGCGGAACACCACGAGCCCTTCGAAGAATACCTGGACGCTCTCAAACATGGTCTATCAGAACTCTATTAAAAATGGAATCGGATCAAAATGTGCTGGCGGACGCTGTGATGATGCGCTAGATCGATGCTCGCGCTAGAACACGGTTTATCAGAAGTTTTGGCAGAAAGGGAATAGGATCAAGATGCAGCGGGGATTCTGTGATGATGCTCCCGCCTCTCGGTCTCCATTATCGACGCTGCATGATTGTTTGGGTATGCGACTCGTTATTGAGCGCATATGTGCGCTCAAAGCTAGCTATCAGGCGGATCACGGAACACGAGTGTCATCGGGTCGTTCGCCTCCTCAAAAAGAGGTTTGGAGGCAGTCGCCTGAGGACTTCATGGGGTGCACGCTCCGGAGCGTGCACGGAGCCGAGCGTGCCGCTCCAGGACACCGGTTGTGGACACTGGCTGAGCAGCTCTACGATTCGCGCAGTCGCATCCACCGAGTTGCAGGAAGATTCATTGATCGTACACCATACAAAACGACGTTCGAGCTCCTTTTTGCGTCATACGGGGTGCACGAACCACCGGATTTCTGTGGTATCGCTAACGCGCTGACGTTTGCTTACCGCACAAGTGAGATCGAGCACGAGACGCACGCCTCGACGAGAAACTGCCTCGCTTTTCGTGCTCGTGAAGACCAGGGTAGCCAAGCTCCCGCAGATCGCGATGGACGGTGCTCTCTGTGCTTTCGCAGCCACAGGAATAAAATTAGATCATACGCTCTCACCATCGCTACCTTTGGCAGAATTCATTCTTTACGTCTGAGGCGCCAACAAACGGGTTTCAGCTGCCTTCGCTACGCGTCGCTATTGAGCAGGGTTCGTCCGCGTTGGTACGTCGCCGTTTTCGCGCACAGGCGGCAACGACATTGCCGCCTCGCAGACAAGACCCGAGGCTTCGGGTGACCGATGACAGGATACGCTATGCAGGACGTGTTCGTCGGAAATACCACCAGCACACGGATGCACCAGTGTACGCACAGGACGCGAGAACCCCCAGCAGACCCGTGAAATAAACAATCCGCTCGGTATGCTCCATCAGAATCGCGCGCGTCTCATACCAGCGTCGGGGATGTTTGAGCGCTCCTGCCGTAGCGCTTGTGGGTGGAAAAGTGTCGCTCGCCATGCGCGCTGCAACGACGTGTGCACCACGCAGGCCGAGGTCCTCGGCGAGCACCACTTTCACGGGAATGCGCCGCAAGATCGTGCTCACACGTCCTTTTTCCCGGAAACGCTTCAGAAAATCCGACTTGCCTTCCTGGAGCCATTCGAGGTTTTTAGGAGCTATTCCGCCCGCAATATAGAGACCACTAAACGGTAGGTATTTGAGCGCTGCGTTCCCGCACTCGGTACCGTAGATATCCATCATCATACGCATCGCCTGCGCGCAAAGGCCACACTCGTACACGTAGCGAGCGATGGTTGCAGCGCCATCATTCGATTCTAGGATGGATTTATCGATACTTGGTTGCACTTTTTCGGGGTACTTTTCCCGCAGGAATTCATAAATGTTGACGAGTCCTCGTCCGCTGACGACGCGTTCCACAGAGACCCTATGGCCGCTGTCACCGAACTTGTTTCGCAAGTACTGCAGAAGCTCCAACTCTAGTTCCGTTATTGGCGCAAAATCTACATGACCTCCCTCGGTCGCGTGTGCCTCATAGTGCCACACGGTGGATCCCTGACCCGACACATCCGGCTGGGCGCACGCAGTGAGGTAGCACTCCCCGAGACCAGTGCCGGCTCCGACACAAGCTTTTGGCTCACCAGCACTCGGCTCGCCACGCTGCAAGACATAACACTCGTCTGGCTCCCTCAACGTGAGCAGTCCGTACCCGTTCGAAACAAAATCGTTCAAGAAACGGACGCGATCAATATGGAACGCGTCTCGCAACTCATTCGCATCCAGAATCCACTGCTGTCGGTTCGTGAACGAGACCCGGTCGGCGACGACAGGTCCCGCTACCGCAAGGCACATAGCAGCGATATAGAAGGAGGCATCGTTGAGGTGTGCACGCGCTTCCTGCACGAAAGTGTCCAGTACATCGTGGAAGCGGGAAAACTGCTCGTTCCTATACGATGTTCTGTGGACGCACGGCTGAGCGCAGACATCATCCGAGTCTGTCGCATCGAATATCGCTAGGCGAGCATTCGTGCCCCCTATATCACCTGTCACAATTAACTTGCGCATTCCTAAAGCATGAGCCGGTAGGTTTGCAGGCACGAGCGCTCTTGCCGCAGCCGCAAAGCGATAGCGGTATTCGCAATCGCGTACAAGGTTCGTGTGGTGACGCCAGACCGGCGTCGCTTGTCGTTGCCGCACATCCCTGCTGCAACGACAAGTCCGTACAATGACGCAGATATTTTGGTTTGAAAGAATGTTTATATGGACTATGGATATCCAGATTGCGGGGCGGGTATTGGCTTCTGGGCAAGCGTCCATTAAACTGGACCCTACCTCCAAGTTCCATAACTTGTACTTTCTTTCGGATGCACTGATCGGTTCGAACGTTCTATCAGACGCCGAGTACCCGCATTGAGCTCCTGTCTTTGCGCTTCTACCGTTGGAGTCGATGCATCCCGAAGACAGAGCGACTTTACCATACCACTGAAGGGCGTCGGCTCGAGATGTCGTGTACCCGACGCCAGGTCGTATCTCGTTGTATGTTCGTGCTTGGAGAGACTGTGCAACAGGCCTGCTTTCGCGGCCTTTCGCGTTAGCGCAACCTAGCTCATACAAAGAATTCTGAATACCGAGTCACCGACTCGCAGTATTGTGTCGAATACGTCGTCGGTTCGTGTAGCGGGCCTGTGCTCGGCAAACACCGGTAATGAGTGCACGAATCGACGAACCCGCGCGCTCATCTGGTTTGCCGGACCCCCGTCCTGATATGTAGAAGGAGAGTTTCGTATCCACTAGTGAGTGATGTCGTTCGTATAAAGCGATGTCAGGTGCCAGGGCTGCACGCGATGTGAACGAGCGCCCTTATCAACTACATGTACATGTAGAGGATGCAGTCACGCACGGAGATCGCTTCGTTCCTGCTGCCAGCTTGGACAGCGTAAGCATAAACCTGTCAGAATGACGGCAGTTGCGTTCCAGCAGCAGGTTCACTGTGGTCCCCAGTGAATATCTAGTGTTTCGACACGGTATAGAGCCGAGGCTAACCACATCCCACGGATCCGCTCTTTGGTGCACGAATGAGTCCCTCTGGTACGAGCCGCGGACTTGAGCCTGCAGGCATGCTCACAAATTTTGAGACATTCATGTCATTCCACTTTCTTCTCAATGCTCGTATCAGCATAGAATTCTCGTCATATACGAGACCCCGGATACTGTAATCTTTATTTCGCATTAGGGCGTTTGTGTTCCGGGATGAAACTGAAGGTTTGTTGTCTCTGCGCTATGATTTGCATTTTCTGTCGCGCGATGAAACGGTGCAAGTCGTTGACTTCTTCTGACTCTGGTCTTCGACAGCTCCGGAATGTTGCGGCACTCGTTGTCGTGATTGTTCCATGTGGTGCCTCATCTGGGAGCGTCTTCCCGGCATCCTCCACGCTCTCAGTGCAGCACGCTGTCGATCGGAGAAGTATATGACCTTCTTTCAGTTTCGTTCGTTTCTTCATTGGTGATGGCCCTCGTCGTTATCACTTTCAAGTTCGTATGTCGACTTGCGCAACGAGTACACGCTTTCGACGTCCGGCATTCGCAGATGTCCACCACACGCACATGCAGTATTTCTGTAAACTTCTGTGTGGTCGCTTTCTATGCGCTGCATTTACGACGGGATATCGGACGCATGGCTACTGCACCCCAGTTTACGAACCAGATGACCGTCTTTTCGCCACTCGGCATCAGAGGAGAATGCAGATCGCCTAGATTGCATTCTGGTCAAACGAGTGACGCAGAGCACCTCAGCTGCTGGTCTCCAGAACGAGCTCTGTGTTTCAGTTATTCAGGGAGAACGCTCAAATTCGCTCGCATATGAGTATTGTCGCCTGAAATCGTCTTTTCGCAAATGGTGAGACGAGCAGTACCATCCTCTGTCTGTTGCCTCTCTTTTTGTGTTTTCTTCGCGCTGTAAACGAACCTCGCCTGGTGGTCCTCTCTTCTGCTGCTGGAATGACGCGTCTCTGACTCCGGACTAGAGTCTGAAAAGGTAAATTCGACGTCTGAAAAACCCGGGTCCACGCGTACGAATCTTTGGTTATCTTCCAGAATGCGGAAGACTTTCGTTGTCTCCGTTCTCGCCTAGAGATATTCGGCGATGCTCGAGGTTGAACCCTGACATCGTACCCGTGCGAGAGAAAACGGAAACAGAATTGACTGTCTATGGCTTCAGCAGCTTTGATATTGGAGTTTTTCTGGTAAACCTTCCTGTTCGTTGACTTACTCCATTTCATTTCGTTCTTTTCCTACTCATGATTTCATGGTGAGGTGGAGTTCCCATGACACCCGAGAAACTGAAAGAAACGTAACCAATTGTGAAGCCAAGCATCCTCGGGCGGGAGAGCGAACGTCTTGGACGGCGTGTACCTCTTCTGCCTTATGAATCCCGTTCTCGCCAGGTATTCGCAGTGTTGACACCCTCTTCCAACGATTTCGTAGTACAGAGAAAATGCGAAACGTGTCGGAGACGAATGCTTCAGTCAGAGAGAATCCTTCGAGGGAATTCGTCTCCTCAAGTCTGCCGCGAGCTCGACAGCCAATTTCATCTTCGGTTTTCATTGGCGATCACTTCCGGTGAAATAGGACGTCGAACTTTCGAACGATCCGGCGGGTGCCGCACAGACAAGCTCTCTCTCTCTCTCTCGAAACGCCCTCGATTTAGTTACCATGCATCAGCTTGACTTAATGAACGACACGAAACCCGATATTCATCAGGACGTGATTCGTTTCTGCCGTCGCCATCGTGATGGGAAGCTCCACGTGCATCTGCGTCATTCCAAAGAGATACGCCTTCATTGACGCTCACTGTTCGTGCCCTTCGGTTTCTTCTTCATTTCGTCCGGGTTACAAAGCACCGAATTCATCAACGCTTAACCTGAGACTCGAGCTGATACTTTTCCTGCAGTTGTTTCGGTGCCTCTTGAAACAAGCGATGACACAAGCGTAAGAAAGTTCTCATTCAGGGAAGGCAGCACGTTTTTGGGAGCGTTGCTCGCCCATGCTCTCGCTTTCTCGCGTGAGCGTCCTCTAGGCGTCTGTCACAAGGGAAACAAACGAGCGTGTGCCTGGCGTCAAAGGTCGCGAAAGAGAATTCTCAAAAAGTAGCAGTTCGTCAGAGCGTCTGGCTCGCTTTCCACTCCTTTGACGAGGATAGCTTCATAAGGAAGACGGAGGCTTTATCCGTTGAGGATGACGTTCCTCGAGGAAACAGCTCAGCTTCAAACTTCAGATGCGAAATTTTCCTTGCGTTACTGCTTCCCGTTCTCTCCCCGCGGTTAACTCGGACGCTGCATCTCTCCTGCGCACCAGAGGATGCCGTACCCTTATCCAAACAGAATCATTTCGGTGTTCTCGTTGAAAAGCACCTTCGACCGCTGATTCAATAGAAACCCCCTGAAAGATCCGAAGCACCTCTGTCTTGCACCAGAAGAGACGTCCCTGTTTCAGCGCAGCGCTACGCGATGCACGGGTTGCATCCATCGCGCTCCGGCGCATGCGCGATCGATAGCGCCCAGTACTCGTGAAGCGTTCAACGCAACGTTCGTTATCCGGCAAGGCAAGGCAAGGCAAGGCCGGTACACTCCAGAGCACGATACGTGAGTTTTCAATAGAACATACTCCACATCCTTCAGATAGAGGTCAAGAGAAGCATGGCGCTTGTTGCTGCGGGTTTTCGTACAGTGGTGCAGCGACGCTTTGGTAGCGCGCAAGCTGCAGCCGCTGCTGCAACAGAGTTCTTTTACGAACGAAACGGACCAGTCGACACAGTTCTAAAACGAAGATCCATCGAAGACTCATCGTCGGGGAAGGCCCTGCCGCGGAACGCAGCTCGCGTCGAACTGCTCGCTTTTCCGCTGACGCCCTTTGATGTCGCAGCGATCGAGCGCGGCTATCGAAGCACGGGAGTGGCGGGTGTTCAAGGCATCGCCCGTGTTACAGCCGCGGCACCAGAGACCCCGTTCCAAGTGGGTGACCTGGTGTTGGCGTTGCCAGCGATGCCTGGCACCTGGCGTGATCACGCAACGGTGCCGAACGCGAGCGAAGCGTTCGTCGCTGTTCCCGCAACCTTGCGTCGTGCAATCGAGGACAAAGTTCCCGGTATGCTTGAAAGAGCGGCAACTTTACTAGGGGCACCTGCAATGGCTTATAGGCTTCTGGAGGAGCATGGCATCCAACCCGGTGAAACCATCCTGCTGAACGATGCCGATGGTGCGGTGGGGCTCGCCCTGGTGCAGCTCGCCAACATGCGCGGTATCAAGACGGTTTCCCTTGTCGATGATGAGATTCCCGAGGATGAATTACCACCTGAAGGCCATGTCGAATCCTATGCGGTGGTCGCTGAGCGTATTAAAGCACTCGGCAGCGATGTTGTGGTCAGCAGCTCATTTGCCCGTCAGACGGCCACTTTTCGTGAATTAGTTTCTGAGCTTGCTGGTAATCGTGGTATGCCGCGTGTCGCTTTTAACGGATCAGGTGGTGCTTCGGCAAGGCAATTGATATCCTGTCTGCGACCGCATGGAACCCTGGTGACGTACAGTGGTCGCCGCGCTACCCAGCCCTTGGTCATTCCAACAAGCGCATTCACTGAATTTCAGCTGAATCTGAAGGGATTCAACCTCATGCTCTGGCTCGAGAATGCACCTCGAGACCAAGTCCAGGCTATGGTTGATGCGCTCGGGCAAGCGATGACTCGCGGTGCGCTGACCGGCTGGCTCGAGCGAAAAAGCTTCGCATCCCTCCAGATCACCGACATTGCCACGATCCGATCAGGGACCAGACCTCGCCAGTTGGTCGCTATCACCGCAGCCGGGCAATCACTGGTCCAGTTAGCTGGGCCCTGAACTTTGGCGATTGGAAGCAGACCCCGGAACTTACCGATGAAGGCTGTGCGCCTTCGACGGCGCCTTCGTACCGGAGCGCTGCCG
Source organism: Cyanidioschyzon merolae strain 10D (assembly GCF_000091205.1). NCBI lineage: Eukaryota > Rhodophyta > Bangiophyceae > Cyanidiales > Cyanidiaceae > Cyanidioschyzon > Cyanidioschyzon merolae. Next base: position 710,040 of record NC_010141.1, read on the forward strand.
TCGCGGAGCGCACCGCAGGTATCAGCAGGTACTGGATGCGTCGTGCATCGAGCGCCCGTCACAATGAACGCACAGGTCGAATGAAGGACTCGTAGGAGGCGGCAGCGGCACTGGTGAAGAGCAGCGATCTTCAACGCGGACGCTGTCATCGGCTGGTGGCGCCCATCGTCTGCCCAAGTTGTGAGCGCGCGCACCGCGACCAGTAGTGCTATACTGATGACACTTTCCCCGCTTTACTCCTTTTCGTACGTGACTGGTGCAAGCGCGCATGCTCTGGACACGTGCAAGCCGAAATGCCGTAGCCCCCAGCGCACCGCGGAGCTTCGGATCTGGCGTGGCTCTTGAATACGAACGCATCTGGCATAGCGTCCCATTCTGGGTATTGCCGCGGCTTTATTGCCGCATTGCACATCGTAAGCTGTTCAAACCAGGTAGAGAGGAACCACCTCCGCTTCCAGGATGTGTCGAAGGTCGCTGTCTAAAGTGCGTCCCGCTACACTTGGTATGGATACCCGAGTCGTTCGGAATCGTTCGCAGGCAGCAGCCGAGTCTACGCCACCGTGGAATCCCCCAGCGGGCTAGCGTCCTCAAGTCTACTGATTCATTTCATTTGTGCAAAATTCATGACCGGGTTCGTCCGTGTTGTGAAGATCGTGTATTGTGAGTCGAACACCGGGTGCGCAGTGTAAAGCGAACGTACCGCGTCAGTCTTACACGGTACCGGGTCGGGGCTAGCCCCTGAAGCGCTGTTTCGCTACGAATGACGTTGATCCAGATCCCTCGTCGTTCATCGCAAACAAATACCGCGAATACGACTAGATCGCTGGTAGCGACCAAGGTCAACTTCGCACGCCCGGAAACAGCGACCGCACCAGTGACCAGCTGCGACGTTTGGACACGGCTACGGTGCTGCAGCGGTTCCGCGAGTGCCCGCTGTCACCGTTCGAACACCCGAGCGACACTTTGAAGACTGCCAGCCGGTTAGCGACACGTCCTGGCAGGAGTGTTCGACGAGCAGCGTTTCACGAGAAGTGAGCTGTCCAATGCTCGGTTTGCTCTAGTGTTCAGCGCTGCGTGCCGCGGGAAGCGAATGAGGAGCGCGACATCCAGTTTCCCCTGGAATCATTTGAGGCGTCTATGCTTTCCTGTGGAACGAGACTTCTCCAGTAGGGCGCTCTAGAACTGAAAGAATATACTGAGGTTTTCGTCGTCGCCAGCCTGCATATTCTTGGTGCTCCGGAGCGTAACGGAACGTCAGCACCTCCGTCCATGCAGCTGCCTCGCCTCGGGGACGGGCAATCACCAGACAACCCATCGACATGGTCTAATAGTCGGCGTGGCAGTCAGCATACATGCTAAATGGCCATGAACTCGAGGTTTTACAGGCACCACGATTCGCAAGTAGGTAGGCTCCGACATCGATACGGTCAACGGCAGTGAACGCTGCATGCTCATATGTGCCCCGCAGGTTGCACGTTGCAAAACCAGCAGAACCGCAGATACCAGCACGCGTGTATCGAACGACTCCTCATTGGAGTTGAATAAGAACGTAGTATCCGGGGAGCATTCGTTCCATTACCAACCGCGGATGCTTCCGTGTACGGGCGGTTACCGAACGTGGCCTCTATCGATGCAGCGCAATCGGCACCGTGCCAGGCTGGACGCTGGTCGTCCAGTACTCCAGCGGGCGCTGCTCCAGACGGTCTACTTCAAACGCACTCTTGGCCGAAATCACGCGTAAAGCGCTCGTATGCTCCTAAATCTGCTTTGCTGACAGTCGGCTTGGTATGGAGCAGTACTTCTTCGAAATCACTGTAACGGACATCGGGTACGAGCAGCTTGTCGGCTGGGACGTCGTACAGGTTCATTTCCACTGCTCCTGGTGCCGCCGGAGAGCACGGCGTCCAGAGTAGCTCTGCAGATGCAGTGTTCGTGAACCGAACACCGCGCGCCGCATTGTTGTTCGAGGATGTATCTTCGGCACCGCCGTCTCTCTGCAGGGTTCGATGGTGTGGACGCGGCGATACTTGTCGGAAATGCGTCGCCATTTGCAGGCGCCGAATCGGCTGCATGATTGCATCACGGACAACGATTTCGATATCCGCACCGCTGTAGCCTTCAGTTACATGGGCAAGGCGCTCGAAATCGCAAGCGCTGAGACTATGTGGTGTATCTCCGATGTGAATTTCGAACATTCTCCGACGCGAGCGTTCATCTGGAAGTGGAATGTATATCCGGCGCTCGAACCGCCGTCGAATAGCCGGATCCAGCTGCCATGGCAAATTGGTGGCGCCCAGTACCAAGACGTGCTTTCCCTCCTTACGAGTCTCATCACCAGTTGAAAGGCCTTCTTGCATCTGCACCAAGAATTCTGTTTTGATTCTTCGAGTTGAATCAGAGTCAGATTCGGATCTGCTCGAACAGAGCGCATCCACTTCATCAATAAAGATAATAGAGGGTGCAGACTCGCGCGCCATTCGAAAGAGTTGTCGAATGAGCTTTTCTGATTCACCCTGCCATTTGCTGACCAGATCTGCAGACGACACGCTGAAAAACGATGCCGCACTTTCTGTGGCAACAGCCTTTGCAAGGTACGACTTACCGGTGCCCGGTGGGCCGTACAGCAGAATACCACGCCACGGTTCTCTCTTACCGGTAAAAAGCAACGGTAAGCGCATCGGGAGCACAACCGCTTCCTTCAGTGCCTCTTTCGCGCCGTCTAGACCAGCTACATCATTCCAGCGAACCTGGGGGCGTTCGCGAACGATCACGGACGCCAGTTGCTGGCGCAGGCGCTCGGTCTCGTCTTTGGTTGGAGCCGAGGCGGCGGTACCCGCTTTCTCAGCACCAGCGCCAGAACCGCCGCTTCCATCAGCAGGCCCTCTACCGCGGCGTCGCTCTCGAGCTGCTGCTGCTGCTGCTGCTGCTGCTGCCCCGTTCGACTCACCCGAGCCGGTGTGCGGGCTCAGGGTAGCCGCCGCCGTCGCACCTCCGTTTGTGTACGACTCGCTCTCGAAGGGCAACCCGTCCGCACCGTCGTCGCTCCCCGAGGCCTGTTCATAGGCGCCACGCTTCAGCAGCTCCTTAATAGATTCAGCACGTGATATGTACTCACGCACACGAGTCTGTAAGAGCACCCGGGTTCTCTCGGACTTTTCCCAGCGAATCGCGGTCATCAGGTACTCGATAGCACGAAGATAGTAGTGATACGCCGCCTCAAACGTCTCATGGTCCCGTGTTCTCCGCGCCTCTCGATCAGTTTGAGTCGCTTTATTCGCGAACTCTATTCCTTTGTCCACAAACGAAGTCATTACGCTTGTAACGCGGAAAGCGTCCCCCAGGCTGCAAGCCCAGGCTTTGGCAGACAAAAACGCACTGTTTTGCCTGGACAGCACCGCGCGCGCACGCAACGCGCACCCGCTGGCCATTGCGATGCGCTGCTGCGCGCGATCATCCGAACGGGGGTGTGTGTGCGTTTCGCCGGTGTCCAGTGAATATGGGATGCTGTGCTGTTCGTATTGTCCCTATATGTTCAGATATTTGTGGGCGAGTGTTCGTTGTACTGTCTCGATTGTACAGGTTCAGAGAAATGGGGCTTGTGGATGCTATAGACGTTTTAGGATGCATGATCGTGTTTGTTTGTTTGTGTTTTGGAGTGATTTCTCTTCGATGCTTTGTCGCTGACATTCGGAAAGACAGCGGCGTGAAGACGATTCGCGATAAGCTCGAGCTAGGGATCGTGTCATACTGGATATGATGATGATGGTGATGCAGGTGCTGCGTACGAGGCTGCACGCTTCTCCATGTGCACGGACGGCGAGCGCTAGTCATGCATATTTCAGGTTTCGGATCTTGCCGATCCAAGGCAAGTCGTGTGCGCAGCACACGGTGCAGTTGTTGATGGACAAGGTCGAATAGTCATCGATGTGGTTTCTTGGCGATTTGCTCATCAGCTTGGTCCGGATATTCACTGAAGGTGTCGCGTGAAATGATCGATTCCGTTCGGAAGATAAATCTTCCTCTCTTTGTGGCCTTGAATGAAACGATTTTCGACGCTAGTGTGATATCTTTTATGGGATGCAATCGTGGAGGCTCCGATCTTTACTGTTTGCATGAAAAAGGGTCTTGAACTCGGGCTTGCGTCATTGGAGCGATAGGTTACAGTGAAGTGCGCGTCGCAGCGTGTAACGAAGCGAACACAGGCGGATGGAGATTGTCGTATTCCCTTCCAGCTTGGATTCTTCTTTCAGTGTTTGTTTTATCATGGACAACAGTGCATGGAAACCATCGATCGATTGGAGCAGCTTGTAAAGCGGCATGTGACGAAGCGAGCACTGGCGAATGGACTTTGGTCGTATTCCTCTTCAGCTTGGATTCTTCTTTCAGTGTTTGTTTTATCATGGACAACGATTCATGCAAACCATTCATCGAATGGAGTGTCGAGCGCTCATATGGCCGGTAGCCAGCGCACTCGCCGAAGGGGTCGCCCGGAACAATGCCGTATTCGTACGATACGGCACTGGGTGCATAGACGGTGTAGAGCATCTAGAAGAGCCCTATGGAGGCCTCAAGAGCATGTACCAAGCTATGAAGCAAGCGCTCACGAGCGACGGGGCGGCTCCTGGAGAAAGAGTTGTGGTGGACCTACCGACGCATCTGATCGCAGGCAAGAGCCGCCCCTGTGAAGAATCTGACGAGGTTGTCTACAACGAAGATGAAACAGGCAGTGGAATAGTGGAGAGCTATTTTCGCCTGTGGATGACATGCGTCGCCAACATTTGGAAGCTTCGAAATCGGCACCTTGACGATGCCATCGACATCCTTCGACTGCTGACAACGGAGCTAGAGGTACAAGAGAGACAGTCACATCGAAAGACGTCGAGAATATGGAGCAAAAATGAAGCAGTCGGAGAACAAGGCGGCGGAGACTGGTGCTGATCACAGTAAAACGGGTTGCAAACTTTATCGTGTATGCGCGAGTTAGAGGACCCTCTCTATGCCATTCCGGCTCGGGCGTAGACTCAAACACCAACAGACATCTTGATCCGCGAGGCGTGTCTCGGCATGCTTTCGATGCTAGTAACGACAATTGATCTGCTTTCTGGCTAGTTTTTCTTTTTCGCAGGGTGCAGAATCGTTTACACAAAGCAGGTATCTCCGATTGCGCAGTATTGTCAGCAGCCGGGAGAGCATCCATCTTTCCTCATCATACGCCCAGACGCTACCAGCTGCCGGCTACTGGAGACGCTCGTTTCGACAGCCGCTTCGTCAGCGTTCATGGTCGCTGAGGTGCATCAATCTCACCCGGTGCACGCCTGCTGCTGGCTCTCAGAAACGACTGCTTCGTCCCTGCACAGAGACACCCATGTTACGCCAATCGCAGACAGGTCGTCCGTTATGGAATACGTTCGCGACCTATCGACTGATATTCTGGGTAAAATGCAGGTTGGGAGCGCTGCTCGGCGAAAGGACGTCTTCACCAGACCCGCGAAGGCGTCACCTCGTAGACAAACGGATCGGGTCGGTGCATCCAATGTATCAGGCGGAAAGCTCTCTTCAACCCAACCACCTCTGGAGACGAGGCTCTGTTGTCCATCTTCTGACAAGTCCGGTTTATCCTTTGTAGCAACGTGTGCCCTTGATATGCAGACATACTGCGACAGTCCCCGAAGCTGTACTCTAGAAAATGTCTCTCGTCATGCGACGTTGAAGAGAGTCTGGCTATCACGATTAGGCTTTGCGGCAACCGGTTGCAGAGCTCACAACGCCCCGCAGGCCTCTACAGAACGCGAACGAAAAAATATGATCAAAAGTACCAGGATTCATGGGCACTTATGGTGATCATGGAAGCGGCCGCAGTTTGTCGAGACAATGCCTTCGATGAGTCGCTCATGCATCCTCGATGAAACATAACAACATGTGCATCGTTCACGGGACATGCTTCAGCCATGGTTTTCGTACGATCTACGATCGGCGCACCCGCCTAGATACTTTACAGGCTTTGTCTTTCGTGGAACAGGTAATTCAGTAGGATGTTTGCATACCAGAAGGCAACGGATCGCTCGCTGGCACTAGGCATGCACCAAGAAGACGTTCAGCAACGGAACGTGAGTTCCCCTGCTAAAGACGTCGAGCAGCTCCAATTTGGATATCGACGGACGATGTTCCTCAGCAGCTCTTTCAAGCTCGTTCTCCTCTGCATTGCTTGAATGGTCAGTGACCTCGCGTCCACAGCAGCAAGCCCAAGACGTATATGAACGAGCTGCCGCTGACATAGCTGAGTGATAAGCGGCTAGTTGCCATCCGTACGCCAACATCAGAAAGCATCAGCATCGCTACCTTGTATACTTCCATCGTCGAGGTCGAGCGACCAGCGCAGATATCCTTGCGAACATCTGCAACAGAATTCGGTAAAACCGGTATCAACAAGTTGCTGATCTCCTAAACAAGGAAAACCATCATGCTAAGCTACTGCTCTGGAGAGCAGCGCATGCTCCAAGCTCGCTGCGTTCAGCCATTCAGCATGAGCATAGCGCCACCGTGCTTGCTGCAGATATAAGAATCCCGCCTATCTCGATAAAAGTGGCTGCTATGGGTGTACGCTGCCATCCGGGTCGCCGCACAGCAAGCGCACCACCAGCAACAGACGATGGAGCGTTACTGCACCTGCGAAACAACGTTGCACATGCGCTGTGTTCAGGTTGTGGTGACGTCGCAGCACTAAAGCCGCGCCACGAAAGGAAGCAGCAACGAAGGCTATAGGCTCTGGACACTAGCACTGAGGATAACGTTAGATTAGAGTTGCACCCCTGAGACGAAGTTCTGCACGGTGAACGCTGTACGGAGCGAGCGGCGCCAGCTGCTGGGCGCAGCGGCCAGCGTTCCACTTCCAGTCACAGCGCATGGGTCGGGCTCGGGAGCCCGCGTATCGTAAGAGGGGTTTTCAACGGACCTGGATCAGCAAAGTTTATCTGGCAAACTTAGGCGAGTCATCGGCGGTGGATGAAACGCAGTCCCCAAACCTCGGTCTAACGTGCTGGGCACCGTCGATATGTCCTGCTAGCCAGCACGGACGTGCTGGCGCTTTCCTCCCGCTGGCTTCTGGACCAATTGTTGGCCTCCTGAGGCACCGCCCGGACCGCAGAGAGCGCCTCCAGACGAGCTTGAACGCTCGGAGCGCCACCGCGGAAGCGAAACGCTTCTTTCTCCAGCGGCGTCGATGCCACCATGCACCGCAAGCCTTTTCTAGGGCGCTTCATACACCGCCGAGAGGCCAGCGCACGCTGCATGACTCCCAGTTTTTGGGAAGAGCAAGTGAGTTTCACCGACCTTGTCTGCTACGGCGACAAGCACGTGCACCATGGTCCTTGTGCATGGAGCAAGGCGACCGCGCTTCCGCTTCGGAGCGTACAACTCCTCCGCGTACCGCAAATGACGTTCAGCAAGGCATCCAAGAGGCAAGTCAGCGAAAAGCCGGTGCACGAAGACACCCGGGGCGGCGTTTTGCTGCGTTTACGCAGATGCTGGCCCGTCGTTCGACCTACCGCGATGGCCTCGTGCTGCTCCTGCTCGTACTGCTGGCATATGCCATGGCGGGAACCACGAGTTATGCCATAACGCAGCGCTATGATCCAAGTGCGGTACGAATATCGTGCGACCCGCGCGTGCTACCGGCGTACGGTTTCCAGTCGCTCATGAGACTGGTACTGGCCTACGGATTCTCACTGGTATTCTCGTTAATCTACGCGTACATTGCGTACAGGGCCTCGTTTGCTGCGCAAGTGCTGCTTCTCATTATTGACGTTTTGCAATCCGTCCCTATTCTCGCTTTTGTCCCAGCAGCAGTGCTGGGCCTGATCGCCATGTTTCCAGGGCAACGCATTGGGGTCGAGCTGGCAGCGATGCTGTTGCTCTTCACCTCGATGGCGTGGAATATGCTTCTTGGCTTTTACCAGTCCCTAATATCCATACCGCCGGACCTGATGGAGGCAGCCAGAATACTGCGACTCTCAGCGTGGCGGCGTTTTTGGTTGCTGGAAGCGCCTTCGGGCGTGTGCTCCCTCGTCTGGAACTCCATTATCTCCGTGTCCAGCGGGTGGTTCTTTCTGATAAGCATCGAGAGCTTCTCACTGGGGCCCGGCAGAGAATATCGTCTGCCGGGCTTGGGAAGTTTCCTTGCTGAGGCTGCGGATCGAGGCAATATGCGCGCGATCTTCTGGGGTCTGTTCACTGTAGTGTCGCTTATTATCTGCATCGATATGTTGATCTGGCGTCCGCTGATCGTCTGGAGTGAGCGCTTCAAGTTCTCGACGAACGCCAGTTCCGGCATCGGGGCGATCAGTTCGCTGCAGAGGAAGGCATCGCGCTCGCCTTCGTCGTCGTCGTCTGGGCTGCGTTCGTCACTGGGGTCGGACGCTAATTTCGCGGATGAAGACGACGACCGCGAGAACGATAACTACGACGACGACGACGACGATGATGATGAGAATGACGCGTCTTCTTTCGCGTGGGCTGGTGCACCACGTCGGCAGTTCCGTGTTCTGGAGCTTGTCCAGATACCGGATGCAACCGCGAGTGCCACAAGCAGCGCGCCCGGACTCGCGATCATGCACAGCATCGAAGGTGAGTCTGCTCCCGGAGCCGAGCAGGTTGTCATCCAACAACGCGAACTGGACGCACCACGAAGCATCGTGTTTGCATATTTCCAGCGCTCTCCATTGATGCGTGCCGTTCACCGGCGATTCTTTCTGCCTCTCTGGCAGAAATTCATTGATGCAGACGTGATCTGGGAGCGTGCAACGGAAACAACTTCCCAGACGCTGGCACTAGCCTGGAAGCGCGTGCATCAGCCGCATCTGTTGCTGCGGCTCTGGGGCTTTATGGTTCGTTTGCTTACATGGAGCAGTGTGCTGGGCATCGCCTGGTTGGCGTTTCTGGCGTTTCGCGTTGCCCACCACGCGCTACGGATTCTGCAGACGATTTCGTGGCGCTCGTGGATCACCATTCTGAGCTGTGCTGGACTGACCTTTGGTCGTGTGCTGACGGCTTTAGCGCTCTCGTTATTATGGACAGTTCCACTGGGGGTTGCTGTCGGGTGCTCACCGGCACTGGCTCGCGTCCTCCAGCCGCTAGTCCAGATCGCTGCTTCCGTGCCAGCGACGGCAGTATTCCCGTTTCTGCTCCTGGGGTTAGCGAATTTCGGCGGGCTTGGCTTGCAGATTGGCTCGATCCTCTTGATGATGTTCGGCACGATGTGGTACATTCTGTTCAACGTCATTGCAGGTGCTGCAGCGATTCCCGCGGAGCTCTGGGAAGTTGACGCGGTTTACAACAAGGCCACAGACTCGTGGCTTGCTCGCCAGTGGAGACGATGGCGCTTTCTCATCCTGCCCGGTATCTTCCCATACCTCATCACTGGTATTGTTACGGCTGTTGGAGGCGCGTGGAATGCGAGCATCGTTAGTGAGTACGTCCAGTTCCAGGGCCAGATTTTATCGACCAAAGGTCTGGGGGCGCTCATATCGAACGCAGCGGCTCGTGGTGATTTACCGTTGCTGTTAGCGGGGACCCTGGTCATGTCTAGTTTGGTGCTGCTCACGAATCGTTTTGTCTGGGCGCCACTCTACAAGTTAGCGCGTGAACGCTACACGCTCAACTAGGAGCAGCGCAGTGACGCCGATCCAGGTTGTTTCACTGCTAGGATTGGAGGCTCTTTGTGATGATAGATCCCCTGGTATCTGTGTTCGATACCTGTAGTGGTGCAACTTGCAAGACTAGACCCTAACTTTAAATCAGTTCTGTGTTTAGTACATGGCTCATGAATGACTAGTGCGTTCTTCGGGATTAGACGGTAAAATGCAGCACTTTGGTTACTCCGGGCGCTAGGCTTGCCCAGTGACAGTCTTCCCGATGACAGGTGCTTCAATACAACAAAGCGCATCCAGAGAGCGATGCAAGGCCTACCTTCTCAGCATGATCGGTGTCGGGAAACGCCCTGCATGACAACGTGTCGTCAACCGTTATACCGGGGGCGGTACGGGAACGCTCCGTACGCGAAGCCATCGTCATGCTGCGCGTTTGCTCTGCTTCTGCAGGTCCGAATCATCCATGCAACATATACAATCAATAACTTTTAGCATATGCGTCTCCGGATGCAAACACAATGCATCACTAGCGACTTTTTTGCTGGTGTGAAGACGCACCCCGTCGCTGCGGCGCCCTCGCCCGGACAGCTGCAGATTTCAATGGGTTCGGGAAGAACGCGTTTCGGTTCAGTGACTTGTACTCGGCAAAGTTCTCCAAATACCACTGATGGTTGCTCCGTGCCCTGGGGTATAAGTTCGAAAACGTCCAAAGCGCGAATGAGAACGCTGCCCACGTCTGTGCGGCGATCGCAAAACCCGTCCATTCCACAAACTCAGAGAAGTAGTTCGGCGCGCTGACGTAGCGATACAGACCACCATATGGAATAGCGTAACGTTTCTCTTTGATCTCTTCAGGGTTTCGCCGCAACGCTCTCGTGATCGCGTCGCTATGCCAGTTGCCAATCAAGCCACACACCCAAAGCAATAAGCCGCTGCAGAATGCCCAGTCCAAGGACCGACGCGAGCGAATGACCAATTCGTAAACGAACAGTGCTTTCGCATTTAAATAGGTGTTAATGACGCAGAACAGGATAGCTGTCGAAACAACAGTGAAGGTGGTAGGCTTCGAGCCTCCACGCATCCGCAGAGGGAACACAAAGGCGCGGTTCGCATAGTGAACAAGCCAACAGAACGCCAACGTAACAGTCATCCACTCCCGTTCATCAAACCCGAGCTTCAAGAGTTTGTCGGTACGCTGACGAAGCCAACGAGTCAGGTACACGGCCATAATCAGGAACGAGGGGCTCTCTTGTATGATCCAGCCCAGGTCGCTGCGCAGCGTAGGGCCCCAGCCGGTACGCAAATGCCGCCCGTATGGTGCTGATACGAGGAAAAGCACTGGAAACACAAGTACGGCGAGAGCAATCCAGCTCCATAATAGTGCATCATCCGAAAGAAGGTTCATTATGAAAGGGGGCGATACCGCTTCACGTTCAAAACACCACGATCCAATTCTGTATCATAGCCGTATGTGAAGCGCGAGGTGATATGCGGTGCGGCGCATCATCAGAGACGCCATCCCTGCACGAGATCGATGCGCCTGAACGGTTTCAATCTGTATATTTCTTGACATGATGGAAGGGAATGGACATGGCATGAACGGATCCAACACAGCCATGAACGCCCATGATATAAATTAGAACATCAATGTATCTGTTAGTACAAGGAAGACAGTCGGTTGACGGATGCACCCCTGGCGGACGCACTGCGTACCCGCTGCAGCGACTGTGCAGAACGTTGCCTGCACCTCCGGCAGCTGGTCTCTTTGGTTACCGTGGTTCGCTCTTCACAGAGTCAGCGATGGTGTTCTTGATTGTGGATTTTAGCGAAGTAAGCCGGGGTGGCGTGAAAGCGCGGGTCCAGGTTACACCGAACAGCCTGCTGTCGGAAGTTCTGCGACAAGCCTGGGAACAGGTGCAGACAAGGTGCGGGAGCGCTGTTGGCGACGCTGCCGAGCCTCGGCTCGCATCTTTACCGGCAAACTGGGGACTTCGGCATGGGAAACGCTGGCTAGACTTGTCGCTACCTTTTCGGCTGTCGGGTTTATCGGCTCAGGCCCGGATAGTTGTTGACGAGCGCAGTGTCAGTGAAACGGCGAAGACGAGCGTTACTGGAAAACCTGGACAGACAGCAGACCTCGCTCAGGGCGTCACACCTGCGCATTCGCTGACTGTGGCTGTGCAGTACGAGAGCGACCCCCCAGAGCGCTACATCGCACCTGCAGTATTGGAGGATACGCTCTGGAGCGTGCTCGAGCGGGCGAATCCGGAGCGTCTGTGGTGGTGCCGCCCCTACTTGCTAGTCGCACGGTACCTGGAGACTGCGCACTATGGAGTCAGCCATTTTCGAAGCCTCCGCTTACGAGATCTGGGCCTAAGTCCGGGCACGCGTCTCCTGATTCGAATACAGTGCCTCACCACGGATGACGACTCCGGTGGCTGGGAGGAGGTGGAAGCGTCGGCAGGGGCGGCTCGATCGCCGGTCGCTTCCAACAGGCACGATCACGCGGATGCAACAGGCGGTTCTGATATCGCATCTGTGGACAAGGTGAGCAGCGGTCAGGCGGCGACGCGAGAATCACAGGCAACTGCCGATTTGCATCTGCAGCATGTCGAGCAGCAAAGTACGCACCTGGTTTTGGGAAATCCAGGAGCGAAGTCCGCTTTCGTGGATGCCCCAGCACGCGTGCTCGACACTGTCTCCCGAACGATCGAGGAGCCAGCAGCATCATCTCCGCAAGGAGAGCGCGTGCCGGTTACTGGCTCCAGTGATCCCTCGACTGCCAATGGTGATCGGCAAAGAGACACGCGAGCCGACGCGAGCACGAACCCACGGACACCGTCGCCTTCAAGTCGAGGCGCGAGGCCGTCCACTTACGCTCTTGTCGAGATGCACGAAGTGGACACCTCTGTCCCGAAAGTCGATGGAGTCGTAGCTGAGCCAGCGGATGCACGAAACTCGGCCTCGTCGGTGAACACGGAATCAGGTACAACCCAGATACCTATACAGGGAGCGGAGTCAACCTCGGAGCTGCTGATTCCAGGTCGCACTGCATCTGACGCCCCTGTTTTAGAGACGAACGGAAATGCAGGAGCACCTGCAGGTCAGGTGCCTGAGCGGTATGTCCGTTTCTACCTGCCGACGACGATCCGCTTTGATGCGCAGCTCCTCGACCTACCCGATACTTTTTACGATCTAACACCGGGGGAACTGCGACGGATCCTTCATGCACAGCAGCGACAACAGGAAGAAGCAACCGTTCTCCGAACCCGCAGGCATACAACTGCTTCACGAGCAGGCGCAACGCAGCCGGAGCAGTGTGTGGTACGTGTCCGGCTTCCCGATCAGACGGTCATTGAGGGTCGTTTCTGGTGCAACGAAAGCCTAGACGACCTGTACGCTTTCGTGCGGCGCTTTGTAACGAGCACGAACGGGGCCTTGGACGCATTCAAGCTCTATCAAACGCCACCGAAACGGGTGCTGCATGCCGGGCCAACAACGCTGCACCAAGTGCAACTCTGCCCAGCTTCTGTGCTAGTCCTGGTTCCGTCAACATCGAATACGTATGTTACTCTGGGCTTGCGCCCAGAATTTCGTTCTCGCTTGGAGAAGTCCCCGCTGGAGGCTGCATTTGCGAAGGAGGTTGCACAGGCAGAGGCGCTGCGTCGCGAGTATGCTGGTGTCATTTCGTCACCACATACCACGCCACCGGAGGCTGCCGCGGCGACCGCAGACGGCACGGCAGCCAACGCCGGCAAGCAGATTCGTTCGGAAGATGCAGGTACCGGAGATCGCGAGCCGGATGCTTTCTCGAAGGCGGATAGAGCTCGCAACGACGCTGAGCAGCAGTTGAAGCAGCGGTTGCCCAAGTGGTGGCGGCGTCCTCCAGGTGGGCGTTCGTGAATCCTTCTGTTCGGGTCAGGAAATCCACAGCTTTGCAGCTTCTGACTCGTGTTGCGTGCAGCGAGGGCAACTCAGCCGGCATGGACGCCCTCACAAACACGCCCATGCACACACGCAAACGCACGTCTACGCCCCGGACTAGAGACAGAGCACTCGGTTGCCGGTACGGAGTCATCACGTCTACACATGCGGTTTGCGCCCAGTGCGCGTCTGCACATATCCACGCAGGCGAAACAGATGCCGAATTTGAGACGCTCTGATCAGTCACCAGAGCGCTCTGTCGCCGGTAAACTTTCGTTGCGAGAGTCGCTACTTTTGCAGCAACTACCGCAGACATGAGTATAGTTTCTTTTACCCCGCAATTGCCTGCGTTTCCGCTACGCAGCATGGAACGCTCCCGTTGCATAATCCAGGCTCAGCTGCGCGGTGTCGTCCAGTTCGAGCCTCTGTCGCTGTCTTAGATTCTAAACCGGCAATGTATCGCTTGTTTAAACATCGCCGAAGCCTACAATACAACAACCGCTCGGCAACAGTGGCGACACGTACAGCGTCTCTTGCTCGACGCCCATTCCAGGAGACGTCTCCGCACGATGTCTCACTATCTCATGATGCGGACGAAGCGTCCTCATTCGGTCAGACGTTCTCAGGTGGCGGTTATGGCGCTGCTGGACCCCGAGCATTCTCGCATTCGCGTACGCACTGAGTGCCAGCATACGATCCTGGGACGCGCTTGGCGCCTAATCCGCAAGCTTCTTTCATGGAGTCGGATTTATGCATCAGACCAGGATTCCCCGAGAAGGCATTTTCAGCTGTTAAGCAAGAAAAAAAGAGCTAAGCTCTCCGGATCCATCAGCATTCTACGTACCCCAGAGTGGTTTCCAAGTCTGGAAAGAAAGATAGACCAGGCTGGTGCGATCGGTGTTCTGGGTGCAGCGTCTTGTGCTGACGCCTCCGGTAACGCGGAATGCGCCGGTTCCGCCACGGTTTTCGCACGGCGACGTCACGGCTTGGGCGAATGCCTCGTACGGTTTCTTTCATGACCTAGGACCGTTGTTTCTGACCAAGGATCCCCTAGTGACTGTCACCTATCGATATCGAAGGAAATGTCGTGAACGGGTGAAGACGCGCAGTCTCAGCTCCGGGGCATCGATGCACGGAGCAGCAGCATAGAAGCTGGACGTATCTGGTCAATGATGATCCTATCCGTTCTCATGCGTGACAATGGTAGATAAGATCCTAAACATTCATAAAATTACAAATAAGTATAATATAATACATATTCATAAAGGAGCATGGGCGCCGTCGCAGCGCGCACGTCGTCAGCGCATCGCAATCTCTGCCTCAGTGCACCGCTATTAGTTTGGACGCTAACGTCAAGTTTTCGTGTTGGTTAGTGTGACTGCGCATGACCGAGGTGCAGACAGAGCGTGCGTTCCAGAAGCAGGAGGCGGTGTCGTTGAATGGGCCGGCAGTGAGATTCCATGGTGCCCGGAAGCGCTGGTACAAGTCTATCGGGCTCGGGATCAAGATCCCGCGCGAAGCCATCGAAGGCACGTATATCGACAAAAAGTGCCCCTTCACGAGCAACGTGAGCATCCGTGGCCGTATTCTTCGTGGCGTAGTTGTGAGTACTAAAATGACGCGCACAGTCATTGTGCGACGGGACTATTTACACTGGGTGGCCAAGTACCGGCGGTACGAGCGCCGGCACCGCAACATTCCGTGCCATGCCGCGCCCTGCTTTCGGTTACAAGAGGGAGACATTGTTACCATTGGCCAGTGTCGACCTCTGAGTAAAACTGTGCGCTTTAACGTTATCCGAGTTGATCGATCTGCTGGCGGAAAAGACAGGACTGGCAAGAAGATGTTCACGGGTCTATAAGTGTTGCACATAGTGCGCAGGCGTGGCGAACGCGTTCCACGTAACCGGCGTCGCGAACATACACACACACTAGGAACCGTTAAGGCACGAGGGCGCCTAGATCGGAACAGGTTTCTGGAACTGATATGGGTACGTCGGCAGTTCGTGCGGATAGGTTTGGGACAATCTTGAAGCGGTATGCGCGAGTCTGGTCGAGAGGCGTAGCTACCAGTTCACGGGCGCAAGCGCGTCCGACGAGACCTCTCACTGCCACGCCCAGAGGATGCCTCTCGTGCGGGCGTGAAGGATCACACATGTTCGTGTGTTGGGACCTACTTTTCTGCGTCTGTGAAGGTATGGCGAACGCTGTGGTGTGGGCGTTGTGCCCGATATAGGAGATGCATCGCGCGGTATCTGTTTGATGCTGGTTCAAACGTCTCTTTTTTCCAGCGGCGGAAGTATCCGATTCTATGTTGTTTTCCTCGATGGTGCAGTAATTGATCTGCCGACGCTCCAGAACCGCCCAGAGACACTGCGGTTACGCGCATCGCTCACACTACATCCAACATGAGAGTTTAGAGTGCAATAAAAATCGCAGCACCGCACACATACACCTAGTGCAGAATAAAATAGGACGGGCCTAGTCACCTAAAACGAGTGTACCCTCTGAAGCTTGCATTCCTTTGCATTGTCATGAACATAAGCGTTTACGGTTTGTAGGCGACAATTTCCTTTGCTTCCTACTCATCTGCGATTTGAAACGCGCAGGTCCCTCACGTCCGTCCAGTTCCGTGTTCAGCAACCAGGAGATGTTGATGGTAGCTGTACGATCCCGACGTCGCTGATTTCGAATGTTGCCCGTGTACTTCATGCGCAGGCGGTAGTTGCCATCTATACTGCAGTCGATATCTGCATTTGCGTTTTATACACGCTTGGAACGTGGTTCGCGGCGTTGACACTTGACTTTGGTTAGGTGTTCCCTCTGTGTCCACCGATTCTCCATGTCCTTCGATGGCCGGTCTGTGACTCGTCAGGGCTTCCTGCATCGCTCGACACATGCCCTGCATGGATACCGGAGGCTCCCTCGATGCTCTCCTCCGACTCCCGGTCAGGTGCCGCACCCCACGATTACGCGCTTGTTCGATGCGAGCGCCTCGATGATACCTGCCTGCTGCATGCACAAGCGCATGATGTTCCACCCGATAATTGATTTGTGGAACGCGATGTCGTCCATGATGAAACAAGCACTGGAAGGAGAAGCCAGGCTGGACAATACCCCGAGAAATTTCGATCCATCGACGCTCGCTTCACTTGAAGCGATGGCTCCGATGACCCAAATCCGACTCCAAGACCCTGTTTCATGCAAGCAGAAGTGACGACAGCCTCCGGGAGCGCATCTCATGAAAGGTATCATGCCGCTGTCGAAAGCCGTTTCGTCGATGACTCCATAGCCAGAGGGACTTGTCGTTCGAATGGAATCGATCACGCGACGCGGGTTGTTCAACAAGCTTTCAGCATGATTGTGTACTGAACTCCTCAAGGGACGACTTCGGGTTTGTTCCTTCGTCCATCAAGCGGCGTGAATCGTTGCGCCCATGAGTTGCCAACGAACGGAAAGATCAACAACTTGAAGCATGCGTGATTCGAGCATGCTTTTCATACGGAAATGAAAAGCTCAGACGCTTGAAAATGTACCTTGGATCATGGTCTTGGTCATGTTACGAACGTCTGTTCGACGCTTACGCGAATCACTCTGATTCCGATGACGTCATGAATTCCAGGGGCAAGGCATCGAAGACGTCACTCTGGACATACGACCGAGAATCCTAGAACTACACATGAATCCTCAACGCATATTTCTGCACTTTGCAAGTCGAGACTTTTGCTCTAACCCATTCGGAAACAAAAGTCACAAAGCAGGAAGCGAGCATCCGGTACACTGCCCTATTCCAGTCTGGCACACAGACCGATGCAGCAGCGCCCCGATTCGGCAGCGGAACAGAAGCGCCGCTCCTGGACACACTGCTCCGTTTGTTTTTGAGCGCTCGCCGAGCTCCGGGGAATGCGTTCCGGGAACGATCATGACATCCCAGCGAGAACTCCTTCGTTACGTGGAGAGTGATTTGCGGTCTCTGGTAGCGAAGCTGGGGAAACGAAAAGTTGAACGAGCGTTTGTCGAAGATCTCCCGTTTCTTACGGAGCGTTTCTCGAGCTGGAAGAGTGCCGTGGAACGCGTACTGACGCAGTTGCGTGAGGATGATACGCAAGCTCGTCTTTCGTTCTCACTTTCGATCGACCTGGTGGGTCACGTGCTCATCCACAACGTACAGTCAGTGGAGAACTGGCGTAAAAGTGAAGCAAGTACGCTTCTTGCACTGGGGCTTCTGCACCGTCTCGCAAGCCAGGCAGCGTTGCCAAGCCACCGCGTCGCAGACGTCGTCGCCTTGCTGAGCTATTTCGTTCTCAGTGTTCAGAAACTGGTCCTTCGAAGCGAGTTTTCGAAGCGTCGTTGGTTGATTTATGGCGAGCGCAACGGTGCCCAGGTTCCGGGAACGAACTCGGATCAATCGGACGCAACGGACTCGTTTTCACGTCGATCCTCGCCCGGAACAGTATCTTTGGTGGAAGAGGCCCTCGAGCAAGCCACCTGCGAGCAAACAGCTGCGGTCGGACAACGTGCCACCGAAACCCAAGTGCTGCCGGGAAACGACCTAGTCTTGGTCGAGCGGCAACTGCTACGAGTCCTCCAGGTCCTTTTCGAAATACCATCTGTGCAACACAGGGCCGGTGCAGCTCAGGAATACGATGTAGACGCTTCGAAATCAGACTCAGCGGCTAGTGTCTCCAAAATGTGCCAAGCATCCCTACCACAGCGACTATTTACGCTCCTGACGCTGATTGAGCAGCTTCCCGGAGTGACTGCAGTGGTTGCTCGCACTGCAGCAGCTGCGTTAGAGCGATACTGCACAGCATTATTCGAGGATCGTCTCTGGAGAGAGCAAGTCGCGATAGCTTTCGTGGAGGATCTCTGTTTGCTGACGCTGGAACGGCCGCCTGTTCACGGCTTTGGGACGCTCTTGTCCCTGCAGGTCCAGACGAACACGAGCAGTCCAGTCGAGTTGCCGGGTGCTTCGGCCTCTGCCGCAGAGCGCACGTCATCATCGCTGCAGCAAGAGCGACGAGCACAGGCGTCGCCCGAGGCCGAGGACCTTGACGAAGCCCGAGAGGGCCATCCAGAATCGCTATCCGCCGCTCAAGTGACGTCCACTGGTGCGATGCAACAGAAGGAAACGTATTGCCTGGAAGTGATCACCCCAAGCCCTGATGTTATGACGTCGCTGCTGGCGGAAGCGCTGGGCAGGGCGATGCGTGGTGGTCTCGCTCCCCAGGCTTGCCTGCTCAAGCGTCTTTTTCCTTTCGTCGAAGCACAGCTGAATGAGGCCGAGCTCTCCTGGTCAATATGCAGTCTCGCAGCCGCGTTAATCCAGGCACCGGTGGCCTCGTTTGGCGCCCTGCTCGCGTCACTTGCTGGAAGGATGCTGGAGCAATTAAGGGTCTCGATGGATCCGAGCTATTCATCATCTGACACGAATCCTAATCAAGTTCTGTTGATGCATCATCGCGCACTCTTGTTGATCGAGACTTTTCGCGATGCATTGCTTACCGGAGCGTCCACTGCAGAGGACCGTGCTTTTATCAGCAACAGCAGCAGCAGCAGCAGCTCCTGGTCACCACAAGCGCTACTCCGATACCTGGAGCGCGAATCAGATAGGACGTTCGCGTCACAAAACGCTGCTGCTGGAGCAGGCGATACGACCTCAGCGCTGGGTACGGAACAAAAATCGTTGCCTTCAGTCGATGAGCGACGTCGTCTTCGGGAGGACGTTGTTACGTCCCGAGAAACAAGCGCGGAGGCCTTTTCAAAATTGCCTGCGTCGGAGACCGGGGGTATACTCACTCAGTGGGTGGCGATGCTGCAGCTGTGTGTCACCACCGGCACATCGATGGTGACGGAGCTGCAAATGCTGCCCACAGGTCCGTTGCGGCATCAGCGCCCGCTACTTCGCCAACTCGGGCAACTTATCGAGGAGCCCAAGCATAGAAACCTGGACGGCGAACTCTGGGGGCAGCTTACGAGCGCGGCGCTGGGTCTGCTTTTCGTCTTGTTGGAAGCCACCGATCCCGTGGCGGATGTGGACTTTCTGCGACGCACCTGGCCGGACTTTTTGACGGCGTTTGGAGCTTTGCTCGCACGTGCACAGCAGGTTCCGGCGGTGGTGCTTCAGCCGCTCATCGAACGGGGCATGGATTCTTTGCTCCAGCGTCTGGCAGTTGTACGGAGCTCTGTGGACGCGCCCTCGATCATGAATGACTCCAGCACCGACGCATCTGGGCTTCTTGGTGGCTCTGCTGGGCAGCCACCTGCGATGCATGGCTCGACGTCGGCACTGGAACCCTTTGAGACGGTGTTCATCTGCCTGTGTCGTACCCTGCGGCTGGTGCGAAGTACACGATCCGCCTCTGCTTCTGCTTCCGACAGCGAGGCTGTGCATGTGTTGACCTGCCTTGGGCGCGTTTTACAGAGCAACTTGCAGCGCGCGCTTTCGACAATGCACGAATCGGAGTACAACACGAACACACCGCAAGCTGTGGTCGAACGCAGGCCGCTTTGTAGTTCCTGGAGTCCCAATACTTGGCTTGCTCTCGTGGAGAGCATTCTAATCGCAGGAGACGACGATCGTGATGCTGCCTCGGGTGAGCCGATGCTTGATCCCGTGATCGACAGCAGCTTCGAGCACTGGGACAAGTACCTATTGCAGCAGCAGCAGCAGCAGCAGCAGCAGCGCGCAGTAGGCTGCGTTCCCGCAGTGGCGTTGCTACGAGCGCTTTTCACTGTTGCTCACGCGGCCCAGGAAGACACCTCCACGCGGAACCGTGCCTTTTTACATGCCGTCTTCGTCGTCAAAGCATACTTGAACGCTGTCCAGCGGCAAGCAAGGGCAGCAATTGTTGCCTCAAACGGAGATGGACCCTATACTGGAAATGCCTGGACAATACCAACATCAAATGCTACGAATGCTGCTGTTGTTACAGCAACCGGTCCCTCTGAATGGCCTGATGGTACAGGCACCGAGCAGGCATCCACGGAAACAGGCGAGCAAGTCGCTAGCGGCGCTATGTCGTATGCGAGCACCACTGGAACTCAACCGCCTTTCCTGTTTTGGCAGACACCAGTAGCGGCTCAAGTTTGGGACTTGTTTGCGCAGTTCGTTCCCATGATGGCCTCTACAGATCACGTCCAAGTCTTGAATGGATGGCGCGGACTCTTCCAACAACTCTTCCTCGCACAGAGCATAGACGATAAGACCGCGGCGGCGCCAGATGCGGTACAACACGCGTTTCGACCGACACCGCAGGCACCGCTGTTCGCTCCGCTGCTGCAGCTTATCGAACAGAGGCGAGATAACGCTCAGTCGGATCGAGTGGACGGGGCTGTGATCTCCAATGCGATATCGCCACTGCGTCTTTTCCGAGAGATTCTGCAGCTCGTCATGACGCTGGTTCAGGACTATGGCGAGCTTTTCGTTGCTGACGGCTGGTACGCCGTGCTCACGCTGTGCAAGGAGGCAGTGCTTGCGGGTCACGACCCGCTGACATTCACATCCGAAACAGATCGCAAGGGTATTCATGATGCCGGTTTTGCCTTGCTGCAACTCTTGGCTAAGGAGTATGCGTCCAGTTTTTTGCACCAACCGGCTGCATCAGAAGTTCGAACGCTGTGGCTAGAAACCTTGACATCATGGGCGCTGCATGCCGCTGATGTGAACATGGCGCTCAGCAGCATTGGGATGCTGTGGAGTCTCTGCGACCTCCTGCAACCGAGCGAATCAACAGATGCCGCGTTATGGTGCCGAGTGCTCTCTACCTTGGCGCGTCTCTGTATAACGGAGCGCGTCGATGTCCGAAACAGTGCACTGAAGACGTTTCTCGGAACGCTGTTGGCTCATGGCCAAAACCTAGTGGAGCACGACCGCTGGCGAGGGATCTGGGAAGAGGCGCTCTTGCCGCTCATCGAAGGGCTCTTGGTGCGCTCACCGGCACCCTCGTCGCTGGCTGGTGAAGGTACCGCGCTAGAAGCGCCAGTAGAGGCAACATCAACAACCACCGATGCCTCTGCAGAGGCGACAGCGAAGCATGCGCCGGCACGCGCGCTCACCAGCGCTACTACCAACGATGATGGCAATGATAGAACCATCGTCAAAGGTGATGCTGTTGTTGGGATGCATCCAGCAAGTGCAAAAGATGCAATCAAGCACTGGAACGCGAGTCGACTGCTTCTCATAGAGGGCCTCGTGCGACTTATCCAACAATACCTGGTTAGTCGCTGGTTAGCTCTGGAAGCATTTCCGCGCCACTGGGAATCGCTGCTAGACTATTGGGAGCAAACCAGCTGCCTCTATGACGTCCACAAGAGCCCGCCGTCGAACCAGGAAGCGCTTTTGATCGCACTGGTTGCGTTGTGGCAGACCTCGCTGGAAACGCTGAGCCAGGTCGTTTGCTGTGAGCCGGCATTGCCCGGCTCCCGATCGTCCAACCAAAGCGCTCGGCAACTCTGGTTGCAGACCTGGCAACGCGCCCAGCGACGGGCTTTTCTCGCCAACTGCTGGCCGCGTTTCTCTGTGAGCGTCGTCGAGAGCATCGTGCAGGCGTTGTTGTCGCTGTGCGGACGCGTTCAACAGCAGACACCAGATGTGGATATTCTCGATATCGTGCAGAGCCTGGGATACCAGTGTCTCGAGGCGCTTATCGAGGACACCATAGACCCCAAAGTCGCCAAGGCATCCTCCGCCACACTAGGGATGCAACGGGGCAAACCGGTGCAACGATCCGCACTCGTACGCGACGTTTTCGACGTGCTCGCGCGTTGGCCCGGTGACTCGGTAGGTGTTCACCGATGTGCGCATCTGAATGCCCTGCTATCCTTCCTGGAACGTATATGCGGGAGCATTATACGAGCCACGACGGGATCAGCGGCTGGTGTGACCTCCAGCGACGAACATTCTGTGATGCTCTGCATTGTCCAGGGCACGCTGGAGCGACTCGTACGCGGAATGCCTCCGAGTGCCACTTGTGCGGCAGAGCAGGAGCAGTTGGTGCTTCGTTTTCTGGAGCTGCTTGCGAGCATCCTGGTACCGAGGCGTACCTGGAACGGGAGTCTAGTAGCTGCTGTCGTCGACGGGTCGTCCACAGCACCAACCGATGCACCAGCAGCATCTGCACAGCAACAGCCGAGCAGCCTGGTGAGCACCAAACATGTCAGCGGTGCGAACGCGTTTGTCGAGAGTGCCGTGTTCTCGCTTGCTGCCCTGGTTGACAAGCTTGAAGACAACGAGGAGACCAGGGCGCTGCTGACGGATGCGGTGCTTGCACGTATTGCTGCGCTGTGTGAGCGCTTTCTCTTCGAGCACGACATCCCCCTGCCTGAATCCTTTGACGGTGGCACGCTCCATATGATTCACACTGGTCAACTGGATGAAGAGAAATGCAGCATCGTGATGTTACAGCTGGGTGCGCGCCTCGGTCTGGTGGACTTGCTCGAGCGTGCACTGGGCCTCGCCCCGGATATCTCGGTGGACGAACACTGGTTTTTACTCGTTACGAGCGCCTATCGCTTCAATCTGCGTCTTGCTGCTATAGAGGCTCTGTTTCACGTCGCTGCTGGACTGGATTCTGGGGCGGCACCTGCTTCGCCATTTGCGCTGAGCCGCCTGGCGAGCGCCGCGTCTACGGTGGCCGCAGCACGTGTGGCAGTTCAGCGTTTGATGCAACGAGTCGAGCGGTGCGCTGCTGCGTATCGACGTCAGTCGGGGTGCTGTCCACTGCCGTACCTCATGCGAATGTTCGAGGCCTATGTGCGATTTCAGGCGGACGCGCTTACGAAGCGTGGTGTTCACTTGTCCTCTGCAGCAGACGTTGGGACTCAGAGAGCAGCAAACGGCACAGCGTGACTTGAGCGCCCTTGAGCTAGGCGGAAAACGGGCTATGGACAACGTCGAAGCCGTACCGAGGTTTCCAGGGTCCGGTTGAAGCGCAGGCACGATTCTTGTTTGCACCCGTATCAGGCTTTGTGGCGACTCGAGCGGAACGCAGCAGCCACGAACGCAATAGGGGTTGCACGTCTACCCGTTTCGCCACCTGAGGAGAGAACTGGATGGATTCGCTGCGCTTCAAAGTACGACGCTGATGTTGCGTGCGAGATGTTCAACCGCACGCCGCTTCCTGATAAACGGGATCGGGTCAGCTCGATACTTTGCTCTTTACGATCGATGTTGTGGAAGCAGTTGCATATCGATGCACAGCGAGAAACCTTTCTCACGGCCTGTGCGGATATCATGAGCATCGTGTGCACGGTATTTTGCTTTCTGCACCCGATTTTGTTGTGGGAGTAGTTGGTTGCTGAAGCAGAGCGAGACAATTCATTCGCGCCTGGTGAGCGTCTCGCTGGCATCCGCTTTCGTTCGCAGAGCCGTGCGCAGCAACATAATATAGGGCGCAGGTTCCCGCGTAGGAGCCTAGGGAACTCGCGCAGCGTCCTCCTGCAACAGCGCATCGCGGTTTCCGAAGTATCCTTGTGAGGCTCTTTACCCGCAAAACCAGTAGCTGTTCTCAATAGCGTGAATGAAAAGGGCGGCATCTGCTCCAGAAGCCGTTATCGGGTGTAGCGGCGGCGACACTTACCTCAACGCAGTTCATTGCGACAAGCGCAACCATCGTATGCACGGACGAGCCCCCGCTGATACCCATACGACTCACCAGGTAAACAACGAACACATACACGACATCAGTGTACAGGAAATGCTGCCGATGCAAAGTCCATCCCTACGGTGCAGGTCGATCGAGCAGTGCTGGATCCAGCTTGCAGTGCAGTTCCTGCTGCGCTTCGAATAGGCGAAGGAACGCCTCAACGGCGGCACGTGTATCCGCTCGCCAGCAGAGTGTCGCCCTCAGCTTATCGATAGATGATCTCTCCGCTGCACTATCGTTGTGCGCTGACGCTGTATCCAGCGGAAGATAGCAGCGTTGCCGTAGGGTAGACTCTGGCCACTGGCCTCCTTCCGCCGGTACCAGCTCGAGAACGCGCCCCAGGAACCAGAACGTCACCGCCGGTCGACGAAGCGTGCCTTTCCCGTCCAAAGAGTCAGTACACGGGACCGCTTCACAGAGACTGCAGTGCCGAACCAGCGGTCGAAGTAGTTGCACACGGGCACCGGCCTCCTCGAAGGCCTCGCGACAGGCCGCAGCAGCGGGTGTTTCACCGACCTCGACACCGCCGGCCGGTAAGATGTAACGGGCTGGCTGTTGCCCCGCTTGTCGCTGATTAGCGCCGTCGCTGGTTTGATGTCGAGACGTCACAGCTAGGATGAAGCGCTCATCCGGTGACAGGGCCAACACACCGGCTCGCACGCGAGCATCCAAGGCGCTCCGGTCGGCGGAAAGCCTCTGGGCACAGCGGCACGGCTCGAAGCCAGTCACAGTTTGCCATCCGAGCTCCGAGACTGAAGCTGGTGTATCGTCCGACATTATAGGGCGGCTCAGACCCCACCGCGCTACTGGTCTGGGGGTCGCATTCCCGCAGACCTTGTGCTTTGGTACCCGCGAGCAACGCAGAAGCCGGTCAACGTCGCTGTTGCGCACTGTTCGAAACGAAGCGCTGTACGCGCAGGGTAACGTTTGTGTGAATCGAAACGCTTCTCTGCGGCTGTGTTCGCTGCTCGGGCGCCTTCGGGGACGCATGGCTACCTTAAGCTTCCTTTTCGGTACGTCTTCTGCCAGGTTCACTTCAGGACACGATGCATGGTCGCGGGCGGGTGTCCGAGCGTCGTGGAACGTGGCGCCAGCCCAGCGTTTGCCCCGAGCGAAGGTCGGACTGCGGACCCTGGTGGCGCGCACCAAGAGCACCTCGAGTCCTAGCGTCGAAAACCGTCGAATAAACTTTCAGTATGAGGTTCTTTGGACCTTGGAATGTGGAATAGAGCTCAAAGGAACGGAGATTAAGTCGGTGCGGGCGGGGAAGATGAACATCCGAGACGCGTTTGCGCGGGCGAAGCGAGGAACCAACGACCTCTGGCTCTATAACTGCCATATTGCGCCACATGACCGAACAGCGACGTTCTTCAACCACCAACCGACACGACCTCGCCGTCTCTTAGCGCATAAACAGGAAATTCGGCGGTTGCTGCAGGCTCAAGAGGAAAAGGGACTTACGCTGGTACCGCAGCGGTGTTACTTCGACCAGCGCCAGCGGCTGAAAGTGCTGCTCGCAGTCGCCCGTGGTAAGAAACTTCACGACAAACGCGAGAGTATTCGGGAACGTGACGAGGCACGTTCCATGAAACGATTCGCCAAATACGACCTGAGAGACTTGTAGAGGGCCATGCCCACCAGCGTTGTGGCTGCATGCCTTGTGTCGTCCGCGATGCTGCTTCGAGGTCGTTTGAGCAACCGCGGTAGCCGCTGGGGCCCAGTTCCTTGGCTTGCATGAATAGGCACATCGCCATTTCCCAGCGATTCCAAGAAGGAGACTCGAACCTGGAGGCCATGCATTTTTGCAGCTCAAGCCGCTGAGGCGCACACGCGCTACCACCGTTCTGGGTGTATGCATCTACGTTTATCCCGTTCCGATCCCGAGCGCCTAGCGGTGCTTTTCGTAAACCCCTTGTGCCCCTGCGACAATGACCACAGAGGCCATGTCGAGAAATAGTCCATGCTCGACAACGCCTACTGTGTCGCGCAGCGCTTGTGCTGCCTGGTAGGCATCGGCAATGGGCTTCTCGAAATACAGATCCACAATATAGTTCCCGTTGTCAGTGACGTACAGGGCACCAGCGGCATCGCGACGTGCCTCAGCGCGGCAGCCTGCCAGGGCAGGAAGCGCGGCAATTTTCCGCATGGTATGCTGCCAACAGAAAGGTGTGACTTCCACAGGCATGGCTCCGCTGACGCCAAGACCCGGTACAAGCTTGCTCTCATCAACAATAACAATGAACTGTTTGGCGCAGACTTCGACCATTTTTTCCCGCAATAGAGCACCACCGCGTCCTTTCACCAGGTTCAGTGCCGAGTCAACCTCATCCGCTCCGTCTATGGCAACATCGAGTTCTGCATCCTCGTCCAAGGTGGTCAAAGGGATATTCAAAGATCGCGCTTGCTCCTCGGTGCGCACCGAGGTTGGTACGCAGCGGATGTCGCGCAGTGCTCCAGCGGCGAGTTTCTGACCTAGCCGCTCGACCGCAAAAGCAGCAGTGGAGCCTGTACCTAGACCAACCACCATGCCCGAGCGAACGTAGTCATCGACTGCCTTGTACCCGACCTGTTTCTTGAGATCGTCGGCGCTCGCCATTGATGTGGAGAAAACGCCCCCAACAGCTAGTCGACGTGAATGCGCGCGTAGCCAGCGTCCACTGGTACTGGCTGTTGTGCTTCTGCCCAGGATGCGTGTATACCGGTCAGTTCTGGCGCCTATGTTGCAAACCCGAGGTTGATTTTTGAGAGTCCACAGGAACGTTCCTGTTGGTGATGCGAAACTCACAGAGCGGTCGAACATAGCCTACGAATACGTCGACAGCTTACGACTCCTGCAAATGCGACTGGGGAGCGCAGTCGCACCGCGAGCCGATGCGCCTCCTGGGCAGCCGCTCGCGCTGCGCCACAGGCGCACGGCGTGTTACGAGCAGCACGCCTTGCGGCAGGCGCTGCTTCGCCTCGGCAGACCTGCTGGTCGTTTTGTGCACGAGGGTTGCAGCTGCACGTTCCATGTGGGTTGCTGAAGCGTCACGGCTGTATTGCCGTACGATGAATGGCGGCGCATCCGGTGTTGCGCCTCACGCTAGGCGAAAGGCGACGCAGCAGTGGCACGATCCCTGGCGGGACTCGAACCGCTGCTCTCGCTACCGACTCTAGAACATAAAAGACGCACGTGTCGTGGACAGAGTTTGCATGTTTCCTGGTGAACTCCATTTGTCAAGCATGTTGGGTCGCATAGAGCGTGAGGCACGCGCGGTTGCGTCTGTGCGGAACGCACACCCGTTTCGTTTCGGTGCTGCGCGCCCGAACGTGGACTGCGCGGTCGAGCCCCCAGACACCACGGCAGCGAACTGGATTTGGAATGGTAACGATGATGGTGATGGTGATGGTGATGATGAAATTCGAACTCCGAAGCAACCACAAAGGAAGTGTGCTTGATGGCCCGACAACCGCTCGCAGTCGCATGTTCGGGATTCTCGGATCCGATGCATCAACGCCGTGCCATGGAGGCAGTGAAGAGGCGCAACCAGCAGCGAGTGCGACATGCGCGCCTGATGCTCAGCTGTCCGGGCATCATGCGGATGCCTGAAAACCCGCTCCGAAGCAGTACATCCAAAACCACGATGAATGCTGGTAAAAATGGAATGTATTACAGCATGCATGGCGGCTGCATCGATTTGGAACTGTTGATCTGGGACCAAGATCCGGCTAGATGGATCCCAGAATACAAGTGCGAACGGCGGTGCACGAATCGATATCCTCACCGCTTCCTATGCGCATGCATCTTTACAGCCTCCTGAACGCAACTGGACTCGAGACGGCGCTCTGTACGCAAATCGTCCATGTTGTATGGTGAGGTACATGCGCTCACCGTGCCTCACCACGGAGCTTGCATCCCGCCGTCTACGCGGCACCCTGGTATCGAGCGCGCAGTCAAGGATCCCAGAATGATCATGTATCCTGATTCCGTGTCGGGATGGAGCATTCCTTCATTCGACGCTCTCAGTGGTATGGCAAAGCCGCTCTGTCTCCGTGCAGCCTCGGTAACAGTAATTCAGGCGCCAATGCGGGCGCTCAAAGCAGGCACCTGTCACACGACAGAACATACGAAACGACCAATACATCCGAGAACAAACAATGGAACTTGGAGGTAAGATGCAGCATGATGGACACTTCTTCGATTACCATTACCCATCCGGCAATATGGGATTCATGGTCAATGTAAACGTTTTGTCATCGAAAAAATCAGTGTACCATTTTCATCGCGTCCGGGGTGAAGGGCGAAGCACCGGTTGGTGCATCAAAAACAGTGTTGTGTCCCTAGACTGACGCAAGTTTTGGATAAAAACGGGCGTTTACATCTTGTATGTGGACGCGTGCTCGCAACTGAACTCGCTCTAGCACGTTGCTTGCAAACACATAACTACCCGTACATAGTAGACACGGTTCCAAGGTAGCTTCAGCGTTACCGGGAAAGCCACCGAGCCTAGTTGCAGCGCAACGTGAAGCAGTTGTCACTTGCCTGCATCTGTTCAGGACAACTGAACGAGACAGTTTTCAAGTTGTCCACAGTTTAGGCTCAGTTAGCGAGAGGAATACCGTTGAACAGCGCCAGGTACCTGTCCAGAGTCATACCTCCCGTATCTGTAGTACATCCGCTGGAACGCTTGAGGCAGTTCTCTGCCAGCGCTCATGCGAGCCGTCGGCTACAGCCCTGTGGTGCCGCGGGACTCTTTAAACGCGGTAGAAATGGCAGCAGCAAACACTGCAGAATGATAAATAACAACAAAAGAAACCGGTCACAAACTATACATGAAAGAACAACTATCTTAACGCCCCATGCACCACGTCCGCCTAGGAGGTCTAGTATTTCCGGAGGAGCTCTGAAAGTGGGTTAACACGGGGTGCTTGGGCGACGGCGAAGGAAGCCCACACCAGGGACCTTGACCGTAACGAACGGAGGCGCGGAGGCAGTTGCAGCAGAGAATGATGACGAGAATTCTGAGCAGTTATCCGCTGCTCTCGAAACAACGCTGCGGGTTCCGGCGCAAATCCTGGATCCATCCTTGAACTCGGGCTACGTTTTACCTCCTACCTTGGCTACCTACCTCAACTTTGGAAGCAATCTCGGCGGATTCTGCGGAAGACGGCTGGCAGCATGTTCGCGGTCGAAGCTGGAATGAGCGACTTACCCGCCTACGTGTTTGGGGAGCGGATACGAAGCCGCTGAAAGGGTGGTTTGCAGACTGTTCCCAGTGATTGAGGGGAGCTTCACGTGTCCGGCAAGATAAAGGTCGCATTCGAATCGACCTTGACTAGAGTCCTTCTGATTCTACGCTAGCGCTGCAGCAGACACTCAGTGAACGACTGGAATGCAGGAGGCAATGGTGGCGTGTGCGTTCTCACACCCTGGGGAGGGTGCATCTAAATTGACGACGTATCTCTGGAGTACCGCAGCGCTATTCCTATTCCCTTATGCGCTACGACTCGATAGGTTTCGCATCATGGAATATTTGTGGGATAACCTCGAAACTATACGACGAGATATCGAATTACCAGTACAGTAATGAAGAACTGATACACGTCGAGGACTGTACAAAAGGAAAAGAGATCCAACGGGATACGGAGAAGGAGACACAGAAACCTCATGATCCACCTAGATGCAAAATAACCAGAGAAAGCAGCTCAGGAAAGAGCCCGAAGAAGAAGAAGACCAGCAAGAAAAAAACAGAAGAATAGAAAAAAGAACTCCCAAACGAGCCCATCACAAGTTATCCCCTGAAAGGGCACCCCAGCGGGAACTCAAGAAAGCCGTCGCCGAACCCAGGCACCTGCTCACAGCGCTGAAGATCCGAAATGCCGTGCATGCAAATCTTTAGACCAATTGGCACGCGAGTTTGTAGATGGGAATCAGAAGACTGCCAGAGAACTGGGACTGCTTGCACCAGAACACAACAGTTGCAAACCTCAGTACCTCAAACGACGTACCAAAACTCGGATTGATGAATGCCACCGACTCAATAAGATCCTCAACCGCACCGCCATACGCGCCAACGCCGGAGACAAGGAAGCGAAGGCAGTCCCAACGGCGCTACAGGCACAACATGAGGAAGCTATCAAAAGAAAGAAGAAACGTTCCAGAGAAGACAAACGAGGGGATCGAAACCGCAAAATCGCCTCCCTGGCGAAATCTATGCTCGAGAGCACCACCGAAGATGAGACCTGGCGCTACATTCGATCGAGACTGGACCCACCAAAAAAGTGCTTGGGGCTCACACCAATCGTTTATAAGAAAGCGCTGAGGACGGAGAGTGCCTCAGTGAATGAGGCCTGGACGGACCACGGCACAGAATTACATGAAGACGCAACTGGGCACTGCCGAAACCGAAACTATTGGCACCAATATGCTGCAGAACTACCACGCCTCGACCCGGTACCGGAATGGAACGACCCAATCTTCTGGCCTGAATCTGTTCGGGCCCTGTTAAGCTCATGCAACCGCAAAACACCTGGCATTGACGGTATCGCTGCCGAGTGGATGAAACTGGTGATCCCAAAATACGAGACAACAGGGACACCATCGATACCAGATAAACCTGACACAATCTTAGGCAAACGCCTTCTGGAGCTCATCCAACGCATGTTTGAAGAAGCCTACATCCCTGATGTATGGAGGGCTGCCGAGGTCGCACCGATCCTCAAAAAGGACTCCCACATACACAGACACGAACAACTACCGGCCTATCGGCCTCATCCCGTCAATCATGAAGCTACTTTTGCGCCAACCTCACGAACCGGATCCAGAGAGGCCTCGAGGAACGCAAGTTCTTCGCCCCAGGGAGGGCTGGATTCCGGAGCCGCGAGGAGTGCATGAGCCATGCCCTGACCCTCACTGAAGTGGCGCAACGTCGCTTTATTCGTGACCGACAACCAACTTACGTATGCTTCATTGACTTCCAAAAGGCCTTTGACACGGTCCCGCACGAGGCCCTATTTTTGAAGATGGAACGAGCCGGAGTCTCCGCAAAGTGCTTGGCGTTCTTCCGTGCGCTCTCTGCAGACTCGTGGATGCGCATCCGACTGGGCGACGGCTGAAGAACCCCTTCCATAAGAATCCGCCGTGGACTGCGGCAGGGCGAGCGCGCATCCCCGCTCCGTTTTAACATCTTCATCAACGATCTGCTGAACAACTGCAGACAATTCGCGGCTGAGGCGCCGTGGATAGACTGTGGAGATGCTCGGTGAGGAGCGCCCACATGGGAACTGCCTCGAAGGCCTTCTACTTGCGGACGATGTCGTGCTGTTGGCACCCGCCCTGGAAACGCTTGCGGCTAGCATGGAACAAGTCAGCGCCTGGGCCGATCGCTGGGAGATGAACGTAGGAGCATCGAAGTGCGGCGTCATGGTCATCCATGGAGACTCGCAGAGCATTCGCAATCGCTCGTGGCGGTTGCAGAATCAGGAAATTCCGATCGTGGAAAAATATCGCTACCTGGGGGTCGGTCTCACGCCGACGCTCGACGAAAAGGCACACGTCGACGTGGTGATCGCCAAGATGCATAGACGTACAGCGATCGCACGCCCAGTCCTATCCGACCCCTCTATCCCCTTAGCAATCCGTACCAGGGCACGAAGGATGTGTATCATCCAGCCTGCGACCTGGGGTGCTGAATGGTGCGGCATGAAGCACCCAAATGCCTCGCGTCTGCAGACAGCCGCCAACAGGGCAATGAGACTCGTTGTTGTTGGATGCTCAGTGCAGAGCAGAGCAACCACCCCGCTGGCACTCGGACCTGAACTCCAAATACTCTCAATAGAAGCGATAGCACCAGGTTGCCGGGCACGCATACGGGCCAAAGGGCGCACTATGCGCACCTCTTTGAGTCGGGTTTTCATGCAGACCCCAACGCACCGCAAGAACACTTGGATGAAATCAACGCAGATTTGGGTGAAGCGCCTCTTAGGAGACAACATGCTCCAATCGTTCCCCAGGAATACAGAATTCTCCCGTCGCCTGAAGCGAACGGTCCAAACAACAGTACGGGAATGTAGACATGCAGTCAGTCGCGCCCTTAACGCCGGCTTGACTCTATACCGGAACT
The DNA here is from genome assembly GCF_000091205.1 of Cyanidioschyzon merolae strain 10D. NCBI lineage: Eukaryota > Rhodophyta > Bangiophyceae > Cyanidiales > Cyanidiaceae > Cyanidioschyzon > Cyanidioschyzon merolae. The sequence goes on from NC_010141.1 coordinate 742,355, forward strand.
ACAACCTAGCATACACATGCAAGTACTGGTGGGAGGCGCTGGAGTTCCCGGGACTTGCTCGAGGTACCCAGTGGCTCGCGAAAATCCGCGTTGGTGGCTTCTGGCTACCAGCACGGGCTCTAAGCCGTATGGGAACACTGGAATCGCACTGGGAATCACACTGTCCCTGCTGTGGGGATGAGACCCCCAAGACGCTGACATATTTAGGCTTACAGTGCCCGCGCTGGATGCAGGAGCGCAACGAGCTCCTTGAAGGACAGCAGCAGCTGGGCATCATCGTGATAGCCGAAGGCCGGACACTCACTCTGAGTGTAGCACTGGCAACTGATGGTCCGCTAACGGAGCCTCAGCGCTCATTAATGGCGAACAAACTCACATGCTACCTTCTAGAAAAAAGGGTCCAGCGAATCGGATGCGAACACGGGTTTAGTGTTCTTTGTGCCTACCCACTGGTGGGTGTCAAGCACAAACCCGCATTGCCAACCGACAACAACGCATTCCATGCATGATCACGAAGGAGAGAGGCGGCTCCCAGGATATATCCGAACAGCCATGTTTCTCCAGCGTGTCGTGCAGCGAAGGCAAGCCTGCATCCGCAGACTGTCCAAGCACAAACTGACGTCGAGTTCCGATTCTACGTCGGGTGAAACACGCCTCGAGCCGACGCCCGCTGTGGTACGGTAACGCCGTTCTAGCTCGATGAACTATCTGCTCTAGCGTTCAAGCGCAAAGGCGAATATCGAACGGCAGGTACGAGGCACACACGATAGGACGTATGAAACGACCGGAATATCCGAGAAGAAGTATAGGTAATGGAACTTGGAAGTAGGCTGTTTGATGGATACTTCACCGCGCATTGGAAAACACAAAAAAAGTAAGAAAAGAAAAATGCGCATAATCGGAGAACGCTGGCCAAAGTAAACGTTTCGTCAATGAAAAAAATGCCGCAGTTGAAGGGAAACGTGATCTTGATATCTAGCATGTAGCTCTAATGTAAACGCTGTATTTTCGTTACCTTCATAGCCAAGTATAGTTTTCAGTTCATTGGAGTTCCAAACCTCAAACATGTGTATTCAATTGTTTTGTCGCAGTATATAACAGAAGCGTTCAAGGAGCTTTCTTTTTCAAAAAAAAAAAACTAAAAAAGGAAAGTTATGAAAAAGCAAGTCGACAATCCTGGAGGCCGAGGGTCGTCGGCTGCCAAAAAAAAAACAAAAAACTCTGCCGAGTCCAGAAGAAAAGGAAGAGAAGAAGGACCGAAAGGAGGAGGCTCTCCGTCGAAGGCGGCAAGAAAGACGAATGTACGACGAGATGGTTGTGAAAGCCGGTTTTCTTAAACATATCAAGGATCCGTACAGGGAAAACTTGCGTGACGCTTTCGAAAAACGTGTCGACTCGTACTCCAAGAGTACTGTGAAGGCGTCGTCAGGGCTGATGCATTTGGTGAGCGAGATGTATCGCGACGTGACGCACATGGAAACGGTCGAGATTCGGGGCGAGTCTCTCGACATCGCCTTTATTCGTCACCTGATGCTTGATACAGGTGAAGCGCGGAGGGAAAATGTGCTAGTGCATGCCCTCCACGAAAAACATCCCTTTGACGGGTTCGAGGGTACTCGGTACAAGGGTGACCGGAATATTTACGACTATGGGGCCATGAAGTAACTCACGAATCTGAAGAACCGTTTGACAGTGAACCTCGAACGTTTCATGATACGCGCCGTGTTTGCGCTCTACCCGGGCATCTCTCGCAAAGGAAAATGGGCGATTATCAATGGCATCACGAACGATCGCAAACATGAAGATGAGGTCGAATTTGTCGACAAGAAGGCGTCAAACGAGAACACGAATGCAGCTTCTGTCATCCGTGCGGCTATAAAAGAGCATCGTGCAGTCTCGGGGCTGACGAACCCAACAGAAAAGGTATTAGATTTGAAAAAAGATAAGGAAAGATACGATCGCCTCGTCCTACGGTATTTCGTGTTTTAGGACCGAGAGCTCGAACGCAAGGCAGAGATGAAGCAGAGCGAGGAAAAAAATGAAGAGTGGGAGAGACGGAAGGCGTTCCTAATGGGGAAGCGCTTCAACGTCGTTCCAATATGCAACATCAAGTCACATTTCGTGACTGTCGACTCCGGCGTCCTTTACGGCATCATGAAGGAGATCGGTCCGGAGTTCAACGTTAGCAGGGAGGAGTTCTCCAATGAAGCCCGTGAGACGTACTGGAAGAGTATCTTCGATTTCAAACGTCTCAAAGTAAGCAAACAAAAGGTATTCACTGGGATGATCGAAACCGATGGGATGGCCATGTGTGTACACTATCGGCGGTTGAAGAAAGATCGTCCAGTCCCGCCCTCGGCAGCGCCCGTGACGAAGGATGAAGAAAAGGAGGAGGCTGGTCCTGCGACTCGGCAGGTAGAGGATAACGACCTTGTCGTTGGCTCGGTGAAGCATGAGGATGAGAAGGAGGCGGATCCTGCCACACAGAAAGTGCAGGATAACGACATTGTCGTCGGCACAGCCCCCGGAAACACTAATATCATAACCATCTCTGTACCAAAGCGTGCGGAAGATGGTACTGATGGTAACTTATGTCAGAAAGACATGCGTCTTTTGAGGTTCTCGAGAGCGAGATACTATAGAGAATCCGGTATAATGAATGCGAGGGAGAAAATTGGTACGTGGAATGCAGGAATGAAGGATCACCTGGAAGCTTTGAGCGAGATGACTAGCCGAGGAGCGGACTTTCAAGCTTTTCGGGAGTTCATGGAAGTTCGCGTTGCTCGTTGGGATGCACTGTGGAAAGAGTATACAAAGCCTCGGTGGGCTCGTCTACGTATGAATCTATTCGGTGGGAGGCAGCGAGCGTCCGCGAACTTTTTCAATCAGTTGAGTGCCCTCAAAGAGGACAAGACTCAAAGGCTCGTAGTAGCATATGGAGCAGGGCGCTGGAAGACCCAAAAAGAAACTATGCCAGCTCCAACGACAAGAACATACAAGGAGTGTGCACGGCGTTTCGTTACGATACCTGTAGATGAGTTCCGAACGTCCTAAACACAGCATGAACTGGGTTGTACACTTCAGAGCGTCGAGATGGAAAAGTGCCAGCGGAGTGCTGAGGATATAGCAACGTACGGACCGCTGACGGAGGAGCTAATGGAAAGGAGGGCGAAAGTTCGGGGACTACTCGCATTAGTAAGTACAACCAGCGATGGCAAGAAACGTATGGAGTTTGTTCAACGAGACTTTAACGCTACCATGAATATTCGAAGAGGTGCGGTGTTGGAGAAAAGACCTCCAGAGTGAACAAGAAAGAACTTTATTGGACAACATCTCAAAGTCGATTTATATGAGAAGAAGTTGGAACCAGCAGTGGGTGGCCGGTCCAAAAAGACGGGGAGGCGTGTTTGCACTTCAGTTGGAGACGCTTTTGCTAGGGCACGTTCACCACCACTCCTGTACACCGGTGGCGATGGCATGCAGCCTAGGAGACGGTATCGAGGCCACGCAACCATAAACGAGGAACGACATCGTGCAGCACAGTTCGCCACTGCTGCTTCTGGGTATGTCGAAGAGAGGGAGGCGGCGCTTCGTGAGCAGTGCGTCGTTTTCCAGGGAAAGTTGCAGGCGTTTGCGAGAGAGCACCGACGGGAGATAGAGTCTGATGGCGCGCTTCGGACTCGTTTTCTGGAACTCTGTATGAACCTTGGTGTTGAGCCGTTTTTGTCTCGCCGCTCAGTATGGTCGCAACTGCTGGGACTCAGTGAGTGGTACGCCCGACTCGGGTTTCTGGTCGCGCAGATCGCTTTGGCGACACGGGACTGGAACGGTGGTGTCATTCGTCTGACGGTTCTCCGAAGGGCGCTCCAGCGACGTCTGGACGTAGACTGTGGCACTCAGGAACCCAGTGAGAAACGCGCACGCATCGTATCCAACGACGATATCGCACGCGCAGTTCGAACCCTGGAGCGATTGAGGGCAGGGTTTCGGATCATCAGTATTGATGAAGGTAAAAAGGAGTGTTGCCTTGTCTCGGGAGCGGCTGGCGAGATCAGTTTTACAGAAGACGAGAAAGCCGTGTTGCAGCGTGCACGAGCAACAGGCGGTTCGATTTGTCGACAAGACCTGCCATGGGAGAATATTCGATGGGGGCGATCCATAGAGCGTCTGCTCCAGCTGGGCATTCTGTGGGTCGATGACGGCGCAAGTGATGGCCAGCGACGATACTGGGCCCTCGGGCTGATCCCAGAATCCATCGAGGATCAGAATCCAGTTTCCGAGTCGGGCCCCAGCGATCGATACGAAGGTCGCCCCATAACCTCAGTGGCGTCTAAGCTCCCGTGAGCGGCCATCATGCGAACTTCACTATCGTACGTCCTGCTTGCAAGATGCGTGCCATTTCCACCCGGTGGACTCCGAGTGCTCTCGATACGTTCGTTGACAAGTCGGCACGACGAACGATGCCTGCGACCTTTGCTCTGGGATGGAAACTGAGCCGTCTCTGAATGTTGCAGCGGGCAGGGTCGAACGGCGATTTCCAGCACCGCTTGCAGTGCTGCTCGCTTTGAGGCTGTGACGCGTGCTCCTTTCATAAAGATGACTTTTGTTTCGCTTGGTACTGGGTCCATGGATCGAAGCAGGTTTCCCCAGAAGTACGGCTGCTGTGGGGATCCGCAATGGTTACCGCCCTTCCCCGAGAAACGTTCCTGTGCTGTCCAGGCACCAGGCCTGTCTTTCTGTCGAGAAGTTAGATTGCGTCGATGACCGTCCGGGTCAGATGCCTCATAGGTTGTCGCTGGACATGCTGCTGCGCAGGTAGGGTGCACGTCATTGTCTTTGCAGAAAGGCAAAATTCGGTGAATGCCGACCCTCGCATTCGAAACGGATTTTGGCTCGGTTTCCATATCGAAAACGATGTTCTGCAAGCGAACATCAATAAGTACTGTGGTGGACGTCTCTGATACCCGATTCGGAGAACGCTGGTGACGAACCTGGCCCTCGTGACTGTTGCTCTGTGTGGATGCTCGCGGTACCGCTTAGCAGGTAGCATCGCGTGCTGATCGCCAGCGAAGAGGACGAACACTGCACACCTCGTACACATGGTGTGCGTGGTGCCCACTGGAAGTACTGCACTCGTCGAATGCATCGTAGACATGGTGCGCATCCTTTTCGTAGAGCACGGTCGATGCATCAACATGAATGATCGCAGAAGCACCGGTGCTGTCCGTAACCAGGAAACACAGTGTTGTTCTTCCCTGTACGACGCAACGCTAGTACCGCTCCAGTCCAGTGCTCCCCAATGGGGTAGAGGCATGGTGCAGGCAGTCGCCTGCTGGTCGCCGAGTCTACCGTAAGCGCCTTCTCCGGCATTGCATGCTTTTTCCTAGTCGTCGCACAGAGAAACAGAGAGAGCACCAGAGCACTATCGGGTGATGTCAACAGGGCGACAACGCCCATGTACAGGGGCGCGTAGTCCTTCGGGTCTCGGTCTGTATCGACGGGTGCATTCGCGTGTGAGGTCGTCTGCGAACACTGACACATGAATAGGCCCGGTTCCGCATTCACGTGATATCCGGGCCACTTTGGTTCGATGCAGAGGCTATCGGAGGCATATCGACGGTCGCCGAGGTCTGCTGCACAACGCTGCGACTATAGAGCGGTGGTATCGCGACGTCCGCAGGACGCAAAGCATTGGCTCCAGAAGAGGCAAACGCATACGAGTGTGTGGGCGTTACCTCCGAGCGGCGACAGCGAATCCTCAGGGACAGGCGTACGCTTCGCTGATCACGCTGCAAAGGAAACACAGCGAGTATGCACTGGCGACCGTCAAGGACGCGTGACCTCGAGAATTTTCGTGTGCGATACCGCACGACGATACTCCCGTCGCTCTGCATTCTCGACAACCATGATATCCAGAATTTACCCAGGCAAGGATCCACGACGACAGCCTATCTCCCTGTCTGCGTGCTTCCGTGAATCAGCGACATACGCCAGGCACGATCGTTCACAGGCATTGAAGCAATCATCAACACCTTGGCTGGTAACCTACCCGTTCCAAACATGGAACAATTCTTCACATCTAGATTTTGTTCTTGTGGCGGTTTTGTTTCCGCCTCTTTCGGTGTTTGTGTTTGTTCATTTTCAACTTGCGTTTTTTCAAAACGGAGGCGCAGTCCATGTTGGCCTCATCTTCGAGGCAGGTGAGCTTGCATTGTGACTCTCGCGAGCCCTGAAGACCCGCAGATATCCATCGTCGAGACGAGTCGTATCCTGCGCAGAGCAACAATGTCAAGTCCAGCCTGGAAAGCGGTTGAGCGAACGGAGCCTTCGATGCGTAAACCTCGGGTACCGGTGACCCGGGCGCTATCCAACAGTCGTTGCCGACCGCCGGGCTGTGGAGCCTGGTTACAGTCCTTGGGCCAGTACGGGTGAGACCGTCCAAAGGAAAGCGTGTTCCCCTGCGAGTGCAGTTGCAAGGTGGTGCTTGCTTGAGGAACTGTGGCCAGAAAGCGAGCAGGTTCCAACGCCAAGCTCGCAGGAGGAGGTCACGCATCCGACACGCTGCACCAGCCACCCGGTCCTTCGGGATAGAACACGGCCTTTACCCGATAAGCGGCAACGCGATCAAGCTAGTTGGTCCACCTTTGTATTTCTACAAGGGTCTGGGCCCTACCGCACGCTGTGACACGCCACAGGTGCCACGTCTTCGTCCGCTCCAAGTGCCAACGCCGTGCACCAAACCGGGTAGACGTTATCCAGGCAGCGGGTACGGACTGCACAACGCAATAGCGGTTTATGCGAAGTGAAAGCTCGTCGCCCTAAACAGAGAACGTAGAAGAGAACGGCTGTGCGCTTTGCACCCGCGCTCGAGAGTACACACGACAGGCGTGTCAGGTGGAAATGGATTAGTTCCCGTCTTTCGATTTTTTCTGAACTTCCGTCTGGATGGACAGCCCCGGTAATCGAAAAGCCAAAATAGAGGCTTATGGATGCACACGTAGTTTCAGGATTCTGCGTCGCGTTCTTTTTTTCCGGAATAACTGCCTCGACGCTGTGTCGGAGGCATTCGTTAGGTCACTGGTGTCAACTTGTGTCTCAAGGCGCTCGAACTAGGATTCGTAAAATGACCGATATCATTACCCGATTCATACGAACAAGTGTCCACCCTGCTCCTATATTTGTCCAGCATGCTCCATTCATGCATTCTTTGGTTTTCCAATTTTTCCAGTCCAAGGCAACAAGTGGGTGCAGCTGTTTGCGATAGCGGATTAACGAGGTTCGATGATCGTCGGCATCGTTCCTCGAGGACTTGTTCAACGGTTCGCGTCAAAATGCCACTGAACCCTGTAATGTCAAATGACAGGTTCCGTTTGGAAAACAAAGCCTTCTCTCTTTCTGGCCATCTCCGAGATGCCATTCGACATCAGCATGGTATCTACCTTGGAAAATGCTCGCAGAGGCGCCCGTCTCTTCTGTTTATATGGAACAGAGTCTTGCACTCGGCCTTGATTCGTCTTGGCGATCGCTGGCAGAGGAGCGGGCGTCACAAGTTTGCACGAAGACAGCGTCGAAAGATCGAGATTTCTCGATATCACCTCTGGGCCAGATATCCCTTCCTTCACCTGTCCCTTGACGTGTACCGCCACGTTCCTGAAACCCTTTATCGACTGGAACAGCGTTCGTTTGCTTGTACAGCGGACTGTGTACACGTCGAGCGGATCATCAAGAAGAAACCCTTAATGGTATCGTTCAGCACCGGGCGTGGGAGCGGAGAAGAGAATCGGTGCGAGCCTTCTGTACCCGTCAAGGGCATCTGCCGAGCGATAATGAGAGCGTTCACGCGCCAAAGAGCAAGCCCCTGAGGAGAATGTGTTGTTGTTGGCATGTGGAAAGACCTGACCACAGGCATCTATAATCGCCTCGATGGGCGTCCTGCGGCTGTATACAACGAAGATGAAAACATGGCAAGCGAAGCGTAGGTCGTAACCCCCCTCTGTTCATGACATGCATCGGCAGTAGCCGGAAGCAGCGTACTCGGGGCTTTGACGCAACCATCAGCAACCTTCGGCTGCTCCCGATGGAGCTGGGGCGAAACGAGACACCAGCATATTCAAAGCTGTACATTCGGAAAAAGAAGCAGTCGCAGAAAAACCCCGTAAAGGTTGGCGTTCATGAAACTGGGAACAAACCCAGCCTTTAGAATGTACGTGCGAGTTAGAGGAACCGTCCAATTGTTATGCTCCTAAATCTATAGATACGAAGAGTGTCTCCTCATTTTCGCATTGTGATTGAACAAAGTGAACGCTAGTGTAGACGGACAGGTCAGCTGCTCTCTTTCGGTTCGCAGCTGGTTCCGTATTCTCACCAGCCTGACGTTCATTTGCTGTATGAACTTGTTTGCTCCCAGAGTAGCGTTTATGTATCGGTACCAGCTATTCGTATCTGCTTTCGAGCGGGTGTTTCAGCAGGTCAACTGCGAGGGTGTGCGGATCCCGCTGCAGCTAACGGGTTTCCGCACTGCACTTGAGCCGTCGCAAACTTGCCAATAAACCGTCAGCCGCTGGTTCGAATGCTTCCGGACTCCAGCAGGTAGCCCTCTGTTCGCGCGCGTCCTGCACTGCATTCGCTGGTATCATATGCGGCGGGCGTACCAGGGACGTTTTGGACAGAGAATGACGGCTTGAGCGGAAACGAACCCCCGACGACGGGCCCGAGCGTGCACAGTCGTGGAATGTTGGATCGCGATACCTCGACGATCGCTCTTTGGCAGGGTTGCGAGACTTTCCTCGCCGCTTTGTACTGTCGAGACAACAGCTGGATACTCGGTCACAACCCTGGACTTGAATGCTGCATTCGTCAGGACAACGACAATGCAGCCAGCGTGCGCATGAGGCACCGAGAAGCCACAAATCGCTCCGAAAGTACCGACATACACGGAACTCGCCGACTCGGTGCAGTACCGCGAAAAAGGCCCTCGCTTCGGTGCACCATCATGTGAATGCGTTCACGACGAGAACATAAGTACAAGACCCAGTACCAAAAGAACTTGGTGCCTACACTGAAAGCTCGTTATCGAAGTCGCAAAATCAGCGCCTCAAGCTCTCACTTGGATGAATGTCCGAATGAACTGGGCATTTGCCTCCATCCTGGACGCGTCTCTATCGGTTCAACGTGAGAGCATATGCATACGCTCACTGGGCCGCGCTCCTTCAACGACGGCAACAAGACCTGGTCAATGAGTACTCGTGCCTGTGCAGCCCTGATTCCACACGAGACCACAATCGTCCATTTTCGGGCTCTTCACCCAGGACAAGGTATCTTCAAGACGCCATGCACAGAGAGGGCAAGCGCAGCGACGCAGCGTGCATCCATCTGGAGAAAGAAAATGGAATGCTCGCCTGTACCGGCATCAGCTGCATCCACCGAGAATGCCCTCGCCACTCAACCGAACGATCGAGCTGTGGTACGCCATTGCGAGCCTTCAACAGAGACTCGGATCGTTGCTTACGGCATCGCACACGATTTCATCGCGAGCCAGTACTCCTTGTGACTCTGGCTCGACATGCAGCGTTCAGCTGCTCTGCTGTGCGGATGTTAGTTACCCAACACTGTCAGATGGTGCCGGTGTCATCGATGATGGTTGCGCATCTTGGGACGCTCTTCGTAGCTGATGTTGTCGTTTCAGTAAATACTTTTGCAGGTGACTTCGTACTTGCTTGTTGTCACGCGTTCCAATGCGTTCGCTCATAAGGCTTACATTGTATCGGCCATCCTCTGTTCGGCAGGATGGATCGTGAACAAGTTCGAGAAACTTGGCATGCTCCTCAGGTGTCCAGTGGCGATTCATCGTTTCCGAACGGATGCGCTTTCTTCGAATGCTACCTGCTGTGGGCGTCTCCGAGGGTGCCTCCAGGGCATCCTTTCTGGCCATGGCAGCAGCACCGATTGCCATCTTTGCTGCAATGCTGGCTGCTGCATTGGAGCCCACGTGGCGCGGAATCTGTGCCCGAGCTTGCAGCTCCTGTGCAGCAGCTGCTTTTTCTGTAGCGGCGATGGTATTCGCCGCAGCGATGCCTGCTAACCCAGGTGTATTGGCCGGTTGATGGTCCGCCACTGTCGCCAGATATACCAGGTTGGCATGCAGACGGCTTCCTAGTGCTGCGCAGTGTTCAATACGGCCCAGTTCTTGTGCAGCGCATATGGCCCGAATCAAGTCATAGTTTTCATCCAAAATAAGTTGAATAGCGTCCGTCGTGAGCAGCGGAAACGGCGGTCGTGTCGTTGGGTTTTGGAGCGTCGATAACAGATGCGCCGCTGCCTGCTGCTGGGTCGTGACGCCTTCCCCGTCGCGCGGTGTGGCGCCCCCCGCTGCGGAGCACTGACTCCTGGACCTCGTGCCCGTCGAAGTGTCCATTTCTAACGTTATATGCTCTGTCACAACGTCTTCATGAACACTAGGCGACGAGGACGTTGCACAAAAAGACGTCGCCGTCAAAGTAGGTGTTTGCTGACCTCCTGACCCGTGAGCCGCAGCACCGGGAGCACTGCCGTTGTCCATAAGCGCTCTGAGAAATCCAAGACCAGACAAGGTCAGAGGACAGCTCCCAGTGCGGCTTCTTTCACGCGACAAGAGGCCTGAGCGGAAAACCTTGGATAGAGCCCTGCAATCGCACCGGCGCCGCTGCAAGGCGTCTACGCGACGTCAAACAGACAGTGCGCGAGCTCGCACCTGTAGCTTAACTTGAGCACGTCACGCTTGATGAGTGCGTAACCAGCTGGGTCAACTGCCCCGGCTCTGCTGGTACCGCAACACGAACGCGTAACGAACGAATGAATAAATGCAGGAAATGAAAATGTGCGCATTGCGCGCCACTAGGCAGCGCCAGGCGTACCAAGCGCGTACTGTAAAGAAAAAAAGAACAGAAACGAAACAGTAACTAGCAACGAGATAACATTTTCTTTCCCGTCTAGGACAAGCCTTAAAAGGGAGAAGAGGTTTCCGGGTTATCGAACGTTTCCTTCCTAGACGGAAGGCCCGCGATCCGGACGAGTGTGCTGGGCTCGTGCTTCATGCTCTCTCCGGTTGCGGGCGCTGTAGTGAGATCTGAGCAGCTCCTCCGCAACGCAGTTTATTCTAGGAGCGGACTACTGCATGTGGGCGTCGCGCTGGTCGCAATGGACTCCCAGTCCATCGCTCCCTGCCACCGCAGGCAACAGGTCTGTCTGCGCATTTCGCAGGATCCCAACATGTTATTGAACCCCGATTCTGTGTCGGGTGAAGCATTCCGTGATTCGGCGCCCTCAGCGGTATGAAAAAGCCCTCCAGTCGCCGTGATGCACCTGTTCCAGCGGTGTAGGCGATATGGCTGGAGCTCAAAGCAGGCTCAGTGAACGATAGAACGTACTGAACGACCAGTACATCCGAAAGAAAGTACAAGTAATGGAACGTGGAGAGAGGGTGCAACATGGTAGTCGTTTTACCGATCATCAAATTCCATACCGCATCCCGGAACATACGTGGTCAATGGAAATCTTTTGTCATCGGAAAGAGAATACCTTCTAGGCAAAAGGTCCAGCGAATCGGATGCGCATACGGGTTTCGTGCGCTTTCTGTGCTTACCTTCTGTGGTGGGTGTCACGCACAAACCCGCATTGCCAACCGACAACAATGCATTCCATGCATGATCACGAAGGAGAGAGGCCGCTCCCAGGATATATCCTAACAGCCAAGTTTCTCCAGGGTGTCGTGCAGCGAAGACAAGCCTGCATCCGCAGACTCTCCGAGCACGAACAGACGATGAGACCCGATTCTACGTCGGATGAACCACGCCTCAAGCCGACGCCCTCTGTAGTATAGCAACGCCGTTCTGTCTCCGTGCAGCGACCGCACCGGCGCTATAGGCGCTATTGCTGTCGCTTTCGGCAGGCTCGGCACACGATAGGACGTATGAAACGACCAGAATATCTGAGACGAAGTATAGGTAATGGATCTTGAGTGTAGGGGGTTGATGGATACCTCATTGCGCACTGAAAAAAAGAGAAAAAAGTAAGAAAAGAAAAATGCACATTATCGGAGAACGCTGGTCCATGGAAACGTTTTGTCAATGAAAAAGAAATCGCAAAGAGAATCGCCGTAGCGTGCAGCGCGTCGATTGCGCATATCTATTTCGACGTGCTCCTGCTGCTTTTGGCTGTTAAAGTGCTCGCCACTGCTATGCCGAACCCACGTGTGTATCTCGATATAGAAATCAACAAAAGCCCTGCAGGCAAGATCGTTTGCGAGTTGTTCGCTGATACCGTGCCGAAGACAGCTGAAAACTTCCGGCAGTTCTGTACGGGAGAGTCGAAAAAGGCGGCAGGGGGAAGCTACGAAGGGTGTCCTTTCCATAGGATCATTCCCGGTTTCATGATGCAAGGCGGAGACTACGAGAGAAAGAACGGCACTGGAGGGCGGAGCATCTACGGTGGCAAGTTTCCGGACGAGAACTTTACGCATCGGCACACCGGACGGGGGTTGCTCTCCATGGCAAATGCAGGCAAGGACACGAATGGTAGCCAGTTTTTCATCACGTTCGCGCAAACGCCTTGGCTTGACGGGAAGCACGTCGTTTTTGGGAAAGTTGTTGAAGGGCTCGAGGTCCTTGACAAGGTCGAGGCTGTAGGGAGTCGCTCGGGGACACCCACCGCAAGTGTGGTGATCGCATCCTGTGGCCAGCTGTGAGCGTGTATCGTGTCTGAACCGTCCGTCTTCTTGACGCAGAGGTTGCCACTGACCATCCAGGATACTCTAATACATAAAGGACAAGTGTAATATCCGAATGAGCTTGTCAGACGCAGGTCGGTCGCGGAGTGTGACGCTTGTCGCGCCCCTCCGTGCAAGGTTCAGCGATATCGCCACAAGCGTTCCACTAGCGGGCGTTTATGTTTGCCGTGGCCTGCTTCACCATGCAGTCATTACCATTTGTCATGGTGATCCTAAAACCTCATTGGTGGTGTCGACTCTGGCATGCGCTGATTCTATAGCAAAGTATCTCGTCTAGGGCGCATGCCCGACTGAAAAAGATTTCAAAACGAGGCCGGACCGATGATCCCGACCATAAACGTCCCGGATGGGCTCATATCGCCTGCAACCAAAAAACTTATGTCAGCGACGCAGCCGTCACCTGAACGCTCTGCGAACAATGGAACCAGGTTGCGCCAAAGGTCGTAGACCTGACGGATCCAAAGACCCTGCAACTGCCGAGCCTATGAAGAGGTCGCCCGGATTCGGAACCGCTGTTCTGCGGATGCCCACCCGAGGGACAGCACCGGCAGCGGCAAACCGTTTCTTCATCAGGCAATGCTTGGTACAGGCGTACGAGCCATGCTGAGCTGCTAACGAAAAGCTCGGCAATTTGACAGAGCCGCTGCCGCCGCGGACAATGGTTGCGCGCCTGATGCATAGAGTCATCATGATTTGGCGTCGTTTTCACCTATGTCTGAACTCGACGCCTCTTGACCCGGGATTCCTCTGAATGGATGTCGGACGGAGCTCCGCGCAAGCACATGCTGCAGCCCAGAACGCGCGATGCCAGCAGCAGCGCGACCCCGCACCAGTGTACGCTCAGCGCGTACGAGGCGTGGCTCGGGGACGCTGCGTCGCGCTTTCCCCAGTCAGGCCAGTTATCCGCCGTTTTTTCCAGTCGTCATCCGTTGGCAGCAGCTCATGTGCATCATTCCCAGACATATACAAAGTATCTGGAACCAGTCCTGCAAAAAGATAGTCAATTCGATGCTCACGTGACTCGCGTATCGCTCTAGCAATAGTATCGCAGATCGGGGCTCCCGGTAGCGTTGGTGCTGCACCCGCAACTCGGGGTCTCTATTTCTCGATGGATGAGAAGGAAACGAGTGCGTGTCGCAGCTCCTGAAAGAACGCACGATCTCCGACATATCAGCGAATCCATTCAGTAGGCATACGGGTTTCATCCCATGATCCGCTCGCAAACAGCTATCCTAGCAGTATGCGCCTAGCGCTCGAACGATGCAGCTTCGTGCTGGTTCGCGTCCATGCTCCAGGAAAGCGCGCACAGGGCGCAAGGCGATCGACGACCTTCGACCCGCTACGATGGCGCGTACAGCGCACACTGTCACGTGACCGAACGCCACACATCGGCGTGATCGCCGTCTGCGCTGCGCCCGTGCTATCGCCGCCGTTGTGCACGACGGCAGCGTACGGATGGTTGGGGCGTAAATGTACATGGATGTTTATGAAGATACAAGAATTGGGGAGGGATACGTTTGAAGATACTGGAATTAATGTCGAGGGCGGAGGCCGGGCGCGCAGTGTCCCTTCCGCTGCGCCGCGCCGCGCCGCCCCGCCCGACCTGCTTCGCTACGCGCAAGTGCAACGATCGCTAAGCGCTTGTTGCGACCTTGGCATTCGCTCAACGTACCTGGAGGGGCAGGGCACTCAGTGGGTCTGCTCCTTTGATTGCGCTTTTGCGCGGAGAGTACCCGAGTACACTTCGGTTTCTGCTGTCGGTTCTGAGTCTTCCGTGGGCATTGTTGAACTGGTCTATGCCGTTTAAACAATATGTTGTTGTGGGCAGGCGGTTGCCGGAACAGCAGCTCGTCAAGGGCGCAGTGGACGACACGCTCTACAAGATGGTTATTTACGCGCCAGATCCTGTTAAGGCAAAGTCGAAATACTACTACTTTCTGTCGCAGCTACTGAAAACAAAGCGATCAACTGCGGAAGTGGTGGCTATTACGGAGGTCAAGGAGCGCGACACGACGCGCGTGAAGAACTACACCATTTGGTTGCGGTATCGGAGCCGCACCGGCCAGGTGAATATGCTGAAGGAGACTCGTGCAACATCTGTTGCCGGAGCAGTCGAGAATATATACCAAGAGATGGCTGGGAGGCACCGGGCACGAGCTGAGTCCATTCAGATTCTCCGCGTTCAGGAGACGCCAAGCAGTCAGTGCAAGCGTCCGGCAACGCTACAGCTTATTGACCCGCAGCTTCGATTTCCACTGCCTCGTCAACGCCAGAGAGCATCGAAGCAATCGCTTCGAACAACGTTCAAGGCGAAACTACCGGTGACCACGATAACCAAGTGAGAACAGCTCGGCAAACAGCTAGTTTACAGTGGACGCGCAGTGGAGCTTGATGAAGCAGGCAGCTTAAGCCATTGTCTCATTTTTTCGTAGACTGCGAAACTGATGCCAACAGTGGGCGCTGCTTTGATAAAGTTAAGACTGAGTCCGCGATAGAGCGCCCGAACGCCTTCGGCACGCACGATACTGTAAATGGTGGAAACGACGCCTTGGCTGGGGATCCGCGGCTGCCGCTGGATAAACCTGCTCTGCTTTCGATCAACCTTGGTTTCCCACGCGTCCATGTTGTCACCAGCAGCAGCAGGAGCAGCAGCAGCAACATCAAAGTCCGTTGTTCGATGATGATGATGATAATGATCCCAGCAGTGCGCTCGGCGGCGTACCGTTTCCAGCGGGTATGCTGCGCTCTGGCCAATAAGGCCGGCGCTGCCGCCACAGACCAGCGCGGATAAAGTTGGATAACGTTCCGCAAAGCCATTGTTTTGCGCCAGTTGCCGCAGGACGCCATACATGTAAAAGTTGATGCCTGCATATGGTATGATGCCAACGAGCGTTGCGGAGAGCCCACTGTACAAGCCACGCACACCGCCCCGTCGAAAGAGTGAACAAAGTGCGTCAAGGATACTGTGGTAGATCATACCGGGATGTGCACCCCCGGAGAGCGCCACCGCCTGGGCAGCGAGGCGCGTACGTACGAGGTCCAGCGGATAGGTGGCCACGACGGCCGTGGAGCCCGCCAGAGCACCCGCCAGAAACCGGAGGAAAGGTGGCGACTGCGACGAAGATGCGGCACTCTGCTGGTGCCTCCATCCACGAGCCAACATTCGGGACAGAAGCTCATGATATTTTTCAAAGGCTGTAAACTGTATCGCTGCGTAGGGAAAGATGCGGGTCAGAGTCGCGCTGTTTCCGCGAAAAAAACCGCGCAAACCCTCTTCTATGTAGATACTCCGAACAGTTTGCGGTATGGAGGAGTACGCACGCGCACCTCCATGCAGTTTCGAGACCTGAAGGAGGATTTTGACACGATCGAACGGGGCTACTGCAGTCTTCGCGACAGCTCCAGCTGTTCCACCCGCCAATAACGTTTTCAATAGCGTGACTGCGCGCTGCACTTCGCGAGTCTCTGGTTGAGAAGTCGGGCCCACGAAACTCCGGTGCACGGGTTTTGTCCTTGGCCGAGCGTGCGTGCGTGCATCTGCTGAATTTTCGTCCATCAACGAATTCCCAAGTCGCTTTCGTGGCGATCCTCTGCTCGCCGCTTTCCACGTCTAGCACAGCGGGAGCCTGGTTGGAACTTGCTGATCACGCCCGCACGGCAACCGCTGCAGCAGCGGCAACGCTGGGCCTACGACGAACCGAACCGCGCACTCGAGCGCTGACTCCTGTTCACGCACTTAGTTCTCGTCTCCGTTAGCTGCTGACTGGAGCTGTGCTTGAGGGCGACGCCTTCGCTCGGTTCGTCAGCTGAAGCCATTCCAAAGCAGCACCATTTTCCGGTGAGTTCGTGCAAGCGGTTACGCGGCCGGTGCGTTGTTTTTTTTGATGACAAAACGTTTACATTGACCATGGATCCCAGATTGCAGGATGGATATTGGTAATCGAAAAAGTATCCATCATGCTGCTGTACCCTACCTCCAAGTTCCATCACCCATACTTCCTCTCGGATATACTGGTCGTTTCGTACGTTCTAACGTGCACCGAGTACCTGCCATGCCGTACCCGCCGTAGAGCCTATACTGCTGGTCCGGATTCAGCAAGGGAACGGAACGGCGTTGCCATACCACTGAGGGCGTCGACTCGAGGCATGGTTCATCCGACAGGGAGTTGGGATTCATTATCATACTGGGAGCCAGCAAGCTGCGCAGACAGACGTACTGCCTGCGACAGCGCGAAGCGATATCCTAGGAGTCCTCTGGGACCAGCGCGACGCCCAGAAGCAGCCCATCAGCACCTTGTGTCAGAATGAACTGCGTTGCGGACGAGTTGTTCAGATCTCACCATACCACCTGCCACTGGGGGAAGCATGAAACGCAAGCCCGGCAGACTTGTCCGGCTCGCGGGACCTTCCGCCTAAAAGGTAAACTTTCGACAATATGGAGACCTTTCCGCCTTGGCAGGCTTCGATGGCGTCGAGGCGGTCGACTGAGCACATCCCCAAATCCTATAGTACGGCATCTGGCTCGGAAACGATGCACAACATTGAACCGGAGCATACTGTATATGTCAAGGGCATCTGTCGAGCGACGAAGCGAGCGTTCACGCGCCGACGAGCGAATCTCCGTGGCAAGCGAGATACTGTCGACATACGGGAGAACGCCTGACAAGCAGCAATTCTCACCGCTGCGGAAGGAGCATCGAGTTTGTGTGCAAGGAGGACGAAAATGGCGTGCAAAATTTAGACCATAACTTTCGTCTGAGCATGAGATGCATCCACAACAGCCTCAAGAGGCGTTATCGACACCTTAACGCTGATATGAACTTGCTTCACCTAGTTACAATGGATCAGGAGGAAAAACAGAGATCCGCGTATTTCAAGCGGGAGATTAGATAGACATATCAGACACATTCGCAGAAAAAGCCAGTAAATTCTAGAGCTGACGATACCGGGAGCAGACCCCAATGTTGGCCTGTGCGCCCGAATCAGCAAAGTGGATCCAAGCTGTTTCATGCTGAAATGAGTGCGTACGCGTGTCCCGCTTCGTACGAATAGAAAAGTGCGGATACGCCAGTGACACCCGCCATCGCTGCGGTTGGGCTCTCCACAGGTCTCTGCAGAGCATCTCACATCGCCTGCCGTTCTATGTTCCTACAGGACGCACAATACTTGAAGCATTACCCAACCACAGGCAGAAGCGGGTGCATGTGCCTGCACTGCGCCTCGAATTCACACACACACAGACAGACATTTGTGGAACGTTGGCCACGGTGGGTCAGCCGTGCCTCATCGCATATGTGGCCTGCGAGACGACACCGGCTCAGGCAGCTCAGGCCCGTTTTTCTTACTGCAAGGCATTTGCGGCGTTGCAGCAGTTATCTGAAGCAGGCGTGCTATCCAGACGAACCGTTTTCTTGGGCGGAGCTGAACGAATATACCCGATATGAAGAGTAAAATGAGCTGACTGGTGTACAGCGAGATCCAGCGAGCTCCGGTAGTCTCCTCTTTGGTAGCCAACGGTAATCGCGTTTCCGAGCGACTCTGGTTCGAAGCATCGGTCATACACTCCATGAAAAATACCCCTGGGTGTTTATCATGAGCCTCTGCGCCCGCTTGACACTAGTGCATCGCTATACCAATCATAACCGATATGATAAGTGAACATAGCAAACGTGCACCATATGCTGCAAGGATAACCGTGCCCGTGTCCCTGGTCCATACTGCATAACGCGATGTATTTCGGAACCGCCTGATGATGATCATGCAGCCACGAACCGGAACGGCCTTCGTCTTCTCGACATCGCCTCGTGTCAAGGCATGCACGAACCTTGAGCGCGTCCGAGGCCATGGACAGGCTAGACAGCGCCCTTCTAATCGACTTCCATATCGCTATCAACCGGTGATGCGAGCAGTCCCTCCGAAACAGCTTCCACCCCAGCTATCCTGACTTGATTCGCCGTTCGAGGACGACCAGGCTCTTCAATGACCCATTCGTTTGCCTCTGCATACTCCCTGCAGCGCTGCTTTGCGTCCTGTATAGCGGAGCGGACACGGCGAATGCGCTGCTCCCAAGCGTCGAGTCGCTGCAAAAAAAGCTGCACCTCCTCGGTCTCGACCTGCGCACTCGCCTCTACGCCGTGCACTGTAAACACCTCACGCTCAGAGTCAATTTGACCGCAGATGACTCCGTTTTCTATTGCGGTGAGCAGCAACGATACGAGCTCGGAACGCTCTCTGATCCCGAGCGCAGCAGTCAACTCTCCGTACGACCACACGTTCCGCCTTGCAATCAAACGAAGCAGCGTCCCTACCGCTGAATTATAGCCCAGCAGTTCACCACCAGACTTTAGCCTCTGTGAGCCCGGTCTTTCAGCGTGCAACGCTGTGCACACAGCTTCATTGGTTTCGCCAGTAACGCTGTCTGTCACCACCGGTTCCACCGAACTGTGCAGTGCGGTAGCTGGCAGCCGCTGAGCTTCCCCCAAAGCCGTTGACGCCGGTGCTTTCGTATGCCCACTCATAACCGTTTTCCCTGTTCAGTGCTTTGTACGGACTCCACATCCTTCAACAAACGCCTTCCCTCGCACCAGCTGGCGAGACAAGTCCAAGCAGAAGACGTCAGTCTCAGTAACTGCGAACAGTTGAACTTGGCGGGCGCGCGGGCACCCACCCACTACCTGCTGCGTCCGTTGCGGCAACGCTGCTGCTTCCACGAGCAACGTGCTGGTGCATACTGCACCTCCTGAACTCTGCTGACACGCCTTGAATTGTTTTGGTTCCCTTCTTAGCACCAAAGTTGATCTCTCTTCGAACGTGACCACCTGGTGCTGGACGCATGTCGAGTGAAAGCGGTGTGCCGGCAACGTCGGGTAGCGAAGCGGCAGAGCGTTTGACCAAGACGCTGTGCGGTGTTTACGCACTATGCTTCGTTATCGGGTGGCTCTACAAGCGCTGGCTCCTTCGGCGTTGGAAGCGCGCCATCCTAGAGGTATTGCGAGAACAATGTGCGGTGGTTGGCGAGGACCTTGTGCGCTTAGCGGGGTCCAGTGCGAGCCGGGACGCCACCACACTCGTTACCGACGTCTGGAAACGAGCAGACAACGGCGTGCTCGAAGTGTACGCCTCTGGGAGGCGGCACGTTGCTGGGGTTCTACTACGCCTTGATCCCGTTCCTCGAGAGGACGTCTTTACCTTGATTCACGACTTTTTGTTCGAGGAAGCACCGGATCGTCTGTCGATCAAGGCATTTATTTCTACGAAAATGGAGCGTTGCGTCTTTGCCTTGGCAAAGAAACATGAACTGAAACGCTTGCATGTCTCGTATCGAGAGCTCGAGCACTACACAGAGCAAGTCACAACCGTGGCACCGGAGCTCTCCAGTGAGTACGGCGTTCTGGCGGATACGAAAGAACTCGCGCAGCGAATCTTGAACGCTTCTCGCGTCGCCCTGCTCAATCGATATGTCGATATCATTCAGCGGCTGCGTTTCAGTGATATCTATGAAGACGTACCTCAGGACGATGACGAGGATGCCCAAGAAGCTGATTCAGAAAAGCCGAATGCATCGGTGGAATCTCGCGAGCCGCCTGGTACGCTGCATCCCAGCAGCTGGAGCCAAGTCGTTCATTTGCAGCTTGCGTTACCTGTGAATCTGGAGTCGCTGTCGGAGGTGCTTCGCTTCTTTTTCGATTTGGTTGACGAGGTTGCCACGATGCGGATGTCGCATGAAGCGCAGCATGCGACGCAGGCGCTTCGGGAGCTCGTCCAGCGGGAGCGTCAGAAGCGACTCAATCGAGCCCGAGCGAAAGAGGAGAAGGAAAAAGCCGAAGAGCGTGTGGCTCGTTTCGAAGACGCAGAACGCCGTCGCCGCGAACGTCGTGAGTACCGTCGCCGGGCCAGGAGCCAACGAGCACCCCTGCGCATCTTTTTCTGATGCACAGGGCGAAAGCTGCGAGTTTCAGTGCGGGGCACCCCAGGCGTCGCCCTCGCGGTGCATTTACGCCGCTGAACGTCGCCCATGCCGGTTGTCTCTGCACGTATACGTCCATACTGGGCGTGTTCGGTCGCAGGTGTGCACCCTGCACGCTGCCGAGGCTCAAGCGCCCATCGCCAAACTGCCGCCAAAGCGTACGTATCGCTGGGTACACGCCAGGCAACTGGTCGCTGGTATCGCCAGTAGGCGTAGACGCCTACCAGTGGTTCAGGAGTGGCATACCTGCAGCGTTGATCGGACGGTTTCCTGTTCCAGAGTTCATTGTGCTCATCTCACCGATAAACTTTAATGACTAGGGCAAATTGAATTCGAGCATTTGCGCTTCCGGGAAGAGAACCACCAGCTTGTGAACATCTGGATTGCCCTTGGTACAAAGCGTTTTGGCATTTGCGCACGCACCAAAAGAACCACCTACCGAGGTGATCTAGATGACCCCTGGTACATGGTCCTCGTACCTCGTCCATCATGAGTGCCATATGCGAGCACCGGATCCGTGCCAACGGGCAGAAACACATCGGGCTATTGCGTATGCATACGCTGCACCATCGCCAGACGCTGTTGCATGCGTTATCCGCACTGCTGGCACGTTACCAGCGATGCAGAGGCCCACAGAAGCCGGCCTGCCAAGTTCCTAGGCTTTAATCTCGCTGGTTTTCACGGGACGGCCTTCATCAAGGCTCTTCTTCGCTGCCCGTGCGATAACCATTGCTGCGCGACCGTCGCGGCCACTGGTCGGCATCGGTTTGTTGTTCAGCAGGCAGTCCACAAAAACTGAGACTTCGTTGCGATAGGCTCTCTCGTAACGATCCATGAAGAACGAATACGGCATTGCCGCACGACGCACGCTGCTTTTGTCCTCTAGCATCACATCATTCGGATACGCGTTTCCAAAGGATACTTGGCCTTTGCTGCCAAAAACCTCCACGCGCTGATCGTATCCGAAGCTGCATAACCTAGACACTTCCACCGTTCCGAAAGCACCGTTATCGAACCTCAGCAAAACGACCATGACGTCGGTATCGCCAGCCTCCTGGGCAATGCGCGGATCCACCCGACACGCCCCTACCGTGTAAACCTCCGTGCATTCCGCCCCGTTCATGAGAAAGCGAGCAACGTCAAAGTCGTGGATCGCTTGATCATTCGCCTGCCCACCGGACATTTTCAGGTACTCAATAGGCGGCGGTGCTGGGTCCCGCGATGTGAGCTTGAAGGTGAACGGCTCGCCGATATCTCCGCGAGCGACTGCCGCCTGGGCACTCGCGAAAAACGGATCAAAACGACGCTGGAATGCGAGCATCATCTTGACGCCGCTGCGCTCTACTGTCTGAATGACTTCATCCGCCTCAGCTAAGGTGATTGCAAGCGGCTTCTCACAGAATATATGCTTTCCTGCAGCGCAACATGCTTTGATCTGCGCTGCGTGGAGCGTTGACGGCGAACATATGAACACGGCGTGTATGTCCTTGTTCTCTACAAGATCCTCAAATCGCGTCGATACTCGTGGTATTCCGAACTTAGTGGCAGCGGACTGGGCTGCTTTCTCTATAGTGTCAACGATGTGCACAGCCCGGGCGTTTGGCAGACGCGAGAGCGTCTCTGCGTGCACCTGGCCGATACGCCCGGCCCCGACAATACCAATGTTGACGCAGGCTCCCGCGCTGCTTTGAGACGACAGCGAACGCTGCGTGCTGTTTAGTTGGCGCACAGCAAAAATCTCTCTAGTCGATCCGATGCCATTCGAGTTAAAAGTGCTCAGTCGAATCAATCGGCCACAAAACTTTGCAGCTTGCATGGTGGACGCCCAGTACACGCAACGAGCAGCGCTCAAGGGAGGCGCATCGTCCGAAACGACGCAGAAGCTGCAGCGGCGACGGCGGTGGAGAGCGCCGGCGTTGGATGAGCGGCGCCAGGCGCAGCATCTGCACTCTAGGATGTCGTTTCCATTTGATACCAAAACATTCATGAATGTTCATTATTTGCATGCTTTTGTCGATGCAGCATTCGGGAACGACACGACGGAGCGATCTCGCTGAAACCCGAACTCGAATAAGCGACGTGACACGTTCAGTGAGACCTTCGGCAGGGGCTTTTTTCAACAACTCGCCAGGGAACGACGTCGATTAATTCGCGTCCTCAGTCTAGTGGCGCATATTGCTGGGTCCACGAGTTTCCTGAAAACGTAAAGATCGAAAACTTGAAGAATATGTTATTGAAGCATGCGGTATGTATGGAGAAGAGAGACGTGGAGGCTAGTACTTGCTAGCAGGAAGATATCGATTACTTTATGAATCAGTGGTACACTGCATCGCGAATCA
Source organism: Cyanidioschyzon merolae strain 10D (assembly GCF_000091205.1). Taxonomy (NCBI): domain Eukaryota; phylum Rhodophyta; class Bangiophyceae; order Cyanidiales; family Cyanidiaceae; genus Cyanidioschyzon; species Cyanidioschyzon merolae. Next base: position 765,423 of record NC_010141.1, read on the forward strand.
TTTCCAAGCCACTTACGTCAAGAATCGCACCGGCAAACTTTCGAAGGAGTCGCTCTGAAACGACGACAGAGAATCCGAAAACTTCGTACGAGGAGTCCCTGAGCTCTGATACCTGCACTCCGTGCCTCCAGGCCGTGAATCTACAGTGCATTCGGGAACGTAATCGAGAGGCAGGAACAAGGCAGCCTGTTCAGTGTACCAGGTTCATTGAGCACGAGTCCTTCGAAGGTGACCGCTGCCCAGCTCCCGTCAAGGCGCTGGGTCAACCAGCACGCAGTCAGCCCTATTTGCTTCCACATCCATAGCGCCAGGTGTCGCACAGTGGCATATCATATCAAACGGACATGAACTGCGTTTCAAGAGGAAAAAACCCTGCCGAGATGCCAGACGTGGAGACGCAGGCTCGCATCCCGGATCTCGACTACGAAACAAATTCTAGTCGGCAAGTTTCAGGGCTCTGGTGCTGTTTGACAAAGTGCATCCGCGCTGACAGACTATCTGAGGGTAAAGCGCAAAGCGTCTTAGTCTAGACGAGACAACCGTTGGTAGTGCAAACACGACATAGTTGTTGCCGGAAAAGCAAAGCTCCGCGAAAGCACTCGCGTCCCTGGCAACATTGCGATCGACGTTTCGCGAGCTGTCGCGTTCGATGAACAAACGAAAGTTGCGTCGTTCGCGAACGTCAAGTCCTCAGTGGAAACTGCGTTACTCGACCAGAACGAAAGTTTTTATAGGTAAAAGAGCAAGACTGAACCTTCTATGGGGTTTTACCCTTTTCACTGGACCTGGCGGACCCGCTCTGGTGGTCAGGTGCGACTCTTTGGCGTGCTTGTGACGCTTCCACTTCTCGGTGGGAGCTGGTGGTGGTCGCAAAGCGCGTCCTTCCACGAACGATCCACAAATGTTGTACCTAACGACCGATTTCAGCGTGAAAAAGATGGAGGCAGTAACTCACGGGAGCTACCGCCTCCACAGTGACGGTTGTAAGAGTTCTGGGAGTTGCCACGCCTTACTGCAAACGAGGTCGACCTGGTCGCTGCTCACCGGGAGGTTGTCTCGGGCCCAGCTCCGCCCGAGCTTTTTCCGCCAAGAGTCGCTCTGACTCGAGCAGTGCGTCGGCTTTGTCTCTGAGCAAACGAACAAACCGTGGAGCGTTGACGATCATAAGCACCAGAGCCATGAGTATAATGTGCGCGTACGGGGCCGGTACTTTGGAAAAGTACCAGCCCAAAGCGCGCGCCATGTACTCCCCTATCACTGGACGACTCGAAATGGACTCCATGTTGCTCAAGGCTTGGCAAGTGTGGAGCTTGTCTTGAAGTGCAGGTGAGGTTTCGCTTCCACAGTGCCAGCTTCCGTTACCTTCCCAGGAACCTGTGCCGTTGACGCCACTGCCGCTGCCGCCGTCGATTGATAACAACCGCTTGCGGGAGCGCTGACGGAGACACAGTAGCCTTTGTAACAACCACTACTTGCAGTGATGCTTGCCTTTGTACGAACTGGTGCGGTAGACGCCTCTACAGCTGCTCGTAGCGAACAAAGGCACCTGAAAGCGCAAGCGTATAATCGTTAGCGTCGCGGCGTCATGACGCACAGCGGCAGCAAGTCTCCAACGACACGCCCTGTTGACTTTGGACGACAGGCATCGTTTCTTCAGCGTGTACGTTTGGGACCTACGCATTCGCGTACTTTTGCCTTTGTAAAGTAGAGTTTGAGTTGTTGGACCAGTTTTTTGGTGGAAGCCTCGGAATAGTTGGACAGCGTGTCTCGAACGATCTCGTGACATTGTGATCAACGTCGAGCGCTCTCCACGACCGCGTTTGTGCTGGTTGTCGCCTCGCACAACCGCCTCGAACTGTGCGATGCTCGGTACGCAACAAGTTCAACAATCACGGCAGACCTGGGAACTAGACGCAGCATCATGACCGACCTACGACCAACTTTCGGGAAGCGACCTCTGCGGCGCTCCGCAATACTGGAGCACTTGGCGGCAATTCGTTATCGTACGGGTCGCCGCTACCCTTGCGCCATACTGGACGGCGGCTTTGCTACCGAGATAGAACGATTAGGGCACGATCTGTCGACGACTGCAACCCAAGGAGAATGGGCAGCAGCCGTGCTTCACAAAGCGCCGCACGATGTGCAGCGAGTCCACAGGCGATACCTGGAAGCAGGTGCTGAAATCCTGACATCTGCCTCTTATCAGGCTTCTATGGCGAGCATTCCGACTGCAGTGGAGGTTCTAGCTCGGTCTCTTGATCGACTTGACACACAAGCGTCGTATGTACTGCGGGCTGTGTCGCTAGGCCCCCTGGCTGCTAGGCTTGGGGGCGGCCTCGAGTACCGCGGCTACGCGGATACCGAGCTATTTGCGGCGGGTGATGAGGCCGCACGTGAAACGTTTCGGCGGTATCACGAGCCGCGTATCGCTGCATGTGTACCGTTTTTTGCGGAAAACTCGAATGACCGGGATCTCACGGGCGATGGCACGGTTCCGCGAGCTGACTTTATCCTCTTTGAAACCGTACCAGACGCCCTCGAGGCAACGTGTATTTCGGAGCTCATGACCAGTGATACGCGATTCGAGAACATACCGTGGGCCATATCGTTGCAGTGTCGACTGGCATCGTCATCGCCGCCTCTAGCGCCTGAGTCCTCAGAGCGCTGCACCAACATGCCGCAGCTGGCTGGCGGCGGCCCAGTACCCTCTGTTGTTGAAGAGTTGCTTGTGTCGAGTTTTGGGCCTGATCCCGAAAGCGGTACGCGAAACGGTCCGCTCTTCATTGGATTCAACTGCTGTCCTCCGTGGTTGATCCGCCCGATACTTGAAAGCCTCCAGCGGTGTCGTCATCCGCTGGCGCGACAGTGTGCTATCTTGTCCCGGACTTTGGAACGAACCGAGGTCAGGTCCGCTGACAAATGGGCAAACTTCGCCGGTTGGGCCGTGTACCCAAACTCGGGGGAAATGTGGGACCCCGGAACCCAGACTTGGGGACGCCCATCGGCCTCGACGCTGGATCCCGAAAACGACGCGTTTTGGCAGTATCACGTACCCGTGTGGAGCGCTCTTGGCGCTACGATCATCGGTGGCTGCTGTAGAATCGGACCCCAGGGCATTTCAGCGTTGGCGCGTGTCGTTCTTGGATAGACGCAAGGTGTTGCGACTTCAGAATCGCGCTATTGTCTTCCATGAGCGGGTCTGTCGACCGCCGTAGATGCCGGGTGTAGCGACGGATCATTTGCGACTGGTCTGGTGCGTGCCAGCGTTCGTGCTGCGGGCCCTGCATCCTCGTTACCTGCAAAGCGACGCAGCATCTCTGGCCTCAGTACAAAGACGCCTTTCGAGAGCGTAATGGCATCAGGATGAGCTATGATCGCAACATGAGCCGGTAGCCTTTCCGCCTGCAAAGACTCGGAGCAACACGAACGCGGTGCGACGGTTCAGCCCAGGGGCGCCGACGATTGCAGCGATCTGCGAGCGACTCTTGCCTCTAGCATCTCAAGACGGAGACGTTTTCACACTGATGTCAGAGGAATGTTGCACGGGCGCGAGGAGAACCCGTACACGCCTGCGAAAAACCCGAATGTCTATCTCGGGGGAACCGAACTTTCTCCCGTATCCACGTGTAATTCGTTCGATACATCGCCTGTGTTCATAAAAGATATCGTCATCTGCAGAGCGCACCTCCGCAGACGCCGCGGCAATTACATATCCCTCTGATCGTATGAGCACCGTACATGGATGAACCTCTTCGGCACCGGTGCCTATGAACAGCGCGTGCCCACGAGCTCTATGGCTACGCAGAACACGTGGCAGTGCCTGGTGGTGGCGACTTCGAGGGCCCTCCGGATACATTTGAAGGACTCGAAGGATCTCGACTTTTATGGACGTGTTAGATCTAGGAGGACAGATCGACAGCTGTGCGCTGCTGGCGCGCGCCACGCGCTGGATACATATGCGGGACTGGAAGGAGCTCTACGTTTATGGACAAGTTAGATCTAGGCGGCCAGATCGACAGCTATGCACTGCTGGCGCGCGCCACGCGCTGGATACATATGCGGGACTGGAAGGAGCTCTACGTTTATGGACAAGTTAGATCTAGGCGGCCAGATCGACAGCTGTGCACTGCTGGCGCGCGCCACGCGCTGGATACATATGCGGGACTGGAAGGAGCTCGACTTTTATAGACAAGTTAGATCTAGGCGGACAGATCGACAGCTGTGCACTGCTGGCGCGCGCCACGCGCTGGATACATATGCGGGACTGGAAGGAGCTCTACTTTTATGGACGTGTTAGATCTAGGCGGACAGATCGACAGCTGTGCACTGCTGGCGCGCGCCACGCGCTGGATACATATGCGGGACTGGAAGGAGCTCTACGTTTATGGACAAGTTAGATCTAGGCGGACAGATCGACAGCTGTGCACTGCTGGCGCGCGCCACGCGCTGGATACATATGCGGGACTGGAAGGAGCTCTACTTTTATGGACGTGTTAGATCTAGGCGGACAGATCGACAGCTGTGCACTGCTGGCGCGCGCCACGCGCTGGATACATATGCGGGACTGGAAGGAGCTCTACGTTTATGGACAAGTTAGATCTAGGCGGACAGATCGACAGCTGTGCACTGCTGGCGCGCGCCACGCGCTGGATACATATGCGGGACTGGAAGGAGCTCTACTTTTATGGACGTGTTAGATCTAGGCGGACAGATCGACAGCTGTGCACTGCTGGCGCGCGCCACGCGCTGGATACATATGCGGGACTGGAAGGAGCTCTACGTTTATGGACAAGTTAGATCTAGGCGGACAGATCGACAGCTGTGCACTGCTGGCGCGCGCCACGCGATTCTCCATTGCATTATTTTGTTTTCCCGGCAAGGTGCCGTGTGTTGCAGCGTCTCTGCAATGGAAACAGCAACGAGTTCACCGGAGCGAATGCTGGTGGGTTCTCTTATCCAGCTCATCCAAGCAGAGACACGCCTGATTATGCTAGGATGGAAAGCGTCTGACCAAAATCAGCCGACGCTCCGAACCCAGCCCTTGCCGTGGTCGCCGAGGTCCGCTGCAGACGAGTTTGCGGAGCCGCTGCAGGCATACTTCGTCCTCGGCTGCGGGGGCGAACTGCGTGCGCCCGCTGCATGTGGCCGAGTCGTCGGCATCTACCACAGAGGCTTCGTGCGCTCCGTTCATGATAACGACGAGGTGCTCTATGCGGATGTGCGGCTCGTCGTTGTCCGTGAAGCCGGAAGCGCCCTCACCCCTGCCCTGGAACGAGCCTGGCTGCGTCTGGAAAACTGGGTTTCGCTCACAATAAAACAACAGAACGACCTCAACGCAGATGCGTCAACTGATGGCTGGCGGCGACGCTCAGAGTATTTTGAACGGATATGCCGAGACTTGACTCACCTTGCGCGAGAGCGAGACCGGCTTTTGAATCAGACCAGGGAGCGCTTGAACGTTGCGCGTCGATCACAGATGCACCTGCGACGCGTCTTCGTCGAGGCCTTCGCTGGACACCTGCTCTGTTTCGAGTCATCTAGGCCGGATCAGGGTTTCGAAGGCGCATCTAGCGAAGCCGGTGCGAGTAAGTGCGATGCTGCATCCGCGTCTGAACCGGTGTTTTTTACTGGCCAACCGCTCGTGCTCTTGAACGACGCTCTCCCGAATGACCTGCCTGCTGATGGTGATGAGAAAGAGCATCATTCATGGCGTTGGCTCACGCACGATCTCTTTGGACGCTTTCGCATTCCATTGGGTAGACCGCCGGCGATCCAGTCGCTGGGCTGGCTCTATATTCCTGTGGTCGACGACGTCGGCAACGCGATTCGCGTTGAGGAGATTATTGAGGGGGATCCACCCACAACTGATCCGAAAACGAAGCGTTATTTGCATACGAAACCCATTCGTCTCGCACCGGACGTTGAGCGAGAGGTTCAGTTCCGGTTGACAGCAGCGAAACGCTGCTGCACGTGTATCCGCGAAACCGCGTGTGCCGGAGCGCCTGTGCAGCCGGATGCGAGCGGTACAGATGCCAGGTCTGCAAACCGACATGCCCTGCATTCCTGTGTAACATGCAGCGCGTGGGCACTAACCTGGCCCGGTGTCTTCGAAGTGACCAGTGATATGCTTCGAGGGTGGTCAAACTGGCAGGTCCACCAGAATCGTTCCGATGAGAATACGTTTACGTTTGCAGTGGACGGCACGGAGCGCGTGTATCGCGCTTGGTCGCGGCATGAACGCGATGTCATTGTGGCTTGTCTGCGCCACTGGCAAGAGGAGGCTCGCGCTGGTGCCCATGATCCGGGAGCCGCGTTGCCCGCAAGTGGAGTGCCCCTCAGCACTGGTTCAATGTTCCAAGACAAGTGAGCATTTTCCAAAGACACTTGGTTGCGAATGCCTTTCGTGCGGAGATCATACCAGTAGAATACGGGAACGATCGGAGCCTTCAGCGCATGAGCGTGTTCGTGTATGATCCGTGTCTCCGGGAAAATGAAAAGTTTTGCGTCCAACAGCGTTGGCTTCCAGCTGTGCTTGGTTGGCAGGAAAGCCGCCGAGCGGTAGAATGCTGGACCCCAAAACCCACGCGGGGCGGACAAGTGCACTCACCAGGCTCGCCATGCGATGCCTTTTCGAAAAGCACGTATTTACGCGATGGCATGATTTCTTTGGTCGCATTCGCCAAAATCTAGGTGTATCGTCCTCGGCGCTTTGTTGGTCTCAGAAGGCGCAGCACCAAGGCGTGCCTTGTCGGACTGCTAACCTGCAACCGAGTCGGTTTCGTATTCATCACTCGGACCGACAGACGTTGGACGCCTGGTACCAGCTTCCGTTAGCGCCAGTGCCTCCCACAGAGACTCTACCAGATAAGCAGCTCGTCTAGTTCATTTGCCGGATGAGTCTGTTGATGAGTTCTTCGCGATTTCCATGGGAACCTCCCTCCACGAAATGGCGGAGCTTGCCGCGGCGCCCATATCCACCACGCGGTGACGATAACTTGAACGGCCACAGCGCCTGGTTCACAATCTTAAACTTGGGCCCACAGGTGAATAGCTCGTGAATGATGTCTTCCACGCAAATGATACCGTGCTTGCCCAAAACCCGCTCCACGAGGTCGTTGCTCGTAATTCCGATGCGGCTCCAACCGCCGGGTTTCCCTACTTTCAAAAAACCCCGTTTATAGACGAGCTCTCGTACAGATTTGAGGTTCGGATAGCCATACGCTATATAGGGCTCGATGAGCTGCAGCATGCGCAAGGTAGCGTAGTTGATCCGCACAAACACACCGTTGTGGATCTGTCGAAGTCGGAACAGTTGCAAGATCTTTCTCTGCTTCGGTGGAACGCCACGAATACCTCGAATCCGAACTACGAAAGCTACCTTTGCTCCTTCGGGAACATAAAACTTGCCCTCTGCACGCGCTGCACGCCGAGCGTGGATGACGGCACGCTCTTTCGCGAGGTACTCGGCGACGTACGACTCCGCTCGACGAATAGCTTCTTCCTTGCTCTTTTTCCGCTTCTCCCGCTGCGCTTTGAGCTTAGCCAAGTGAGCAGCCTTCGACTTCTCTTCACTGACCCTTTTCTTCAACACACTTTCTGGTACCTGCTCCATTGTGGCTTCCAGTGCGCACAAACCGATACCTTTTACGCTTATCCGTCGTGTAGGGTGCGCGTGGACGACGCCTCCGACGCGGCGGCGTCTTACAATATCGACATTAAGGAATCAATCTGTATTTTCCTGGACATCGATCTAGAGTGCCATGCGCGCTGCGCTTTCAGCCACAGCAGCTGCAGCCGCAGCAGCCTTGGGCCTCGACGCGTGACCCATGATGGAGCGACAGCGCGTGCCCCAAGGATGCCTGCTCCCGTTCGGAAACGTTTCCATGGCTGCTGCTCACGAGCATCCTTTACGTGATATGTAAAGAGCGCACTCAGGCCGTCAGTGATCGGGGTATGGGCGCTTTGTTTCCGGTCGTTGGTACACAGAGACACACACACACACACAGAGAGAGAGAGACCTGTTGCAGTGGCGTTGCCCTCGTGGGATGTCCTCTGCACGGCGCTTGCATGCGCATGCTCCCAGAGCGACCTCCATCGAGCGTCTGATTGCCATGCGACGGCATTGGTATGCAATGCGACTCCAGCGGGACACTTGTCCCTCAGAGCACGAATGCATGCGCTTGAACAATGCATGCATGTTGTGCACTGATCACTTTAGGCAATATGCAGTGATATGCCTCCAGCTCGTCGATCATTCGCCTCTATCCGAGGAGCGTCGGAAATTCGCCGCACCGCCCGTGACTTGTTCCGAGAGCGCCAGCATTCAGCGTCCAGTCGAAGACGCATGAACTAGATGCAAAGTAGGCCGGATTTGTTCGGGTTCCCATACACGCGAGCACTCGACAGAGACAGCAGTAGCGTCGTCGTCGTTGTCGTCGCATGCAAGAAAACTGGGTATCCTTTTTGCCGTGCGATTTCCAGGCACGGCGAGTGCCCGGAGCTTGCGTTCCGGCACATGGGTTTCTGCGTATCAGGTTATCGAGAAACCAGAAGAAATCTACTGAGTGTACTGGTGCAAGCTTCACGGAGAGGAATGTGCTGTTTCGAGCACTCGCATGCTCAGTTGAGCGTAGGTGCGCAACGCCGTTGCCGAGGCCGCTGGCGTTGCGCGGCGCAGCGCAGCGTTCATCCGCCATGCTGTTCGACGCTACGAAGACGCGGAGCAAGTATCGTTTTGGTGAGCACGGCAGCTGAGCGCGTCATCATGAGCAGCATCTGGTCACGTTTGACAGATAAGCGAAGATCGAACAAACCAGACGACGCTTCCGGTGAGAAGTCGGATATTCTTGGAGCTGGAACCTCGTTAGACTCACGAGCGGACCCGGCACCGGACCACTTGTGGGCACAGGTCGACCAAGTTGACAGCGTCCCCGATATCGAAGAAGAGAACGGACCCCGAGTGGATTTTTCGAACTTGGACAGAATACAAGCGGAGACTGTGGCTCCAGCGTTGGGCATTTATGCGACGCCGCGGGGCAAGTCCGGCGAAGTGGATTACTTGTTCGCGGAGGAGTATCACGAGTATCGCCATAAGAGCTGGGGCGAGCAACTCACCTTCTGGGCAGGGGTGAGTTATTTAGGCGGTGCGATAATTGGAGGCTCGTTAGGGTTTCGTGAAGGCATCCAGAAAGGAAACGAAATGGTCGCGGAGCTTGTGTCGCCAGTGACAGGAGCTGGCGGCGGCCCCAAAGCCGCAACTTCGCTGTCAGTCTCGCATGTATCCAAGGCAAAGCTTCGACTCAACGCACTGCTCAATGCAGTAGGTCGACGCGGCGGTCGCATGGGTAATGCTGCAGGCGTCTTAGCGATCATGTTCTCGGGATTTGAGTCGTTTCTGCACTGGCTCCGCGATGACGTCGACGACTCGTGGAATTACATTGGTGCCGGAGCGCTGACTGGCGCGCTCTACAAGTCCACCGCAGGTCTACGGGCAGTGTCTATGTGGAGCGCAGGGCTGGCGACTGTCGGCCTCGTTGGCCTGTACGGAGCCAGACGAGGGGTCTACGGCCGGCGGTTACGGCAACTGCTCTAAGCAGGTAGGCGGTGGTGTTGGGCGTCACGTAGACGGGCACAGCTCGGGAACGCCGCAACCTACGCTCATGGTGGTGATGGTGATGGTGCTGATGGTGGTGCTGGCGGCCGCCTCTATCGTTGGCATGTTGCGCGATGGCTTGCTCTGAGAAGCGCGCAACTCCTTCGATGGATCCAGACTCGGGCGATGTGCGCTGCGCGCAAGCCCTGGGTACGCCCGCGCAAAGCCTCGTATTGCTGGCGACAAGTACCCGATTTCCATACATTGTACTATGCTCGGCTTTCGGTTGAAAACGGAGACACGCGCGTTGCCCTGTGTACAGCGCAGCATGCGCAGCAGCGCGAAAGCAGTAGCAGCTTCCGGCATGAGCACTGGACGCAGGTCAAGCTTCGTCAAGCCTCAGATGCTTCAATGGACCAGGCTCGATGTCAACGAGTCCAAGGCACGATCCACATGACAGGTTGGCACCTGGGGATCCCCGAGGGAATGCAGCGCAGATGCTGTATCAGAGAAGTTCATTGACGGATCCGAATATTTTCGTTCACACTTGAAGCAGAGAGACAAGCACCGCTCTGTTTGAGGCTGTTGAGCTGCCGTTGAATAGGAAAATTCGTGAAGATACGATCGTCGTGTAGTGAGCCCCTGGGCTGCAACTCCGCTCCCTGAGCGAATCAGTTCGTTCGCCTGCTCGGACGGACCTGGGGTCGGATGTTCCAGGCCTCAGCTCAAACGCTAAAGGACCTTTGCTCCCTTGCTCTTGCACAGCCGCGGGCACACGCTGGTGATGCAGTGAGCTCTTGAGTCGCATATCGATCCCAAATGCGAATCAAGGCGTTTACATGCTCGGACGGCGCTGGGGTGTGCTGTTCCAGGCGCCCGGCATACCGATAAAGGCACCTCACTCCGTGGTGATGCTGTTGTCGCTTCCCCATCGAGTCTACCAAGTTGGAGAGGCGGCAATGCCGGCGTGCACAGCTGCTCGCTGGCACCGCGGCTTCCCTGCCGTTTCCGACCGACCAGCATATTATCGTTTCCGATCGCAACGCTTGGACTCGTAAAAGCGAGCCAGTGCTCCAGCAACCTGCTTCACCGTTTTGAGTGAAACTGCTTCCTACTGAAGCCTGCCGCAGGCGTCGGCATTGCCACATGGAGCCGCTCGTGCCCGCGCGTGCTTCACTCGATCCAACGGAGATCCGTCGAGACTTGGAGTAGTTTCGATGGCAGCTTGCCCGGTGACGGGGACAGAATTCGCAGACGACCTCGAAACCGATCCACCGCCGTTATCTGTACGAAACCGAAAACCGGAGTGCCCACCATACGAGTAACGATGGTCGGATCATCCAAGTGAGGCCGCTCCCAGACGGTGCTCGGCGCGTCAATATGGCTGGACGCCTCGGCCGCTGGGGGCGCTGCGGAGGCCCCGGATATCACGTTTGGTAATCTCGCGGCCAGCTCTTGCTCTGAGGCCTGACTCACCGCACCCACCGTATGCAGCATCTCCTCTTGAAGCTCTGTAAGGAACTCGATTTCTAGGGATTCTTGGTCCGGAAACGTTTCGCCTAGCGGTAACGCCGTCAGAGGCGCGAGCGCTCGCTCACAGATTCGATAGAGTAGGATGTCTGCGGTCGGAAGCCATAGCGGGTGGGGATGAAGCTCCCCGTGAAGACCATAAAAGTAGGATCGAAAGCGCTTCGCACGCTCTGCTCGACGGATGGATGTATCCCGAGGCACGACGCCACCGCTCTTGGGAATTCGAACGAGATCCACGCGTTGTTTCGTATCGGTGTTCACCCGATCGTCATATGATTGACGGAGTAGCGCATACAAACGTTCCGATTCAAGAACAACGACACAAGTGGGTGATAGTTCATGAAGCGCATCGGCGAGCAGATCGAAACTCTCGCGAGTCTCTGTCCATGCGGGCAGTACTGCAATGCAACCGGCGTTGTAGAGCAGAGGTGCCTCGGTGTCAGCTCCCTGATCACCCGCTTTTGCCGCTTTTGCGTCTACTTCCGTCATCCACGCGTCCAGCTGACGTCTGATGGCTCCAATGAGCGTCAAATAGGACTTGGCGTTATCATGTGGATAGAAATGCCCAAAGTACCAACAGATTGGCCGTTCAAATGCCGCCGCATCTTCCAGCGCAAGCAGCGGCCGATGCAGCGACATCATCACCAGGGCGCCGGGAACCGCCGTTAGTCGGCTGCACGGCCCGAAGCCAGCGCCAGGGTCCAAGTCTAGCCACGCAAGTCGAGCACCGAGGTGCCGCAGTGCGTAGGCTGCCAGAGTTGCCGCCACCGTCAGCTTGCCGCTGTCATGGGGGCCCACGACGGCCACCCGCGGTGTCTTATTCGAGCGACCGTCGCGTCCAGTGCGAAAGCTTTGCTCACGTTGCCGCTGGAGCACTGCATGAATGTTCATCACAAGTGGGTTTGGTGTTTCCTCTGCAATATACGGCGGCACATGGAACGATCCGCGAACCTCGACACGACATCCATGCCACGTGAAGACGCCCAAACGACTTCCAGGCCGCAGATCAAAGCTCTGATGAAGCGCCAGCTCCCGTCCGAGGACTTCCGCAGTGCCACGCAATAAGCGCAGCTGTGCGGTCGACTGTGTGTCGTCGGAAACCTCAAGTCGTAACTCGTTCTCGGCTCTCAAGTCAAAAACTCGCCAGGCATCTGCGTTGTGTCCGGTACCCAGGCCTGAACTGTGCGAACTTAGGGTATCGGCCATGGCAGAGTCTTCCTCCGCAAAGTGGTTGCCGAATGGACGTCCGATCCGGTGAACGCTCGCACTGCTACGAATTCGGCACAAAAACACCACAACAGTGTGTTCTCTGGCAAGCGCAGCAGCAAGCGTATACCGCAGCAACGCCTATCATCAGCTGTGGGGAAAACACCCCTGCGAGTCTCCCGTTCAAGGTACTGCTGATCAAGCCGACTGCTGTTGCGAGTCTCTCTGTCTCTCTCTGTCTCTATCTCAGCGGTCCGGTTTTCGGTGATAGGTGTACCCAGTCACTCGGTGGTGTTGCAGCCGTAGAACCCTCGGGGCACCTTCCGTAGCAACTTCCGCTGATCCGTTCGAACTGCTTGTGCGAGTGTCTATTTCAGTCACCCTGTTTCCGGTGATATGTTAACCAGCCACTCAGACCGCTAGCAGTACTTGATCTTTGGGAGTTTCTCGTAATAGTTCGTGAAGATCAGTCCGAATCGCTTGCACGAGTCACTCAGGATGCTTCCAGTACTAGACTAGAGGACGTTCGTATCCGTCTGGCGGTCGAGATTCGTCTAGCCCAGCAGGGTCGCGGCGAGTCGCTACTGGGAGGACGCGCTGCAGACTGCGCGGGAAAGCCATGAACAGGAGGCGTTGACCGAGCCTACACGTGTACCTGTATTAGACTTGTCGCCACGTTCTATGCGAAAACGAGTTATCGCTGAGACCGCTCCTGGAGAAGAGGAGCTGGCGGATCAGGTCATTCGTATAAAAGCGAATGATGTCGATTCGGGGCTCGCTGCACTCAAAAGCTGTGCGCTCCCTGCACTGAGTCGGGCGGAAAGTCTCCAGCGTTATTACGCAGAGTGGTTCCCGGCTACGGTTTTGGCACAGTGGCTTGCTGGCCGTCCAGGGGCTGAAGGCGAAGACCTACTTTCACGTCGGGAGTTCAGTTGCGAGGCGGATGACGGAAGCGGAGGCGAGAAGAGGATTCGCTACCTTGCCTATCAGGATGCTGCTGGACTGCGTGCCGAATTCTTGCGACTGCTTCCGCTCCGGTACGATATAGGACCTGTGTATGATGCGAGTCCCAGAGATAGGTACCGACGTATAAATAAACTGGAACCCGTAGAGCGCGAACTGGTCTTCGACGTGGATCTCGATGTGTACGAGTCTGTCAGTGCGCTAGGTCAGTCAGAGCCGGCAGGTGCCGCTGCGAACTTTGCTGACGACCCTCTGCGGGCGTGTGCCGATAACTGGCTATTTGTTGAGGCGGCTGTGACGGTTATGGAACAAGCGCTTCGCGAAGACTTCGGATATGAACACGTTCTTTGGGTTTTTTCGGGACGGCGTGGTGTCCACGCCTGGGTGTGCGATACGCGGGCCCGGCAGCTGACCGATGAAGCTCGTGCCGCTATCGTGGAATACCTACAGTATCGCGGGATATCCGCCGTTTCGAACCGCTCGTCTCTATCATCTACCTTCAACAGAACTGCGACAACATTCCTGCACCCGGCGCTTCGGAGGGCTGCAACAATCCTGCTACCATTCATGGACAGGTTTCTTGAAGAGCGGCCGTCGATTTGGGCGGACGAAGGCGCCATGGACACTGTCTTGGGCATGTGTCCCGATGCTCAGGTACGAGAGACGCTCCGTCGCTTTATTCAGCGTTCCCATACGAGAGAATCTGCTGCCGCCGTCTGGCGCCTGGCGTTGGAGCAACTCGACAGCAAGCGCCTGGATACGGATGCCGCCATGCATATCGTGCTAGGATTGCTCTACCCACGCCTGGATGTGAACGTAACCCGACAACGAAATCATCTGCTCAAAGGCCCGTTTAGTATCCATCCGAAAACGAACGCGATTTGTGTCCCGTTCAGAGCCGACCAGGTCTCCAAGTTCCGACCAGAACGTGATGTGCCGCGGCTTGTACCCCTGGTGACGGGCGACGCGAAAGCGCAGAAACAGCTACGCGCCGCCCTGGATATCATGGAAGCCTTTGTAACGGAGTTATACCGCGCTGATACGTAAGATCCCTCTATCCTACTCTATAGACCTTGGGGTGCGCACCTGGACATCCGCCTCAGACGTTTTCCGGATGAAATTTGAGCAGCACGCCATCAGCACCCAAGACAAATCCTCGCTGCGAGCCGAAAAATTTGATCTTATAAAGATTGGCGCCTACTTTGCTCACAAGCGGATCGCGTCGCCATGTTTTGCCGCCATCATCGCTGCGGTACATGCTTCCACCACCAACCGCTGCCCAGACGTGCCGATCGTCCTGAAAAGCGACATCCAGGATACCGTAGCCACCAGTCTTAGAATCGACCATATCGAAGGCAATCGTCTCAGTTGAATTCAGGTTCACGTTCGGCTTGGTGAACCCCAGACCGCCGCCCCTGATCGTTTCCCAAATACCTTTGGTAGCGTCATTCTGAATGAAGCCGATTGCGCTGATGCGTCGCGAAGTGGATCGAGCGTGAGGCGTCCAAAAATCGGATCCCGGCACCCAGGTGAGGAAAAAGTTACCCCTTGAAGGTATCGCGATATAATTCCCGTGAACATCGCGCGACACGGAAACGATGCTGCCGGTGAAATAGCTCGCTCCGGTGATACCAGAGGAGATCGTTCGATTCAAGGTAGCATCAATAGTCTCCCGTACCAGCGCCTTCCAATTGATACCACCATTTTCCGTCACGTAGATGGCACCCGAGCTGGTCACCATTTCAGCGCAGTTCGGACCGAGCGCAGTAACCAGCAGTGGCTCTCCGGGTAGCTTTGGAGAGAGGAGAATACGTGACCAGTTTTTGCCCCCGTCGGTCGAACGCAACATAACCGGAGGCTTACCTATGACCCAGGCCTCATCTCCACTGAAACTCACGTTCGAGAAACGGTAGTTCAGCTCCTCCTCACGCTCGACGTCCTCGAAAGCGCGCGGTTCCCAGGTCTCGCCTCCGTCACGCGTTTCGAGGACCAGGCCACGAGTCCCTACAAGCCAGCCGTGATTAGGATCCTTCTGGCTGAAGTCTATGTCGAAGAGCACACTCTCCGTCGGCAGCGGCACCTGTTTCCAGGCGGCGCCTCGCACGGTCTCAGCGAGCGGTGCCGCAACTAGCGCTCCGCTGCGCGGCAAAGCAACAGCTAGCGCGCCAAGAGCTAGGTGATGCAAAAGTGCTCGTCGCGAAACGCTGAATCCAAGCTGAGACTCAACAACAGTTTCCGTATAGGCGTGTACGCGCTCGCCGTCGCTCATGCAGATACGCCACCGCTGACGGTCCCCGCTAGCTCTCTCTGCTGCTGACCTGCTTCGCAGTACCTCCGCGTTACGACACCTGCTTTTGCTGCCGTGTGCCAGCAAGCCAGCAACGTTCGTGAACGCTACAGATACTGACGTCATCGCCCAATATATCCTGATCAGAGGCCCTTCTAACCACTCACCACCACCGTCCCCTAGGTCGCACAGTGCTTCTAGTGATGCGATGCAGTACAAGATGCTGGCAGCGATGTGGGCGTGAGCGCTGCGGCTTCGCAGATCGCCGCCGCTGTCGCCGCGGATGCAGCGCATCGAGGAGCCTCTGCGGCGGTGCGTTGCTAAAGTGTGAAGCGACCTGTGCATCGTCGGAGTAGGTGCAGGAGTAGGTATAGGTGTAGAGGTAGGGGGTAGGAGTCAGTTGCGTCTGGGATAGACTTGACGACATCCACTGCGTCGCTGGATCTAGCCATTATGTCTGCGAGGAACTCTTCTCTGGGATATTGAGATGCACAGGCGCGTTTCTGGGGCGATCCAAGTCTCTTTCCAGCTCTGCTGAGGCAGCGGATGCACCTCGCGGCGGTATCTGGTTCGATGCATCGATCTGACGGCATGGGAAGACTTGCGTGGCCGGTGTCTGCTGAGCCTCGGAATTTTTGGCGGGTCTCGGGGCCAACGTTGCCTCCTGCATGGTTTGGAATCGAAGGTAATTGCGACGCTTTGCGCATGGTCACGTGGATTAGTTCGCTGGGGCATGGCTATTGCCTCTCGTTCAGACACGCGTATATGGACCGCTTTGCAGGGTGTGCCTGCGTGAAGTAGACGCTGGACCAATCGGGGGATCCTCCAAGCGTCGAGCCTCTGATATTCGCAGCTGTACTGGCGCTTATGGGGCGTCGACTCGCTTCAAGCTATTGGATCCGATTTTTCTCCCGAGCGATCGGATGATTGATACTTCCTGTCAGACACACTCGAGTACGCAAATGCTACCAGTAACCGGGACGTCAGCGCCCATTCCCCCAGGGAGAGAGGCTCTCACGCTGGACCAGTCCCAGTCCAGCTTGCTCGTATGAAGTAGAGGTATGACTCTTCCCGTCTACATGACGCTCGACCAGTAACCAGAGCCTCAACGTCCATTTCCCCAGAGAGGGAGGGAGAGACTCTGACGCTGGACCAGTCCCAGTCCAGCATGCTCGTATGAAGTAGAGATATGACCGTTCCCGTCGACACGACGCTCGACTTGCTGCCTGCTGACGCTTCCTGCTGTATATGATGCGAACGCATCTCGGAGGCGACATCGCATTTAGCACCCAATTTTGGCGAACGGAGCATCGCGGCGGAATGCACGCTGCGCTCTCACCAGCCCTGCTCTAGCCGTACGTGTGGGGCGGCGAGGTGTCGAACGCTGTGACGTGGAGAGCGCTGGGCATATCGCTTGATAGGGCGTCATATCCGGAAAAGCGATGCGGTTGCTGTACAGTGGCTTTGTGTAAACGCTTGATAGCGTTGTTTCTTGCTGGAAGTACAGCTTGCTTGCTTGCTTGCTTGCTTGCCTGCAGGTGCTCCACGAGAGACTGAGCACGCTCACGTCGTTACCCGGGTATAGCGTTGCGGTAGCTGCTGACTTTGTCCTGGAAGCCTGGATTTTGTGCGCGTTTCTAGTGATCGCGCGCTCGTTGGTACAGAAATCTTGTCAATCTGTGCTGTCTAAGTGTGCATTAATCACGCCTTGGTCGCAAGGGTTTGGGCTTGAACAAGGAAGCGCGGACGCTGGGGTTTGCGCCACAGTTCTCGGTGGGGGACACGCTTGCGGTGCTTGACAGCCGCACCTACACAGTAGAGAAGCGATTGATGCTCTTTCGCCGAACATGGCCGCTTACGTTTGGCGCTGTAAATTTGAGAGGTTTCCGTTTCGGAGCCTTCGGGAATGCCTCGATGAGGACAGCGGGAGCTGTACGTGTTGCTTTCGACGCTGGAGCTCGAGTGCTGAGTACTCGAGCGGCAGAGAGAGTTTTTCGGAAGATTGGAAAGACCGTACACGTGATGCATCGGAGTTGACGGGAAAGCGGAAGTACCCACGCGAGGCGCAGCCTGTTCGGATATGGACCAATCCCCGAGAATACGCGTTTTCAGAGTCATGGCTATCCAGCGATAGTGCCTTCGACTTGATTGCTATGGATGCGCAAGGGCGCCTAAGCACGTACCACTGGCACCGACGTCGGCTCCTACATGAGCTAAGTACGAACAGCTCAAGCACGCGACGAGCATCATTTACTGAAGCCGATTCCCGCAGCTCACCGGTACCGCATTCACAGTCGGACTGGGAAAGCAGAGCCGCAATCTTGCAGTCACGTGATTTGCGGTTGCTGAATCCGATCTATCGAGACCAACCCGTATTTTTGATGCGTTCTGACCTGATTTTAGCTGCACTAGATCGTCATGTGTTGGCAATCATGCAACCAGGCAGACTTTTCCTGCAGCAACTAGCGTGCCCCGAATCGAAGTCTCTGAATGACCGCCTGATTCAGTGGATCCGCGTACGGCTGAGTGAGCACGGCAATGCATTCGAAGTGGTCGCTCTCGAAGCTCTGTTGGTGCTTGCCCACGAAACCCTCGCGCGACGAGCGAATGTGGTCAAACTGGCACTTGAGGAGCGTCTTGCACCGTTCGCGAGTCACCCGAACAAGCGCTTACTCGAGGAAATCCGCGTGTTGAAACGTGAACTCGCCTCTGTGGCTACCGAGGCGCAAAACTACAGTGCCGCGTTGGAACGCGTGCTCGGTGACGATTTGCCGTGGCATATCGCTGAAATGACGCTTGTAGTGGCGTCATCTGGCGATATGCTGACAACGAGTAGCGATCTGGAATCGCTTTTGGAGAGCAGTATGCAAAAGTTTCGGGGCTGGAGCCGCCTCGCAAACGAGTTATGCCATCGGGTCGGGAATGCGGAGCAGATTATTGAGTTGAGTTTAGCAGTCACGCAGATGCGCCTATGGTCGTTCGATGCCCTACTTCACCTCGTTACCGTGTCAGCGTTCCTGATAATGATTCCACCCGATTATTTCGGGATGAGCATCTGGATTCCGGTCTATGATCGTGTAGATATCTACTGGCCGTGGCTTCTTACTACGTTCCTTTTAATGTTGCTCAGTTTCGGATTCCTCGGGACTGGAATTTGGATACTTCGCAGAAAGAAGCTCCTGTTCCCTTTATTTAAATCGCGGGTAGATCATTAGGGTTCAGGGTTGATCGCAGCGCCGAGACGCTGTTGACGTAAAGCGCGTAGCAACTGGCTGCGGTGCATTGCACGAAACCTGGAGATTGATATCAAGTGCGTATCATCTGGGTGCTGTGTTCGCTTGAAACCGATCCCGCTACGCTGGAGCGCTCACCGTCGGGACGTTAGGCTCTCCAGGATATGCACATCACAGATCTCGTGGCCTGATAGCGATCGCTTTCACAAGTGGTGGCGCGCACCAGCCGACCATTTTCTTCGGTGTAAGATCCAAAAACCAAACCGGGATCTCCCCGAATGCACCACAGCATTCGCCAATGCGGGAATCGAACATCGCTCCACTCCATATAGCGTTATGTTTCAGAAAGCCCGGACCGGCTTTCACAAATCCATACCCCAAAGGAAGTTGCACTAGGGCGACACTGCGGCGACCGAGTACCTGGCGCGTCATCTTTATTCATGAGGTCGCAGCGTGCCATCGGACGGTTGCGTGTGGGTGATCCCGCTGACCTCTCATTGCAGTTTGCGTATGCGAGAAAGTCGCTTTCTGGAGTTGACCGCATACCCCTTGCAGGATGATGCGCCGCATCATCAACATATGGGGCTGGTTCCGCGGTGCAATGATGACTCGAAACCTATCGAGTAGGGCAGGAGGTATGCCCACCAGCCCCAGAAACAAGCCAGTATGCCACATGCATGTTCTCTCCAGCGAATAGATCCCTTGCTGGAAAGTCGCCAGATAAGGATACGGCAAAGCCAAGGTTGCTTGTGGAGGCAGCGCACCATTTCCAAACTTCTCGAGCAGAAGAGCGGTGGCGGACCTCGTCCATGCGTCCACGGTAACTTATGCTGTATCGCATTCGATGCTCTGAACGAGCGGACCAGTTTGACCAGTGGGAGCACTCCAGCTCCAAATGAATGCAGATAGTGTTTTGGCCCCGTGGCCTGGCATCACCACACGCGGACTTCATCAAGACACGGCACAAACGAGCGGCAACATCCAGAACAATGCATTTCCGCTCCGGAATGCTGGTGAGAAACCGCCATGACGGACAATCGAAAGCCCGACATTCTATTGCGTCTAACACATTTACGATCATGCGCCACCCAAGTACGCGCACAGTCGTCCATGCAGTGTTCAGCACCTGGAGCGAACGCAGCAAATGAGACTCCAGCGCAAGTCACATACACTAGTACGCGCACAGTGGTCCATGCAGTGTTCAGCGCTTGGAGCGAACGCAGCAAATGAGACTCCTGCGCAAGTCACATACACTAGTACGCGCACAGTGGTCCATGCAGTGTTCAGCGCTTGGAGCGAACGCAGCAAATGAGACTCCTGCGCAAGTCACATACACCAGTACGCGCACAGTGGTCCATGCAGTGTTCAGCGCTTGGAGCGAACGCAGCAAATGAGACTCCTGCGCAAGTCAGATACACAAGTAGGCACATGTAAGCGCGCGTCCATCGGATCGCTTGACGCGTTATGGGCGCACCCTGCCGTTCCGTCCGCATAGACACGTTCATGATCTCGACGTTGGAGATAAGTTGAACAAAGGCCCATATTTCTGGACTATCCCCACGGCGCCTACTCCAGATCTTGCAAAGCACACGGGCGCGAGGGTCTCGGGTTCCGCGCAGTGCACCCGGCGACGCGGGGGTTGCATGTCCATCGAGACATATTTGTACAACTGTGGAGGTGCATCCCAGCGCCTCGATGGGCGCACGCTGTATCGAGTCAACAGGCTTTTATTCTCTAGTATTGGTGTGCGCTACCGCGTGCCCTTGTGCAAACGCGCACGTTGGTGAACACTATGGAAAAATTTGCGGATAATATTCCTGAAGAGGACCTGTCAGCCCTGGTGGAACTGGTTGAGGAGGGTGAAATCACGTCGGAGGAGTTGGTGCAGCAACTGCAGCGCGCAGACTTGGGTGACCTCTCAGCGGAAGACGTCTACGAGCGCGTTTCGCGCTGGTTGGAGCGCCAGGATCTCGCCGAAAACGTGCACGAATCTGTGGGTAGCGATGAGCCGGTTGAAGCACAGCCAGCTCCACAGATCGAGACTGACGTCAGGTCGGGTGAGGCACCGCGTGCCGTGACATCGAGTGCAACTAGTGACGCGCTGCTCGTGAGCCTTCTCCAAAAGGTACGCCAGCGACAACGCTTCTACGCTTCGCAGGCGGAACGGGTTGGTGCGGAGCTCAAACGCCTGCGCCGCCTTCTCCTCGACGAGCTGCGGCCGGGTTTGGAGGCGATTCACTCGGAAGCTCTAGATCGCCTTACAGAGTTGGCTGGTGATATCGGGGAACTTCGCTCGATACGCGATGAACTGCTCCAGCGTCGGGAAGAACGTTTACGAGAGCAGCTTGCAAGCGCTTCTGCAATGGCGAATACGCTCGAGAATGAACTGACCGAAGCGCTTAAGGAGGACGACGGCGAACGTGCTGCAAATTGCATGCTGCGTATCGAGGCGCTGTCGCAGGAAATCGAGGAGACACTAGGGCTGTCGCCTGGACAGATTGCAAAGGCCCGGCGGATGGCTCTCGAGCGCTACCGCACCTGGGTCTATAAGAGATGTGGAGCGTACCTCAATCGTCTGGGTCCGTGGCCGTCTAATCCGGACGCTGCTTTTTTGCGCAGACTGGAGGCGAGTGAGATCGCTGCTCGAATTCGAGCTTTAGCACAGCAGTCTGTGCGCGTGTTCCGGGGTCCAGATGCTGCCGGTTTCTACGGAGGCACGCTTAACGAAGAGGATGACCGCCGGAGTGCAACTAGTGAGTACAGTGGTTCCACCGCACATCGAGCTTCTGGACGCGATCGTCGCTACTTCGAGCACTGCTTCCTGCAGACCCAGGTAGCTGCGTTTGAAAAGGCGTTTCGCGAGGCCATTCGCGCACCACCCGTACAAGCGAGCTCGGAGTCCAAGTTGTCTGTTGAGCAAGGAGCCCAGAAAGTTTCAAGCCAAGTCAGCGAGACAACGCCCAGCAGAGCAGTAATCGATTTCGCTGTTCACTATTTGAAAGAGTTTGCTGAGCGTTATCGACCGCTTTTGCGAGTCGTGTTTGATGGCATGGACGAAGACGTAGATTTATTGGTCGAGTCCATGGTTCATGAGTTCATGGCGACCATCGCTGAAGTTGTATTTGCAGAGTTGGAGAACCGTTACAGTTTCGGTGAGGCCGAAGAGGATAACGCGCGCCCAGCTTCAGGAATCTCGCACCTCTACGCGCATACATTGCAGCTGGTTGACGCGTTGGTAACGTTTGATCGAGATATGGCGTTGATAATTGTCTCGGAGAATCACTCCTTAATGCATTCCTGGATGGAGGCGGAATTCCAAAGCGCGCTAAACAGGTTCGAAACCGCGCTGCGAACTCCTGGCGCTCTCGGTATCGTGATCCCCGGAACTGCAGCCTCCAGCGACCAACTTGACCTGCTCACCAAGGGTCGAGCCATTCTGGATTCATTTGCAGGTCATCAAAACCGCGCAACGACCGCTGCAGCGCTGCAGCTGGATGCCCTTCAACAGGCATCTCTAATCGGAGAAACGCTGCATTCCTTGGCGACCAGATGTCGAGCATTACCGCCACATCCTCACCGTGCCCGTTACCGTTTTGCACAGTCTGTGATCGCTCCTCTTATCGGGTGGATCATGGCACAAATTCATTACCTGATGACCGAGACTGAAGCGCAATGTGCGACAAGTCTTCAAGCATCCATGCATGCAAGCGGGGCGCCCTCGGCGGAACGCTTCAAAGACTGTTACCTTTTGAGTGCGGATGCCTTGTATCGGACGCTTTCCTATGCGGCGGCTGCCTACTTGCTTGCCGAGGATATTCGCCAACGAGTCGAAATATACCTCTACGAATTGGAGTTCAGCAACGCACCCGATCAAGGACCCGACAGCGAGCTCGAGTCCGAGAATGAGCAGAGCGCGCGCAGTGACGTGGTTGGCGCAGGCAATCCCTACGACGCCATCACCGCTGAGGTGACTGCTTTGCGCAAACTCTCAAGCAAAGCACTCGCTTCGTATGCTGACACGGTCACTGATATGCTAGCACCGTGCTTCCTTGAAGCTGACGCCGATGCGTCTCTAGCGACGCCGGCGCTGGTTGCGGCAGCGATGAGTACCATCCAGGATCTTGTTGCTTTGAGCGAGCTTCTCCTGCGTGGACACAGAACGCTGCTTCTCTGGCTATGGGCACCGTTCTTCCTTCAGCTCGATGCGAAATTGGCGATGTTCATTGCCCAGTGGCGACAGCAGCTGCAGGAGGCGAACGAAGCATCGCAGCCATTGCACAGCGCACGCGCGCACCACGAGTCAGAGGCACGTTCCATGCAGCAGAGTTTTGGCGCCTCCAAGCATACAGCACTTCCTATCCAAGCGGGTACTGTGCAGCAGCTTGCTGATTTTGCTGCTGCACATTTCCAGCTACGCCACACGCCACTGCATCAGACCCGCTTGGCACTTGAGCATATGCTCCAGTTCAGCGCTTCGGAGTGATTGCGGGAAACGAAAGATGTATCGCCGTCGCAGTGCGGATTTTTTGATGCGCTTGCCGCAGATGATTCATATGCTGTATCTGAATATCATGCGCAGACCGTTCAGCGACTAGCATTTCGTGCCTTGACCCAAACGAGACAAACCTTGGGAGTTCTAGATGCCAACGTCTTAGACGCGGCGTGTTGCTCACTCCTGCAACCTGTTCAGCGCACGAGAAAGGCGCTGGATCACACCAGTCGCCTTAGGTCTGTCCTTGACTTGGTATTTATGTCGGGAATTTCAGACCCTGTTCGCCTCGTTTCATACCTGCTACTCGTCGAAGAAGAATTCGAAGCACTCCATTCGGGGTCATGTCCAACGAACACAGCGCTCAGTGTCGCCTTTCTCCTATTCGTGTCGTGCTCTAAAGCATCCTCGCCAGCGGGCAAGGTACTGTTTTTGTCTCCTGCAGATTCCTCATCCTTCGCGGACATCGTGTCTGAGCAACTCGTTCTCGTGCACGTCAAGCTCTTTGCCTGATGTCTTTTTTCGTGTCTAGCATCGACGATTGACATCAGGTCTTCCCGAATGCACTCACAGCTACAGCCGGTAGCCAGGTGCAAGAACTTTGCCGCCAATGGAGAAACTCCCGGTACACGGAGGCATCTTGCACGCGGAGTTGTTCCACGGACAAACATGCGCAGTGAGCAGGTCGCTGATGCACCACGGCGACGCGTTTACTAGTCAGCTGGATCGGTGCGATAGCGTGCGGCTTCCGTGTCGTACCACGGAAAACCGACAATATCCCGAACCTGTTCGAAATCCATCAGATGCGGAGCGACTTTCTCGGGATTCCCGGACTGCAACGCTGACAAGGCAGCTTGCATGGCTTTCATGGAAGCCGCCAGGAGCGTCAGCGGATAAGCAGCGATTCGATAACCCATGCTTTCGAGCGTTTTCGCTGGGAGCATCGGGGTCATCCCATTCTCCAGCATATTCGCCAACATGGGAACACCGGCGAACGTTTTCGTGAAGCGCTCCATATCTGCCACGGAGCGCGGTGCCTCTAAAAAAAGCACGTCGGCGCCAAGCTCCAGAGCCTTGTCTAGTCGCCAGAGAGCCTCATCGAGTCCGTGGGTGGCTATCGCATCGGTACGCGCGACAATGACGATGTCCTCGAACTCGTTGCGAGCATCGATGGCTGCCCGCCAGCGCTGCACCGCCTCGCTGCGTTCAACCACGGCTTTGCCGCGCGTGTGTCCACAGCGCTTCGGATTGACTTGATCTTCAATCAGGATACCAGCCAGACCGGCCAGAGCGAATCCTCTAACGGTACGCTTGACGCTCACCGGGTTTCCGTAACCAGTGTCGCCGTCGCCAATGACTGGATAGCTTGCGGGGAGCACTTCCATGATGGAGGCCGCGCGGTCGCGAATCTCACCAAAGGACAGCAAGCCTGTGTCTGGAAGCCCAAAGCTCGCAGCGACCCCGAATCCGGTCATGAAACTCAGCGGAAATGCTGCAGAGCAGATCATTTTCGCAGAGAGCCCATCGAAGCAGCAAGGCATAAGATGCAGTTTCGGCGTTTGAAGCAGGAGACGCAAGCGCTCCACCGCTTCCATTCGTCCCGAACGAGCAGTGCGTTCGAGCTGGCTGGGATGCAAGCTCTCTCCGGCAGCATCTGCAACAGCCACAAGCCGCCCTCGTCGCCACGAGTGAGACGATCGCTCGAACAGCGCCAGAGCGCTCCTCAGGCCCGCTGAGGGAAGGAGCGTACGCGGGCCCTTTCTGGTGCGCCGCTGACCCCACAATGAATTGTAGTCTACGACATGTCCCGAGATCGTGAACATGTTTTCTCGTGCAGGTGGTAAACGGCGTTCCAAGCGAGCTAGCCTCTGCAGTGCGAACACGCCTGAGGAGGGCGCATCGACACTGTGCCCGTTCAGACGAGCGCATCTGCCGCATGCCTCGTCAGCGTGGTGCTCTAGGGTGGTTTACGATCATCACGCTTTCAGCGTTCCGATGATAACACTCCACTATTTGAACCAGTCGAGGGCGCTGAGAGTTTGGTGGCTACTAGAAGAACTTGAGGTTCCGTACGACGTCAAACGTTATCAACGCGATGAGACGACTATGCTTGCGCCCGCAGAGTTGAAGCGGGTTCACCCGCTTGGCAAGTCACCGGTCATAGAAGACGACGGGCAGGTGATCGCAGAGTCCGGTGCTATCATAGAGTACTTGACGGGAAAGTACGATAAGAAAGGTCTGGTTCCGCCGGCCGGAACACCTGAGCGGCTGAGGTACACTTTCTGGTTACACTACGCAGAGGGGTCACTGATGCCGCCGCTGTTGCTCAAGCTGGTTTTTAACCGGCTGGCTACTGGCCCTTCACCGTGGATAGTGCGTCCTCTATTGCGCGTTATCTCGAGGCGTGTGCAGGAGAGCTTTGTGGACCCCCAGGTGCAACTGCACCTGGGTTACGTAGAACAGGAGCTTACCCGCTATCGTTGGTTTGCAGGTGACCAGTTCACTGCTGCGGATATACAGATGGGCTTTCCTTTACTGGTGGCAAAGTCACAGAAAGCACTGGACGATCGCTATCCGCATATTATGGATTTTCTAAAACGTATGCGGGAGCGTCCTGCATACCAAAGGGCGCTTGAAAAGAGCGGTGGCGATGAAATTTGAAACGGGTAGGTAAGAAAGTACAGAATGCCCAAGTCCCGAGGTCTCGGCATATCCAGGCTAACGAGGACGCATCCATGCATACACGATGGCATGGAAGTACCTGCATAAGATGCTCGGCTTTCGAGTGTCTGGGAGTAAGTCGCTTTTTGAGGCGCGCGTGCATAGACTAGCTTGTACGTGTTTTCGAGTTCAGCCTTGGAAATCAATGCTTTCGACTGCGATTGCGCTTCTTTCTGGGCAAGTACATCATAGTCGAGTGGCTCTTGCATGATGGCGCTGTTGCATCGTTGCGAGGCTGGGTTTCTGCACCATCAAGTAGGTGTTTTCGCTTTTCAGCATGAATCTTCACCAACGGTGGTAAATGGGAAAAGCGAGCCAGCCTCTTGGCATAAGATCATTGAACAAAGACTGACGGGCGCGAGCGCCTCAGCTCAAAGGCACTCCATGAGCCTATCTTGGATGGAATTTGATTTCAGGTCTCTGTTTATGGTATGAGATAGTTGGACGGAGCGCTCACCGGCATTAGTAGGTCGCACATGTCATTCACTCTACCTCCCGCATTCTTGCTCGGGAGCTATTCACGTTTTCGGGTTCACCAGAAGCGGCTTTCCGTGCGTCCAGAACCCAGCACCACGTTTGGCGATGCAGCTCTGGAGAGTGGAACTTCATCAGGATAGCCATGGGCAACTTTGGGAAGTTCCCTCCGCAACTTCGCTGGCATCGCAGTGCTTGGGTCTACCAGAGTGCGCGCTCGACTGGACGACACCAAGTACCGTTCTGCTCAGATGCAGAGCGTGCTTGCGAGAGCGTCACAGCACTGCAGAGCATCCTGAGCAGAGCAGGTGCTACTGCAGCTCATCCGAAAACATCAGGGGACCTCGATTGCCACCGAGGGCTGATCAGTCACGCTTTTCTCCTGATAAAGAATTCCAGATTAAAGAAAAATTGCGCACAAAGGCCTCCTGTGCCATACCACCGCCGTCACTGGAGTAGAGACTCTCGCGTGAGAGCGCCTCATCCACGCTGGTTCCCTGTGTGATCCGCCAGCAGGCAATCATTGTGCCAGTACGTCCTATACCTGCTTTGCAGGATACATACAACGGCCAGTTGCTGGGTTCATTTACAAGTTGCACAAACTGCATAACTTGTTCCAACGTTGGCGCGCTGAAATCTTCAATATGGAAGCGTATCATGCGAACATCACCCCACGCCTCCTCGTGTGGCGCATTCCACTGGTTGCCTCGGTCGGTGCCACGCAAGTCGATGGTCACACGAACCCCGTAATCTCGAAGCCACTGGATACCTGCCGAGGTCGGTTGGCCGCCTCTCAATAAGCGGCGCGGAAGAACAACTTCGAAATTCGGAATGTCCGACGGACGCGGTCGCAGCAGCATCGACTCACCGTGCAGCGCTGGAGCCCGCTCCGGAATGAGCGTCGCGTAAGCCATGTCCTCCTCGAGCGCCTCCTGCAGCATGTCCAATGAATGCCGCACTGTAGATGGGGTCGGCAAACCGCTCGAGCGTTCTAGTTCTCCAAGATAATGCGCGAATGAACGAGCTGCCTGGAGCAGCCGAGACCTTCCCCGAACTCGATAGGTACCCAAATGCAACTGCGTGGCCGCGTCACGCAGCTCACACAAGTACCTCTTTGCGTTTTCATCTTGCTGGACCCAGTCCCACGATGCGCAGCTTAACTGGACCTCGTGCTGCAAAATTCGTAGCGAGAGCAACTCTAGCATGAGAAAGTTGTCCTGGACCAATAGTTGCAATGCGAAGAGCACAGTCTGATCCTGCTCCCTGAGGCGTGGTTGCACGTCACCAGGTTCGGCGCCGGGGGATCCCCCAAGGGCGAGGCTCTCAAATCTATTGTCCATGAGGCAAGAACGCAGCTGCTCGACAAGCATCTGGAGCACTCTCGGCGGATTGTTCGGCTCAAGCAAGCACCGCAGTTGCCATAGCTTCTCCCTCATAGCCGACTTTGTTTGCGGAATACCGGCGCGAAAGCCAGGATTTTTGGAATACTCCTGCAAAAGCTGTGCGTCTCGCTTGAGCGCTTCGAGCAGAGGTTCCAACTGCTCAAGGACCTCGTCTCCCACGGGAACTCTGCACTCGTTACGAAGCCGACTAACCAAGTCCTCCGTCAAGAGTCGTAACAGCTGAACCTTGGCCTGCAAGACCTTAGCAGCAAGCTCTTCTTCTTTATCGGAACTATGATGTTTCGCCCGAAGCAGCTCGCCTGCAACGTGCTCCAGCTCCTGGCGCAGCGGCAGTAGTTGTGACGTGGGCGCTACCAGCCAGCGTGCCTCAGCTTCCTGGGCCATATAGACCCTGGCTCGCGGGAGCGGGCGCGAATCCCGAAAGCGGCTCCCTTGTACTGCTCTTCGCTGCCGTTTTCTCACAACATACGAGTCAGGTGCCGGTTCCGGGCAACACTCAGTTGAAACAGGCAACTTCTGCAGTGCAGTGCGTGCCGATGGTGCCTCCACGAGCTCGGGCCCGAAGCAGGAAGCCGCTCGAGCAACTCCACGTAACGAGCTTACTGGTTTCCAAGCAAAAACAGGCACAGCGAACATGCAGCAGACGGTGGCCCGATTCAGCACGTGATTTATGCTACACAGGTTTCACTTGCGGTTGGTTGTTTCCACGGACGCGGCAGAGTAGATTTACGAGATTGCTTCAATTGTTCGCGAGTCGCCATCTGTCGCTACGCGATTCACCGGCAGCATCGCGGAAAGTGTCCATATATGCTTGCAAGGAGGAACGCACACGCCGACATCGCGGATCGATGCTTTTGACGCCGTATCGATCGCGATGGTGATGCGTCTTTCTGTGTGGAACATGTCCATATATGCTTGCAAGGAGGAACGTACACGCCGACATCGCGGATCGATGCTTTTGACGCCGTATCGATCGCGATGGTGATGCGTCTTTCTGTGTGGAACATGTCCATATATGCTTGCAAGGAGGAACGTACACCCCGACATCGCGGATCGATGCTTTTGACGCCGTATCGATCGCGATGGTGATGCGTCTTTCTGTGTGGAACATGTCTTTGTATGCTTACAAGGAGTAGTGCAGACCCAGGCATTTTAAAGAAATCCAGTGAGCATTCGACAAAAGACTCACATTCATAATAGCTCGATTCGTGTCTTGCGCTCCTTTCGATGAAATTGAACCTCTTCGCAAGATCGCCGTCTCTTTTCGAGAATGATTTTGAGTCGACCACCCCGGAGCTTTTCGATTAAAGCCTATTGCTACCCTGGTGCGCCTATTTACTGCATCGATTGCACAGGCATCCGAATAATCTCTAGCTCCGGAGAAGCGCACAGACTCGTGGACTCTGTAGAGACGACACCGCCTATGCAAGACTTGACCATATTTCAGATTATCTGACGTGCATCGCAGCAGCTCGAATAGCCGTGATTCAGCGACGTTGCAAATTCATGGCTCCCGTGGTATCACGAGGTGGGTTCCAGGACACACGTGCGCCCAAAAATGTTTACAACTCTCGTCAGCTGCTAGCCGCACTATTGCAGACAACTTGCCAGGGGCATCGCCCTCTCGCGGAATCAATCAGCCAACAGTCGTCCGCGTTCGCTGGATTATACTCTGGTAGGTCAAGGCGATTCGGTTTGTTTCGACTGGAATTGAACGCAATCCATATAAGTTCCCCATCGGATTTCCTGGGATTTGCACGCTGAAGAAAACATAGCGTGCGAAGCATCCGTCGATCATTAGCGTCATGGCGGCAAACTGTATCGCCCATGTCAAATCTGGCGCAAGGCGCGCTTCGTCTTGCTGCTCATGTTGCTACAGTCGCAAGTAGACACATCCCAGAACTTAAACCATATGAGCGAACGAGGTATACGTTCCTGGTTACCGCACAGCAGCACTGGTACAAGATCGCTTGTCATCTGCAAAAAGCGCTGGCTGGCGCGCCGGAGTCCTCTCTGCGCCTGGCCAGGGCGACGACACGACACGTTGCCCAGAGACTGCACAGCATAACAACGCAATAACGCATTTTGAGGATTGATGTTGCACCTTGTAACAATCTCACGGCTCGTCTCGTGCTCGAAACTGACGAAACGCATCCAGTTCCCTGCAGCACAGTAGGAGCGCATGATCAGTCGAGCGTCCATCTTCCGTTATCGAGTCAAGGCATTGTCCACGACGCCGGCTCGAACGGGTTTCAGAATTCGTCGGAGAATCCATCGCAAACGTGGTCGAGTCTTGCCGAACAGGTATGGAGGCAGCGGTGTAGGCCAAGAAACTCCGCTCGCCTAAAATAGCAAGGGCGCGGCGTTTGTCTGTCTCACGAAAGCGAACGATACCACGAACCTGATCGATGGTCGGAGTGCATTCCGCCAAACCTAGCAGTGACTGGTCAAGCTGGACGCTCTTTTCGGCAAATGCTCCAAACTGCTTTCGTTCAAGCATGCGGGTCAACACTTGTTCGACATCGATGCCCTCCACGATGTTTCGCTGTTCTCCGTCTTGATTTGCTGGTGCGTCCTTTGTGGACAGAGCCCCGCAACAAGCGTCAATTCTCGGTATAGGTGGCGAAACAAGACACCTCAAATCCTCTATATGGAGAGCATCACAGTGCTGTGCGAGTGCGTGTAGGTTGTGTTCCGCTATAGCCTGGTAGAAATGGTGACCACGCTGATGGGGCCGCAGATACTCGTTCGCCACGTAGCAATAGTCTTCGAGCCATTGTGGCACTTGTTGCGAAGAGCGTAAGACGTCGTCCGGATTTCCTGCTCTCACAAGGGGCCACCGAATCGTCCGGCCTGCAAGTAGATGATCGAGCAGAGCGAACGGAGCGCGATATAGGTAGGCGTCGTACGCGCGCTCTACCCGCATATGTGAGACCCAAAGCGAGGCAGTAGCACTACGAAAAGCACATTTTTGAAGATACCTCAAGAGTCTATGGCGCAGCGCATCAGCAGGGCTGAGAACACACGAGCAAAATGCCCTTCGAAATACGCTCGCAAATAGAATCTCGACTGCTTCAGCGTCCGTGATCCGATGAAAACGCGCTCCGAAAGGCGCACCATTCCTGCCGCGTAAAGTTCCTGCCTCCGGTTCAGAGCTGGCAAGCGATGACAACACCCTGGACGCCGCTGGGGCCCGTGCAATCGCAGTGACCGCAGACGGCCCCGGTTTTTCAACCCAAACCTGACTGCCGGTTCCGTCGTGTGCCCTGCATCCGTTCGCAGTTTCCTGTAGGCGCAGCAGAAAAGCATCGAGACCGAAGACCACTGCGACGTACTGAAGTGCCGCACGGCTGTACTGGGCCCTGGCTTCTGCGATACGTCCCTGGCAAAGGCTCTGGGCCAAAACGAAACCGATATCCTCCCAGGTTTCCAGCGTGAGCCCCTGGACACCTAGGTAACGACCAATACAGCGTGGAGAACTGAGCGGTGCTCCTGTGGCAACGAGTTCACTAAGCGCCGTCGACAGCTTCGACACCTCTTCGTGACGCCCCTTAGCAAGCTCGCTCTCCGCGAGTTGGGTGAACGACTCGCTTCTCGGTACCGATGCCGGAAACGAGAAATCATTCCGCTCCTGCAGCTTCTCCCATAGATTTAGGAATAGTAGTGCTCTGATAATTCGTATCCGGTATGGATCCGCAATAACCTTCCAGAGCGCGTGTACGTGGGAGATCTCACCAGATTTCGGGTAAGGTTCAAGCATCGACAACGCAGAACTCCATCTCTGTTCCCTGTTCGTGGAGCGTGGTCTGTTTTGCCTGCAGAATACATGCCGTCGAAAGGCCAGAACATCATCCATCACATCCAATGACTGTTGCCAGCATCCATTTTCCGCGTACCGCTCGACAAGGTACAGTTTGAGCACCTGAGTTACAAGTGTCACATCAGAAGAAAACCTCGTGTCCAAGGTTTGCTCTAGTTCATGAACAAGCTGTTCAAGGGATGATGCGGAAAACGCACCGGTGGTGTTTATTCCGTCAAAGGTCGCATCAGAGCCGCACAGAACGCCAAGCCAGCCTGCTGGAGGCAGCTCCTGCAGCAGCCGTTCCGCAAAGTGGCCAGCAATGCCACCTGCACAGCTTTGATTAGGTTCCGCCACTTCCAGAGCCTTTCTCAGTAGGTTTATCAGCGGTTTCCATAGGGTATCCAAATAATCAACTTCGGTACTCTCTTCTCCATTTCGGAAGCGCCTAAGAAGTGAAGAAAGCTCATCAAGGTTGCGCGACACAGATAGTTCAGGCTCCACGTCCATATTCTATTTCAAAACAAACAGAAGTTCACACCCGTACAGATGGGCGTTCACTAGCAATACTCCGCCTGCTATTCCTGTCGGACGCCAGGCCCCGAAACAAGGATGAGTCCTTGGGATTCTTCGGCAGCTTTTCCGAAGCTGCCACCAGCCTCTGGGACCCTGAGACGCGTGCCGGGTTGGCACTCACTCCACCACGGTTCGCTGCCTCTATTGCCTGCTTGTCGAAAGCCTGCCTGGGGATACGGCAAAAGCTGCTACACAACTCTAGAGCCTGCGTTGTCTTCGGCCCACTGGGTCAGTCGCTGCAGAACATTGCAAAGCAGCTGAAAGCGGACGCAGTGCACCCAGGAAGCTGTGGGCGAGCTGCACGCTTCAATCCAATCTGAAACCGTTGACGCGGGCGATAGCTGTAAACGCCCGACTAGAGCGACTTGGACTGCCATGGTTTACGCTCCGCTACCGCAGATTCTGCGGCGAGCAGTGGTTTGCAAACAGGAAACGTGTTTGAGTGTACTGCAGGGGTTTCGCAGCTTTAAGCGTGGACAGCATCTTTTGCTTGCGGAGACACGGTTCCGACCGGGGTTCCGACCGGCCTCGCACAAGCTCGAATCAGCTCAAAAGTTGCGGAACGAGATGAACTGGTTGCAACGCCCCAAAGGACAGGGACAGATGTTTTGCACCGAAGCCGCCTCGAGTTCGCAGGAGAGTTCAGCCGCGAACTCGATGATTCCGCGAGTCTCCATCGCGGACTACTCTTACGAACTTCCTCCGGAGCGGATCGCCCAGTACCCGTTACCACTGCGCGATCATGCCCGCTTATTCGTGTTTGATCCTCAGCAAGGCATGCAGCATCGATTCTTTTACGACTTACCGAGCCTGCTGCCACCCGAGAGTGTGCTCGTTGGGAACGACTCACGCGTCATCGCTGCGCGGCTACTGCTTCGTCGTGCTCCGCCCCAGACAGACTCATCTCCGCAGGCGCCCTGTGCGGCGCGTCTCGTTGAAGTTCTGTGCTTGGAACCCATCGTACCCAGCACTGACCCTGCCGTTGTCCTCAGCTGTCGCGAGCCACCGGTGGAATGGGCATGTTGGATCGGCGGCAGGCGTGTGTTCCCCGGACTCGAGTTGCGGGGTGAGCATTTGAGAGCTCGAATTCTAGAGCGAGCAGGTCAGGAGGGCACTGTTCGTTTCGATTGGGAGCCAACGACAGCGTGTTTGAGTTTCGGTGAGCTCCTCGAGCGTGAAGGTCGGACACCGCTCCCTCCGTATCTGAACAGGGATGACACTCCGCGGGATCGCAGCGACTACCAGACCGTGTTTGCCCGGGAATCGGGGTCAGTCGCTGCACCGACTGCTGGACTGCACTTCAGCGAGGAGCTGATCAAGAAGCACTTTGAAAAACGATTCATCCGGTTTACGCTTCATGTAGGTGCGGGGACGTTTGCACCGGTAAAAGCGGCTGATATTGGTGACCATATCATGCACCGTGAGCGAATCATTGTCCGGCGGGAGCAGCTCGTACAGCTCATTCGGGCTGTGGAGAGCGCGTCCCCGTTGGTGGCTGTCGGCACGACCACGGTACGCATCTTGGAGAGCCTCTACTGGTACGGGTCCGCTCTATGTCGGCCAGGTGCGAAGCGAGCGCACCGAGGCGCGGCGGCTGCATTTGACGAGCATTTGAGCTTTGTGGTCGAGCAGTGGGACCCCTATGTCCGCTCCGGTGACGTTCCCGTGGAGCATGCGTTGAGCGCTGTTCTCGACGTACTGGAGAGGAATCGCGCTTCTGAGATTCATGGATACACGAGTCTCATCATTGTTCCTGGCTATTCATTCCGGGTGGTTGATGCGCTGATCACCAACTTTCACCAACCGCGATCTACACTGCTGTTGCTCGTGGCTGCATTCTTACCGGGCGGCCGCGAAACACTCTTCCGCATCTACCACGAGGCACTGGCGCGATCCTATCGTTTCCTTTCCTATGGTGACGCCTCGTTGCTATGGAGGAAATCCGTTCAAGGCAGATAGCGGCAGCGAAGCGAAGCAATTGTCGTCCGGGGAGATCTGACTTGCTATCTTGATAGATCAGGTGGCGCTGCAGACATGCAGGGTTCCGGCAGCCGCTGCGCAGCACAATGCCAGAGTAGATTTTTTGGTAACACCAGAGTGAAACTAGCGAGCACCACACATCTGCAGGAAGCGAAACAGGTGTGCATGTTTTTGAGACAAGGGCGATATCTAGAGCGCCCTCTCGGTGCTGCCTGCTGGCGCTACTCGTATCTGGAGCACGTCAACCGGCACCAGCATCGCAATGCACCCCAGAGAAGCGAGCTTCCAGCGACGGCTCGCTTCTGGACCCCTGTGACAGATTAGACGCTCTGAAAACGCTCAGACCGAATTGCAAATGAACGATAGTTCCCGTTCTTGCTCGCATGCATCTACCAATGATTCGTATCAAAAGGCTCGGGTAAAAGGGGGACGCTTCGAGCTCACCTTTTAACAAGGATGACTAGACTTTGCAAGGCACCGGCTCTTCCGGCCTGCTCTGTTTCTCACCAAACGGGATTTCGATTCGAGCGTACCGCCACCGAGCACCACCCGTAGTGCCGCGAGATAACGTGGGTGCTGCCTCACGTGAAGTCTTCCGTCCATGGGCAGTCTAGACACCCAAATGGAGTTTGCTTGATAACATAGGAAAGCAAAGATTCGAATTCGGGATCTGTTCGCTCTACTTGAATCTGTGCGCGCGAGCCCTTCACGCGCACGCATCTTGACACGCTGGTTGGTGCGTGTCTCGCCGCACGCATGCACGCACGCATGCATGCATGCGTGCACCGATCATCGCATATTAGCCGCCATGCATCAAATCATGTCGATTTTCGCAGCGCTTTTGGAGTTCTTCACACTGCTTTCGCTCGTCGAGTGCGAGGGTCATCTGGGGAAGGGTCCATGAACAGAGAACGGCCAGCTGGATGCAAATCGATGCTGAGAGATACAAGGTGACTCTTACGAGCCCGAGGTCCCTCTTATCACCACAAAACATCAAGCTGGCGTTCACACTCCCTGAACAGCACGCTGCTGAGCATTCCTGTTCTCGCTCAGTAATCGCGCGCCACCGTTATTACGCTTTGACTGCGAATGG
Organism: Cyanidioschyzon merolae strain 10D; assembly: GCF_000091205.1. Classification (NCBI taxonomy): domain Eukaryota; phylum Rhodophyta; class Bangiophyceae; order Cyanidiales; family Cyanidiaceae; genus Cyanidioschyzon; species Cyanidioschyzon merolae. The sequence continues at coordinate 800,769 of NC_010141.1, forward strand.
GGGAGCTGCGGACCAAAACATCGGCGATTCCGAGGACACACGCAAGGTGGGTGACGCTGTGCCTGACGTCGCAAATATCACCGGTGCACTGGCCTCTGGCGGTACGGCTCACGCTCGCGAGCGCTGCTACCATGTAGCGTCTGCGATGCGGATACCCGCTAGACCAGATAAATCCGTCGTGTTATTCCGCGATCGATACGTCACACAGGACTCGTGGAAGATCTTCAACTGGGCGCCTCCATTGGCGAGCTCGTCCAAGTTTCATCTCTATACGCGAGCATCTCCTCTTCACGCAAAGCAAGTATGGACTGCGTCAGCATCCCGTCTCGGAATGCATTGGAACGAGAACGACCCACCAGTGAGCCGCACACCGGCACCGCCCGATGCACACGAGCGCCGATCTCAAATTACCCAGGTTCTGGCGGCCGCGAAGTCGAGCCGCAGCCCCGCAAAACCTCATCCGGAGCCACCTGCGAGCGATCTTCGCTCGCCAGAATGCAGAGCGGGTGCCTTCGCAAACGCCGCGGAGCCGTTGTGGGACCAGGATGCTCGGATAAGCGCTGGTTCGAACCACGATCACATGTCACCATCCCAGGAAAGTGAGGGCATGCACGCCACGCATCCCATGGGAACCGATGAACATATCGAGAAAGGCGCTGATCCGCTGCTTTTGGCTATGCCCATGACTCGCGCCGTCGCGAAACAGCGTCGAGCTGCGTCTCCAATGCGCGCTGAGAACGCTCGTCAGCGTGCGAATCGACTATGGGTTCCAGCGAGAATATCGCACAAGGCTTCGAAGCGGCGATCCAGTGCGGATTCGAGACAGAGGAACGGACCTGGTTTTTCTCAAACTCGACCTGCTGAGCTGCTGATCCCCGTTGGAAAATTGCGGCCCGAATCGGAGCACCACGAAGATCCAGGACGTGTCATCAAGCCGGAAGAAATGGCTCGTATGGGTAGAGTTTTTCGGGAGCGCTTTCCAGAGCCTCCATCCGCCTTGAGCAGCATCCCATCGAGTGGCTGGTGTCTAGAGCGCATTACTGAAGAAGCAAGCGCTTGGTGGCGGCGCAACTACAGCGAGCAATCCGAGACGTGGTTCCAGCGCTGGCATGCGTACGTGCGTTTCGTGCGGCAGCGTCTCAGTCGGAGCAGGTCGAAAACCGCTCGAATTTCTGCTGGGTGCGCCCGCCGCTGGCTGGCTCAATTCCTTCGATCGAACGTCGCGGTGGATGCACACAGCGCGCCATCGAGCTCGTACACCGATCAGTCGGATGCCGCCGCTGAACGGCCAGCACAGACGCACCCAGTACCACTATCCGTGCGCAACGGTTCCATGATGAAGCGCTCGTTTGCGACGTACCCAAGTTATACACCGCAAACCAGAGCGCGATACCGCCGCTACCAGTACAGAGAATGCGATATGATCTCGCTGCCGGTGGGTTGCGATGCACGCACACTGCTGCGCTGCTTCAGCGAGGACGCACCTTTGCGCCAGGCACAGGCACTGCCTGCCAAAGAACCAGTGTGGATACGAGGTCTGCCGGGCCAGGGCACACGACGATGGCCGGGTTACATGCTGGGCACACTGGACAGACGCCTCATTGATGTCGATGCAGGCGTTTCGCTGGTTGCAGTGCAAGCCGCTGACGGGAATCCAGAGTACGTCGCAAATGCGCAGATGTACGTTCTGCCGCAGCACCAAATAGAACCATTTCGTGCCTCCGAAGTGAAGGCAACGTTTGCAGCAGAGCTTGCTCTTCGACGGCCAGCGTCCCGCCAGAGCGCTCGATTCGAACATGCGTTCAGCGAGGTGTACGCTTTGTTTCTGCAAAATGCTGGTTCACAATGCGTGTGAACCGCATGCAAACCCTCCCGATACTGCGAAATGCGATCAAGGTCTCCGCTGGGTAGCCAGCAGCATCATTCAGCAAAATTCGATCGATGTGGTTCGCTGCTTCTCAGCTATACAATGCTTTGCTATCCGATTCGACACAGCAATAACATCTACAGGATACTAGATGCCGCAAACATCCGTCCCTCATCACGCTGCTCGGAAATAAGTCGAGCGCTGCAACTAGGGCGCTGGACATGGCCCGGCTTCACACGGAAATGCCTCTACGATTTCGACCGATTCCGCCTGCAGTGCCTCCCTGATGGATTCAATGACTGATCTGGCCTTCAAAAGGGTTTCTTCGTACTCGTCTTGGGGGTCGCTGTGTGCAACAATAGCGCCGCCAACTCCGATGCTGACGCCCCAGGAGTCTTCTGGCGCATCCACACCATTGGCGTTCCGACGGCGTTCCCATACTGCAGTGCGGATGATGACGTTCCAGTCCGCATGTTGGCCGTTTGCTGAGACGTAGCCGATGCTACCACTGTAGATGCCCCGGGGCCTCTTCTCCAGCGCCTCGAGAATTTCCAGGGTTCGTTGCTTTGGCGCCCCCGTCATGGATCCCATGGGAAAACAAGCTCGAAGGACGCGCCCCAGAGGTGCAGCCCAGGTGTTATGTGGGCCCGTGTTGCGCATGGGAGACGGCAAACGTCCCTGCACGATACTGACCAGTTGATGCACGCTAGCGAAGGTTTCGAGCCGCATGAGTTGCGGCACTTGAACGGTACCAGGTTTGCATAATCGACCAAAGTCGTTGCGAACCAGGTCGACGATCATCAGATTCTCCGCTCGATCTTTCCGGCTGGTGCTAAGTTGGAATGCGAGGCGCGCATCCTCAGCTGGGTCAGCGCTGCGTTGTATGGTCCCCTTGATGGGTCTCGACTCCAGCATTGTTCCGTTGCGTAATAGTAAGAAACGCTCCGGCGACGCGCTGCAGATGACTGTATCGGGGCCGAGCTGCAAGTACGCAGCGAATGGCGCCGCGTTCACACGACGTAATACCAAGTAATGGGTTAGAGGATGAAACTTGGGAGGCAGCTTCGTTGGTCGTAGTCGAAGAAGATTGGTGAGGCAGATTTCGTAGCTCTCGCCATTACGAATATATTCCAGACACGTTCGAATATCTTTGAGATACTGATCACGAGAGCGACTCCATTCGAACTGGATAATCTTCTGGGGTGCATTCGATGACTGATCACATGGAGCATTCCTTGGTGTCTCCTGATTCCTGATTCGATCTGATACCTGAAGATCAACCCGATTTGGCGCAGAATCCGGTGTCGTTAGGGCGCATTCGACTCGTTCTATCCACATGGCGGCGTCGCTCGGATCTGCGGAAGCCGCATCATTCGTGACGAGCAGCACCGAACCCGTCTGATGATCAAAGATCGCAAGTCGATGCACCCAACCTAGAAAAGCATCAGCCGGGTTTCGACGCCCGCTCTGACCTCCATGGGGAGCATCGAAGCTCTCCCTCTTCAGTTCGAATCCAAGATATCCAAGGTAACCTCCAATGAAAGGCGGCAGCTCATCGGATGTTTCCAGCTCCGGCCACGAAGCGGCACTGGTCGAGAGCTCTTTGTCAAGCGCTTCCCAAAACGGAAAACGAGACCCGTCCAGTGCATGACTTGACTCCCATTCGCCGATCATGCTCCAGCGCACTGCCGGCCAGCGTTCTTGTCGATACTCGTAACAAGAATCCAACCAGAACACTTGCCGATTGGGATCATTTCCATACAGACGCAAAAACGCTTGTGCCGGTTGCGCACAGACTCGTTTTGCCTCCAGACGGTGCATCTGAACGCAACGCTGCGGTCGATGAAGCTTACCCATGACTTCTTCGTATACTGCTTGGAAACGACCTGCGTTTCCAGGGTCAGTGCTGTGGGGCACGCGCGGCGCGAGGCGCTCTACTGGGTATCCACGCTCGAGGCGATACCTCTGGGCGATACGCAGAAAATTGCGAAGGATCTGGTCACCATATTCAGTGCCTGCAGATTCTATATGAAACTGGACGCCGAAAATCGGAAACTTTTGATGCCGCACAGCCATAAGGATGCGCTCTTGCGTGTCGACATCCGTGCACCAGGCCAGTGGCTCGAGGCAGGACGGCAACGAGGCCGTCTCCGCAACCAGGGAGTGGTAGCGCACGGCGCGGAAACGAGTCGATGGAAGACCAGAAAACAGGGCCTTCTGGCTTGAGCGCTGCTCGGTTTTCTCAACGATGGCGACCTCTCCGTGAACGGGTCGCTGGGCGTGAACAACACGCCCCCCGAACGCGTGCACGATGCCCTGGTGGCCGAGACAAACGCCCAAGATGGGCGTCTGATGAAGAGAAAAACATTCGATGACTTTGCAACAGAAGCCAAAGTCGTTCACGCGTTCAGGACGGCCTGGGCCCGGTGAAACGATGATGGCGTCAAACGGACTGGGTCCCTGTTCGCAGGTCGTAATCGACGCCAGCACCGTAGCGTCGTCGTGCCGAACGACAACTGGAAGTTGGCCTCCATCTACAATGCCGACTAACTGGCACAAGTTGTAGGTATAAGAGTCGTAGTTATCAATTATAAGAACGCGCATGTTTTCGTGAATCGGGCTCGAGGTTCCTCGTCATTGTCCGTGGGGGGCGCGTTCGTGTTCACCGCGGGTCTCTTTCAGACAGCCTTGGCTCAAATGTTGGTGAAGCGCAGCCAGTATAAGAAGCCTGGCTTGCGGTCGCCCTTCAATCCCGATAGTGAACTGCCTCGGCAACTGATCCCGACAAGTGAAGGCTCCGGTGCTGCACCAGCTCAGGTGAAGCGCTGCGACTCGAATGCCGCAGGCGCCGCATCCACTGCCCCGCGCGTGGCGTTTCGTTGCTGGCGGCAATCTGCGCTGCGGCACGGCGCAACGACTCTACAGACTAGGTGCTTCGCTCTGCACACGGCAGCCTGCGGGTTTGGCCTGCGCTAGGCTAACTTGGGCTAGCCAGCTCTACAACCGCTCCACCGCGTCTCATGGTAGGTCAAACAGAGCTGGAAGTGCTCGCCGCAGAGCGTCAGCGCAAGGCGCTCCGACGAACACCCAAGCTCCGAGCGCGGTCTCACGCAGTGCTGGCCAGCACTGGCTCTGTTCAAGGTCATGCCACCGACACTACGACTTTCGGGACTCTCTATGGAGTGCTGGTTGACTTTGGTAGCACCGTATCCGCGAGTTGTGAGAAGATTGCGTCGGTTTGCAGTGCGCTGCCTGGCTTCCGGTCGGATAGTCTGGGATCGGAGGAGCTCGCGTCGAGCAACGCCCTGGAGCACGTGCGGGATAGTTTGCAGTCCTTGTTGCGATCATTGGCGAAACTTTTCGCTAACCTACGAGATGCACAAGTTCGTCATCGACTTGATTCCGTGGAGCTTCCTGCTTGCATCGTTTCGGATATGCGACAGATCCAGAATAATTGGCTCGATCTGAGTTGCCGCATCGCAGCCAGCATTGTTTGTGTGCAGCAAGCAAACCAGTGTATCGGGGACCCGCAGAGCCAGAGCTTCACAGCTCTCCATAGCGTACTACAGAAACATCTCTACCTCTGTCGCAGAGAATGCATGCTTCTGGAAAGAATTCGTACCATTCAAAAGGAGTTGCGGCTGCGGGAAGCCCGCATCGACGCCCCCAACCGCCGAGAGGCGCCTGCCCCCGAAGCGTTTCAAGGATGCAGCGGCGTGCTCCGGCAGATTAGGTCGATGCAGAACGAAGAGCGAACCTCCAAGAGCCCGAAGAGATGCGCTGTGAGAACCAGGCTTGAAATTAGCGCACCTACGACACCGAACTTGCCAACTGCGGGACGCGAGGCGTTTTTTGTCGGCGCTGTAAATGAAGCCGCTTCTCGTTCGCGTTGTTCGGAAGCGCTTGCTCCAACGCCGTGCCTTTTTCGTCTGTTCGAGCGCAGCAGCGCCACTCGACAACATCCTGGAAGCGTTGGCGAACACTTGGACGGATCGCGATGGACGTCGCTACTCCATCATTCAGCATTGAGTAGCCAGTGGCAAATATTGCGTTTCCGGTCAGAAGGTTTCCACGATGAGGGTAGTTTGCAATGCTCGCATGGATCAGGTAGCCTTCGTGTCCTCGCAGACTCATTGCGTACGGATGCCTATCATTACGCGGCAAACTTTGTGGGCTCACCGTGCTCGTAAGCATTCGCAGACGCAATGGAATGCTTTCCATTGTACGTATTTCTCATCGAATACCGGTATGATGTCCATAACAGTTGTGCGCTCGTGGATTGCAACTCTTGAATGAGCAAATTCTCCATAGAAATCAATTTACAGGTCTGATTTTTTGCCTCGTAGCTTGGCACTGCATAGCGTCTATCGGCATGACGCAAGGAGGATGCGTCGTTCGGCGTGATGAAGCCTCGGATAATCGCCGTGTGCTGGTTGAGTATTCGAATCGAGTATGCGCTGGTAACCTTGAATGGGTAGTTCCATCGTATCACTGCAAACGACTCTCCGTGCAGCTCTGGTTATATGGTATCGCAAGCAACCGGCATTCGACCAGGTATCTCAGAGTACACAGCGGCTGCCTGCACAGAATCCCGAGACGTTACGGAACGCTTTCCCCAGGTGTGATCTTTTGTGCCTGATCCATGCGATACTGGGTAGCGCTGGCTGGCGCTCAAAGCACGAAACTGCATCGATAATGACGATTCCCTTCACTTGATCCATATGGTGCAATGCCCTGATGATTTGCGCCCAAGGTACGAATCTGCTTGTCATGTAAGCCTTGATGGATGTACATGAGCAGATGCGACACCTGTTCGAGGCAGGTTCTCCATCGAGCGCTCGAGAACACGAGCGGGTCAAGGCGCACTCTGGTCGGCAATGGAAACGACCCGAAGGGTTCGCTCAATGCTGGACCCTTCTTGAATCCGACATGACTTGTAGATCATGGATACGGTATACGGAATTGCACAAGGTACCACATTGCGTGGCGCAAACGTCAGATTCTTCAACTTATGAGCATATCGTCATTACTGCCCTTCTGCGTTGGCACGCTGAGCATAAAGTCGTATTGAGCACGCGTGCCACGACGCCTGTGCACTGCTTGGTCGGTAGATCCGGCTCGTTCAAGGACGCGTGTATCGACATCAGGCGCTCTTCAAATAGCCCGAGATAAATACCGCAAAAACTCCTTGAGCATTTTGCGCTCGCCGAACGTTAGCCGCGGTTGCACCGTCGATACCAGTTCTTGCTGCTCAGTCTCGGTTAGGGCCAATACAACGCGACCGTCGACGAGCTCGCGTGCTAGCCACTTGCATACTCGAGGAGGCAGACCAAAGCTTTTCGCCGCCTCAGCTACATCACGCTCGGTCCATCGCTCGACCTCCTTTCGCGAGACACCCCAAATCTTCTTAGGGGACTCCTGTGCCAGGCGCAAGGGAAACGGTAACTTGGTATTCTCCCGTGTTTCCGTCAGCATGTCAGGAGCGCTTGCTCCATATAAGCGCGCATCGAATTGGGCCAAGTCTTCCCGGACGCGCTGCAGATAGGATTCCTCGGGTGAGGTCTCGCCAGGAGTGGGTAGCTGAATGTCGTCTGCGGCTTGCAGATCCACACGCTGTCTGCGTCGGCGTGAAAACAGCCAGTATGTGCCTACAGACGCGATGCAGAGCGCTGGCCATGCCAGCACTGAAACCGACCCACTCAGGGCCAGCACCGGCATCACGACCGCTCCGGTAAGAGCGACTCCACTGATACAGAGCAGTCCACCCAAGCCGAGGAACGATACAGCACCGAGCAGGAACACTGGAACGCCAACCACCAGTGCAAGCATCATGAGCTGCGATGCCACTGCAAGCAAAACAAGAAAAATTGGAATGACCAGCGCCATAATTGCAATCAAAAACAAACCAAGGATAGCAGTGGAAGTAGGAGGATGTCGCACTCCTGTTGTCGACCAGGCAAAGTACTCGTCTTGGAACAGAGTTCTGAACGGCTGCTGCCATAACCGTTGCCAGCGCGCGCGAGTCTCTACTCGATTCCTGAACAAGTCGTCAGCAGGCCCTTCGGAACCTCTGCCTGAACCCGAACCCGGACCATTTCTGCTACCACCTCCCCAAGCGCAAGAGATGTCGCATAATCGCCGCGTGCTACCCCAGTGCACTATTCGAGAGCGTTTCTGGAGCGCAGCGCCGGTCTTCGACCACGAGGTGCCCCGGTTACAGTGCCCAACAAGTTTGCCGCTAACCCGACTACCATACCTGCACCGACAATGCAACCACTGTACTGGAGTGCCAATCCAGCACAACCGTGCGAAACTACTCATATCAAGTTAAAGAGCCGCAACGCGGGGCTCGTCAGCGCGAAGGCAAGTCCGTAAAGTGACGAATCTGGCCGCACGATATCGTTGCGCGACTTGCTGGCGACACACCTGGGCATAGAGACGCTGTCACTGGGTGTAGGATATACGGTGCTTCCACTGCAACAACTGTAAACGAGGCTCACTGTATGAATGGGTCGATAAACCGAGGCAAAAGGTTGTCCCTGTGCGATTGTAGTTTCCAGCTTGGTAGGAGAAGGGAACTCGGCGCTAAAATCTTGAAGCAGCCTCAGCCACTGCATGAACCTGTCAGGATGCGTTCCTGCGGGCTCCAGGAGCAGTGCACGTCGGTCGACCCAGCAGCGCCTAGACTTCCAGGCGGCAACGCGTTTGTGCATGAGGCATGCACCCGATCTGTTTGGGGCACTCAAAGCTCTGATATTTCGAGTAGCTGCTCCGAAGCTTCCAGAGTGGCCGTGTTCCGCACGAGACGTGGATCAACCTTTTCCGCACCTGTAACAAAGAGAGAGAGATTCTCGGGTAGAGAATCCCGCGAAGCGCGGCGCATCCTCGCCTGTATATCCTTAGCGCCACGGGTTTCGGACAGCTGAGTCGCCTACGGTTATTGGTGTACGACGCAAAAGCCAGTAGTGTGGAAGAAGCTCATGCGAGATGTTGCCCGCTACAACGGCACCTTGCTGAGCCAATTACCGCCTTGTCGGCTCCGAGGTAACAAAGCATGCCGTTTGGATGCATAAGTATTTCGGTTGCTGGCGTCGCTCTTATGCGCTGTCATCTGTTCACGCTTGTGGTACATCGTTCTATGACGTACCGCATGGGCATCTTCAGTCGATGTGCACGCTTGCAAACACGCACCTGAAGCCCTAAAGACAGTATCCAAGCCAGTGCCGCATCGGATACACTTTGAAATATCAAATAAGGGAGCATCGTTGTCGTGCACCAGGTGCCAGGGACACCTCTCCCTGGTGTACATACGAGACGCTCTAGCTCTCCTGAATGGCTGCACAATGCGATACGCCTGCTGCGCTCCCGGAGGAAACCGAATGCCCCGCACGCTTCCGGTTTTTTTTTTCATTGGCGAAACGTTTACGTAGGCCAGCGCTCTCTGATTCTGCGCTTTTTCTCTTCTTTTTGGGTTTTTTTTTCAGTGCGCGTTGAAGAATCCATCAACCCCCTACCTCCAAGTTACATGACCTATACTTCTTCTCGGGTCTTCTGGTCGTTTCATACGTCTGGTCGTGTGTCAAGCCTGATGAAAGCGACAGCAATAGCGTCTTTACCGTTGGTACTGTTGCATCACGGAGACAGAACGGCGTTGCCGTACCACAGAGGGCGTCCGCTCGAGGCACGCTCTCGGTTCATGAGTATTTTCTCATCAAAAGTCCTCAGCTGTTCCGCAAAATACCCACACTGAGCACCAAACGATTCCTTCGAAAATTCGCTCAGTACAAAGCCGCTCGAGGCCCAGAAGCACAGGGGCATTCCGAATGTTGATCGAAGGGGTAAAGTCTTGGCGCAGCGCCTGTCTGCGCCTATGTTTGCCGGTGGAAATACGCCATGTAAAGCCTCTGACATTTGATTAGCTCGCCGTCCGACGTTCGCTCACCTAACCATACAACGTCTTGTGCATCCCGCCCGATTTCACGCACATTCTCCATTCCTGTTACAGCGTGCTCCCGCGCGCTACGAAGCCACCTGTTGCCGCCACACACGCACCTGTCCTCTACGTGGCCATGGATGGCCATGCTTCACAGCGACGGCATTGCGGCGGTTCCAGCGAGTTATGAGCGACGCACTGGAGCGACCCTGCTGGTCGCAGCCTACCGTCTCGATCAACGCAACCCTCGACCAGAATGCGAAACAAGGCGGTGCTTCTGGAATCGTTTCCTACAGTCGCAAGCAAGCGCTTGCGCAGCTAAAGCGCATACAGGATTCTGCAGGCATGCTTTACGAACGATGGACGAATGGTACCAAAAGCGTGCTTAATCCGACCATGATCGCGCCCGAGGTGAGTACCCGATTATGCTGGACTGCGACGGAAGCGTGGCGCCCCAATACTGGGCTCAGTAGAGCAACTGCAATCTCGGGGAAACACTGACTCGCGTTGAAGAGCGTCGCAAATGTACCAGCAGCGTCTCGTGCATTGCTATTCGCAACGGATGCACCGACAAGGGCCCAGGGAATCGTGATGCTCGTTGCCCACGAGATACCAAGGACAGCCTGCAGGCACACCGCGAGTACCACATTCCGAGCGCCAATGGTTGCCAGCGCGAGTAAAACGGTGGCCTGTACCACCAGAGAGAACCCGTACTTCACCTGCATTGGTGAGAGTCGCCAAACTCGATACTGGATCTGCGGCATGAGCATGGCGTACAAGAATGCGATGATGCTCTGCAGCGCTAGAGCGACATTCGCGTGACGTATTCCCGCTTCGTAGCGTTCCCTCGCGATGCTCCCCGCGAGGGCATGCGGATCACCACCGAAAACATTGACCCCGAACCAGGAGCTACCGAAAACGAACAACGAGAACCATCCGTACCATGTACCGAGTTGTATCAGGAAAACAACCCAAAATGTCGTGGACGCAGTCTTCAGTGCTCTCCGGCAGTGCTGCACAAGGCTCAGCAACTGGCTCGCCACTGGCTTTAGCGTCAGTCCAGTCGCGCGCATCATTCCGGGCGATCGAGAGGCGAGTTCGCGGCAGTTATCGCTTTCCGCTTCGTCCATTGATTCGGTATCAGGTATCGGTAGGCGTACGTTATCACTTTCGGGTACGGTCCATGGTGTCGTCTGGGCTGGGCAGGAACGGTTGCGTGCTAGCGGCGCGCTGGCGACCCAACAGACTGCTGCAGTTCCGAGAACAAGCACAGCACCGATAGTGTACAGCGCTTCTGTATCAGTCGAGAATACATGCCGCAAAAATGTGTCTCTAGTTAATGCCGCACCTGCCATAGCACTGCCAACGAGGTTTCCTATCGCAATGTAGACCGCTATGGCCACATTACCGCGTTCCTGCTCAGCGGCTTCGACGTGGTCGAAAATCAAGGCTCTCAAAGGCCCTTGCATGGCATTTATTGAAAAGTCTAAGCACCAGAAAGCGGAAACAGCAACAAAAAGCGGCGTCAAGAAGCGAGAGCGGCGCGCTATCGGCACCGCGTAGGCGAATGCAAGTAGCGAGGCTGACGTGAGCACCGCACCGACCGCTACAAACGGCCTGCGTTTTCCGTGCCGACTGGAGCTCCTGTCCGAGAGCAGGCCTACGAGCGGCTGTACAACTAGGCCTGCAATTGGTCCTGCCAACCACGCCAGTGAGACCCAACGTGCAGTCATGCCAAGTTCCAGAAGTACCGCCGTCGTCACCCCGACTTGCACCGCCCACGCGTACTGGATGCCTAGCATGGCCGATGTCACCAGGTATAGACGTAGGGTACTGAGTTTAGCGGCTTGTTCCTCCATGCTCAAGAATATACGGTTCCTATTGCAATCTAGTCCTAGATGTTGGCACCATAGCCTCTGTGACTCGCGATAGTCGCGTTGGAGTGCAGCTCCCTACTCCGGCTGCGTTCCGCGAAGCACAATGTTGAGCGGCAAGACGGTGCTGACGCCCGCAGCTGCGGCATGGAGCGCGCTGCAACAGAGGCGAACTGTGGAGAAAAGAACAGAAACGAAGCTCAAACGACCAACGAAATAGTACGGTCTATCGTCGTCTAGGGTCAACGGTAAGAGCGGGAAAGCTTTGCTTATCGTCGAAAGTTTACTTTATAGGCGGAAGGTCCCGCGAGTCCGACGAGTCTGCAGGGCACACGCTCTGTGCGACTCTGCAGTGTTTGTCGGGGTGCTTTAGTGAGAGAGCTACGCAGCTCGTCCGCAACGCGCTTTATCCTGGGACGACGAGCGGGTACGCTGCAACTAGGCATCATGCTGGTCACCGGTTTATTCTAGTATGTCGCTTCGCGGTGCCACGGTGAGTACGTTCGTCTGCGCATCTTGCTGGCTCCTTCAACGATGATGGACTCCGATTCCATACTGAATGAACCACGCATCGAGCCGACGCACTCACTGGTATGGCAAAGCCGTTCTGTCCCTGCGATGCATCCGTACCAGCGCTATAAGCGTTACGGTGGGTACTCGAGGCACGCTCTCTGCGAACGATAGAACGTACGGAACGACCAGTACATCAGAAAGGAACTATAAGTTATAGAACCTGGAGACAGGGTGCAACAGCATGATGGACGCTTTTTCGATCAACAATATCCACCCATCCGGCAATCTGCGATCCACGGTGAATGGGAATGTTTTGTCAGACCAGAAAAATCGTCCACCGGCACTGGAACCGGGCGCAGGGGCATATGCTCCGAGCCAGTGTTCAGTTCTCGAAGCGCTTCTGAACACGAACGTGAAGCGTTCTCAATAGAACTCTGGCGTTCAAATGAATAGGTTCAATCAACGCAACGTCCGTGCACGACGGATCTTGCACGGCGACTCAGAATGATGACGACACAGGCCCGACGGTTCCTGCGAACCGGGCCGGGCACGAGCATGAGCACCCCACGTCCGTCGTCACTGAGCCCCGTTTGTTGTAGGGCATCGTATTCCAAGAGCGCCAGCCAAGAACGCTTTGCAGCACCTCTATCCAACCGGGGTATACCGGAAGCTGCTGCCGCAAACTGGTTGTTATGAATGAGGCACCATGGGGGAACAGGTCTCCGTCATACGCGTTATGGACTGACGCGTCGGGTTCAATACGCGACTCGCGCTTCGATCCGAGAGCGCATACTGGCATCGGATAGCAGATGTGGAAGCGATTTGCTTTTTCATTCAGTAGAAATGTATCTGTTTACGTGAAACGATGAGAGGAGGCGGCAAGAAGCGATCCAACTGGACATACGTGCCTGGTACCATTTTTGGCACAAATGTCCAACAGATGTCCTCGCGCAACGCACGCATCCATGGAGACACGTGTACCTTTCCGTGTGATTCTCATTGATTTCGAGATGGTGTTCATGCTTCTCGTTGGAAGCGTTGAATTCTCGTGTAAGTGATAGCGTGGCTGGCTATGCTTCGGCGTTTCAACCAGCCAGTAGTTATGGTTTAGCTTTCGTGCGCAGGTTCTAGCGGCGATCTCTGCACATCGGAAAGCTCTGCGCTCCTCCAGCGAGAACCATGTACGGATTCAAGTCGCACTGTCTCGAGTCGGAACGCATGTTTCGTTACAGCAGGCGACGCAGGGCCAGGCCTAGCTCTCGCGGTTGCTTTGGTTGCGATATACATAGCGAGAAGTGCGCTGGTGTGTCGGTAAGTCTAAACCAGTAGGGGCTCTATCCGCGAACGCATCTTTTCTTGGAGCATGCGTCGACCAGCGCATACTTACCGGAGAAGCGCGCGGGTCTTCTCGCGGCCCGTACTCGCACCCATCAGGTCGAAATCGTGTTACTGGGGCAGGATTCTGCGCCTGCGCAGCACCGTACAGATCCGGTGTTCTGAGTTCCCTCGTCAGGCTCTATGCGGTGCATACGGATGCTATGCTGCAGCGTTTGCAGTCGGTGCCTGCGGTGTCCCAGTGCCCGTCACAGACGCCGAATCCACATTCTGGTCGGTTTCAGCGCGCGTATCGCGCAACAGTGCCCGGTACAGGCGCCAGAGCGGATACCACCAGTCTGATTCGTCTGGGCTGGAGATATCAACGCCACGAGCTTCCAGGCGACTATACAAACGGGTTGCCGCTCCGACACAAACCTCCGGTTTCAGACGGCTCGTGAGAGCCATCCCGGCAGCTTCGGCGAGCGCTGGATTCGCTGGAATATCAGCACGGAAGCCGAGCGCCGCGTCGATGACGGCATCAAGCAATGCCTCCACACCGTCGCCGGATGTAGCGAAAGCGTATCGAGCGGACAATGCGCTTGCCACCCGGCGAGCGCCATCGTGGCCGTCTACATCAAACGACATCTGGAGCGCAGCGAGCTCCACCGCAACCCGCTGGCTCAGCGTGCGACGCTCGCGGATGCGCTGATGCACCCAGCGTGCCGCGACCGCGAGAATGTCGTTGCCAGTCGACCGGGGCTGGAGGAAAAGGAGAGGAATGGCTTCCATGGCCACTGAGGCTGGTCCAATTAGGATGCGTTGGCAAAGCGCAAGCACGGCATTATCGCAGACAGCGCGTGCGCGAAGCAGATCCCGGAACAGGTCGCGAACACTGATGCTGAGTGTCTCTTCGGTTTCCATGCCGAATGCCCAGCCGCGCCCGAACGCGATGCTCCACAGTGAAAGCAGCACTTCGAGGCCGGTCGTCACGATTTGGGCGTCCTCGTCATGCTGCGCAACATGCCATATTGATCGAAACGCTAGATCCCAATGCTCATATGCCGATTGCGGTTCATTGTCAGCGGAGGCGTCGTTTGAATAGCTCGCATGCCACAATACATCGAGAAAAAGAATTCGACAAACGAGCGACGCCACGGTGGCGGGAATTTTCGCTGACCCAGCTTGGCGCTGGGCCAAGACGATGTAGAGGACCCGTCGCAGGCCATCCATCGAAGCGGAGTCTTTCGGCGATATCCACTCGAGCGCGGCGAGCAACTGGTTGCAGCGAGTTTCTGTGCACACGTCTAAAGTGTGCATGCAGCATGTACTGAGGAGTTCCTGCAACCGGATAGGGATGCTGTCGCTGTCGTTTTCCGTCCTGTTCTCGAGCGCGTAGAGCGCCCGAACGATCGCCCGCATCGCTTCTAGGCTCTGGGCATGACGGTGGAACGCGTCCATAAGGAGCGGCTCGATGACCTCTTCATGAGCGTGGAAAGCGTCACTGCAGAGCCGAACAAGCTGTGCGAGGGCGGCAACAAGCGCCGGATCTGACTGGAACCTGCGCATGAGGCGCGGAAGCGCTTCGCGACATGCTGCAATCAGGAGCGTGCTTGCGACAGCAGGCTGGAAGGTCCCCTCTGGATTCGTTGAACACCGCGCGCTGGACTCTTCCAGGCACTGGACGCGCTCCGCCACAGCGACCCAGAGACGAATCAGCGCCAGCCGGTCAGCATCGGTCAACGGCTCCGACCCATCATCTGGTTCTCCTTCCTCCAGTAGTTCCACGTATGCGTTCCAGGTGCAGAGCGCCGTGATGGCTGCATCGTGCCAGAGCGCCTCACAGACTCGTGTGTAGGAGTTTTGATTTGCCGTCAAGATTAGAAAAACGATTTCTCGTAGCATCGCTTTGGGGGCATGTTCTACCCCGAATCGCTGAATATAGGCGCTATTGGCGAGCTCTATGTAGGTGATGGAGAGAGCGCCAGCAGCAGCTCGGACGGGTGCTCTCGGATCCTCGGTAATGAGGTCTAGTACGCCTTCGAGCTCGGCCTTGCCCAGCCAGTCCGCAGGGAGCAGCGTCTGTGCGAGTCGAATGGCTTGAATTGCAATCTGCTCCTCGCGGTCGCGAGTCATTTCTACGAGTCGCACACGAAAACGTTGCAAAAACGCCTGCATCGGTACCACATAATTCGGATTGGATACGAGCTGTAAGATAGCATCCAAGGCAGCGTGCCGAACCTTGCTGTCCTTGTCGTAAATCATCCATCCGAGATACTTGAGAAAGCGATCTTCAAGAAATCGAGCAGGAGCGGAGCGAATCCAGCGGCCCAGGGCGCTAATGCAATGGAAGCGGATGTCAGCGAAAACGTCACGGTAGCGCTTTGCAAATACCGTCTGAACAAGGTGCTTCACCAGATCCTGCGTGTCACTGGTTTGGAGCCGGATTTTCTCGAGTGCTGATCGATTCCGCACGACATTCCGTTGCACGGCAGCAGCCTGATCCTGTAGCGCTCGTTCTACAGCGAGCAACCCGTCCACCGTATGGAGCGCTGCAACGACCGCGGCGAGCCGCACCGCTCGCAGACGACTCTCTGTCAGGTAGGCCAGCCATGAGACCCAGGCATCGATCAAATCGGAGTCCATCCAGACGGACTCTGGGCAAGTCTGCACAAGCTGCTGGAAACAGGTCTCATATTTTTGCGTAAAGCGACGAGCATCCCGCGTTGTTGCACTTAGCGGTGGGATGAGAGCTGCACGTCCGAGTTCGCTCTCCGAAATGCGCGGCAAGATCGCCGTACTAAGGGCATCCACGAGTACTTTGGCGTTCTCGGGGGTAGCTACCCGATCGGGGCCCTCGATGACGCTATCGGCCAACAGTTGAAGAATCTCCGAGCGGCAGCTTGGCTCTTCGGCAAGCGTCACTGGATGCGCGGCGAGCACAACCAACTCTAACAGTTCGCAAATCGTCCACTTGAAATCCGTACTCGCTCTGCTCCAGAACTCACTCAGTGGCCGACTCAAGTCCGCGGAACGGAGTCTCAACGCATCGTAGAGGAAACCGCCGCCCGAGTGCACCTGATGGGTGAATGAAGCAGAGCGCGGGCTGCACGGGCTTGTTGTCAGGTCCGGGACGCGCGTCTGCTCAATAGGTTCTTCATCAGTACGAAGTTGGTGTACCGGATCGACGAGAGCAGCCTCCATCCGTTTCAACAAGCTCCCAGAAACGGAGTTATGCTTGCCAAGGAAACCCCGAAAGTCGCAGGCACTGCGGGACGTCTAGAGTTCCAGGAATCAACCGCGCGTTCAACGACTTGTTCTTCTCAAAGTAGATTGCTTGCGTATACAAGTGTGCTGCCGCACCGTTTCTGTTCGAGAAGCAAAGTCGCGTCCACAACACGCCTCTATGTACGGCCAGTGAGCACCGTTCGAACAGGAGGCGCGCAACCTCGTTGCTGTGAAACGCAAGGCAGTACCGAGGCGCTCGATCCTCAAGTCACATTGGCGCCAAATTCGTAGCGGGCAGCATCAGGATCGTTTTGTTCAGAATTCCGCGTTGATGGATCGATGTTGCTTCGTGAACGCTGTGGAATCTCCGAGTGTCCATACTTTCTCATTCGATTCTTTATGTACGTTTCGCGACCTCCGGACCAGTACCGGCCGTGGAATGCCTGGGACTCCGGGTGCGTGCATGGATGCTGTGTCCATGAGCGGCGGGATGACCGCGTGTCATCTAGGCTGCATGGGCATCTCACGATCTGGGCAATGGTGTGCGTTTTTCGCTGTCTGCAGCACATGACCCCCTTTGGCGACCACGTTCTGTTCGGGCAAACTGCTCGCCGCAACGCAAGGCCATCGCGTGCGCCACGTGCGTTCTCTGGCGGAGAGCTCACTAGCAACGGGTGCTTTGCATGAACAGACTGTTTCGTTGGGCACTCGAATGCGAATCCAGCCGCTCTTGCGCGATGGATGAAAGCAGAGGCGTCCGACGATGTCTGCGTGCGCTCGTTGCCGGATTGCTTTTCTTTTTCACTGACGAAACGTTTCCATAGGCCAGCGTTCTCCGATTATGCGCATTTTTCTTTTCTTACTTTTTTTTGTGTTTTTTTCAGTGCGCGGTGAGGTATCCATCAAACGCCCTGCCTCCAAGTCACATTACCTATACTTCATCTCGGATATTCTGGTCGTTTCATACGCCCTATCGTGTGTGCCAAGTACCTGCCGAAAGCGACAGCAATAGCGCCTACAGCGTCGGTGCGATCGCTGCACGGAGACAGAACGGCGTTGCCGTACCACAACGGGCGTGCGCTCGTTGCCGGATTGCATGCCGATGCCGTTCGTCGCCGAACACGGCAACAGAAGCCGCAGCGAGATCGGAACAAAGCTGCTGTGGGAGCGTTAGCGGAGGCGTACCCGTCTCAAAAGTTTTGACATCAGTGGTTTCACGACTGCTCACCCGGAAGAAGCAACTTCCAATTGGTCCGAAAGCTTTTTCGGTACGAATGCTTCCTTTGCTTTGCGGGACGGATCGAGTTAAATATCAAAGCATGTTTTTGTTCTGATCACGAGGCGGGAGTGTCTGACAAGAGGTACCTGCTTGAGTCGTCTTGCAGCGTGCTTGGAATCGTCCAAATCTTCACCTATACTCGGTAAGAATCATCGTCGTCACTTGCTTGCCGTAAAACTTGACACAAAACAGGGGTTTCGCTGGCGTCCACAACGGTGCTCCTTCTCCTGCCGTGGCATCAGAAACGGCGATTATCGCAACCAGTTCCATGCTGCTGGCCGAAGCCCCAAACTGAGCCACTCGGTCGCGAGACGCGAAGCCTCAGTAGTGGCATCCTGGTTCCACGCTCGGTGGAGTGCTGTCTGGGAGCGCCCTGCACAAGGGAAAGACGCCCAGCGCAGCTCGGATGCAGCCAAACCGTTAATGCGTCGACCTCCGAGTGCTTACAGTCTCTAGATGAGGCTCGGTGGAGCGCGGGGCATTCTAAACCCGTGACCCACTCCAGCGTTCCTGTTGTCAGCGGTGATGGTGAACGCTTCCGATGTCGAGTGCTTCAAAGCACAGCTATATTTATGGAGGAAAGCGAAGTATTGGCGGTTCAAGTCTAGCAAGACCTGAACCCGACCGTCCGGGTGACAGGTGCGCCTTTTCAGTCACCGGCAAGTGATCCTCCTCCGGGAAAGGCTCCTCGTCAAATGGCATGAGAAGTGGTGTTTTCTCGCGCGGCAGACCGCTTGGAGATAGCGAGCACAGCATCCCATGGACCAGGCGGTGCTCTCTACTTGGATCCAGATCTATATCCTGTTCGGCGAACGAAACAAGCGGCTCGTAGAAGAGCGGATCCGTTTCTGGCACGGAGATGGCATTCGGAACGATCTCTGGTTCCGGAATACCGTCGTCGTGATCCAGTAGCCTCGCATCCAGAGCCACGACATCCGGTGAAGCGAGTTGCGCATCCAGGTGCCTCCGCGAGGCATCGCTGGCAAACTGCGAAAGCGGTTCATAGAAAGCTACCTCCGCAGCACCGGGCGGCGGTTGCGTGGCGAGACCCCAGGATGTCCTGCTCGTCGGCGTCGCCTTTCGACCAGTTTCTGGAGACTTTTCACGCGCTCTCCGGCCTCGCGGTGTCCGGTGCACATAGTGCTTCTTCTGCTGAACTTGCCCATCGATTCGTGGAATATTCGCAGCGTCACCCAGGGGTCGACGCCGCGCTCTGACCTCCGAGGCTGCCGCTACGTTCTGCCCGAGCTTGCTGGTCGCTACCTGTTGCCAGTTTTCTTTTTCCGTCGCCTCTCTTTCTCGAGAAAGGTGTGTGTCACTATCAGAACTCCAAACTGCAGCGCTTGCTGGTCGTTCCCTCATGCGCGCAGTCTTCCCCGTACCCTGAACACACACACACACACACGCAAGTCACCACTGCTTCAGGTGACTACTTGACGCAGTCGCAGTTCCAAGAGCGCTGCCCACAAGGATGCGGCCCGTAAAACGCCGCGCGATACACGAGCAGGCGTCTCGTGCTCGGCCGCCGCGTCACCACCGAGCGCTCGCTGCAGAATACAGGGCTCCTGGATCTGCCGCTGCGGCTGCTGCGGCTGCTGCGGCTGCGGCTGCGGCCGTCCGTTTCAGCATTCCGCCACCGTTACGAATGATCGCGATGCCGCGCTGGCATTCGTGGCGATTTGAATTTGGAAAGCACGGGACCAAGATAGTACAATAATGAATTATAAGGTACAGTTATATACCTGTTCAAGGTGAGCGCTTGCGATCGGACAGTATCCAGGCGGCAGCCATGTGTGCGTCCACGAAACGGTCGCCGCAAGCAAGCTGCAAACACTTTGCTGTGCCTAACTTGCCGCAGTTCCGCGTTGTGCGACGACGTCTTGCGATAGACTAGTGCTTCATCAGGCTGCACTAGGTCTTGCAGTTGGCGAACAAGCAAACGAAGCGCTGCTTTCCAGAACGAACAATACTACATTGCAAGTCGACTCCTGGTGTGGAACGGCTCGGAGCGGACGCTCGAGTCGCGGGCGGCCTTAGTGTGTTGGAGTGCAGGTCCGAGTTGCTGCGCATAGCACTGACCGAACGTACTTACGTATTGCGCATCGGTTCAGCGGGAATCTCTTGGTGGTCGCACTGCACTCGAGCCGCTTCTCACAACCGTTAGCGCACCTGCTTTGACGCACAGAGTCTGCGCAGGTGCCGAGTGCCCGCGTACGACTCGACGTGCACTGTTGTCAACCGGCAGGCTGCATTTCTCGCAGCATCAACGTGCCATTTCAGGACGGTCAGAAATTCCAACGGACTAGACGGAACGTTGGCACTGCACCGCCACGTGGTTGCTTGCAGCTGATACGCACTGGCACACAGCGGCCTTCTCGCAGGCCTCGTTTTCGGTCGCTTCCGTCGAGAACACTCAGACTGGAGGCTGGGTGTGATTCTTCCGATTCCTCGTTTGCTCATTCTAGCTTGCTACTAATGCTTGGGAACACAAGACGCTCGCGAGGTTCGTTCTCTATACAGATTCCACCTTACATGCAGCAGTTCCCGCTCTGGTGGTTATGCAGTCTCGCCAGCGGATACCCCGAATGCCCAGAGAATCCAGGGTCCAGCCTCCAATACCTCTGGCATCGTGTGCAGCTCTCCGCTGCACCATGGAACCAGTTCATGCAGCAGCAACTCTGTGCGCTGCAGGACTCGTGGATATTTTCGACGCTGCAAGCCACCGGCGATAGCTTCTCGAATCCCCCAGCGGTATCCTGGCCACTAGCTCGAGGTTTGAGCGTTGCGCTCGACTCCCAGTGGACTCAAATTCGAAAACGAATCACCGAATACGTCAAGCCGTTGACGCTGGAGTCGATACCCACCCGCGTGCCGTACTTGGCGTCGCTTGAGGAGCGCCTCCGTCCTTCTCGTATGCTCGAGTGCCAAAAGCATCTCTGGGGACGGATTCAGTCAAGATCCGCGCAGTCTAACTCGGAGTCGCGGAGTTCCGTGCGAGCCACCTCGGACAACAGCAACCGCTACAGCGAGTGGCTTGCCATCGTGTTGACCATCGGTGCTACCGCGCTCTTTCTCCGCTGGATCTACATGGGTGTGCATCGATATCCAACCGCCGCGCATCTGCCTCCTCATTATCTGGCACTGCGAAATCCCCGAACCGGGAAAATCGATGCGGGTCGACAGCTTCATGGTCTCGTCGTGCATGTTGGTGATGGAGACAACTTTCGCGTACTGCATACACCGTGGCTTCTGCGTTGGTGGATCCGTCTGCGTTGGCGTCTGAGTGGCGGGCAGCTGCCCTACAAGGGGAATCTCTCGAGTCAGACTATTCATGTTCGCCTCGCTGGAGTTGACGCACCAGAGTGCGCTCACTTTGGGCTTGCTGGACAGCGGTTCGGACCTCAGGCACGAGCATGGCTACAACGCACCCTATTAAACCAGCCGGTGAAGCTCTTGCTGTACCAGCGCGATCGGTATGGACGAATCGTTGCGCACGTCTGGCGTCCGCGACGCATACCGCTGCTCGGGCCGTTGTTGCCCGGACTTAACGTCAGTCTCGAAATGGTTCGTGC
The DNA here is from genome assembly GCF_000091205.1 of Cyanidioschyzon merolae strain 10D. NCBI lineage: Eukaryota > Rhodophyta > Bangiophyceae > Cyanidiales > Cyanidiaceae > Cyanidioschyzon > Cyanidioschyzon merolae. The sequence continues at coordinate 822,349 of NC_010141.1, forward strand.
CGGCTACGCGGAAGTTTATCGGGGAGCTGGCGCCTGCTACGGTCATCTCCGGGAAGCGCTCGAGTTGGCTGAGCGGCAGGCCCAAAAACGTCGTCTGGGCATGTGGGCGCGCTCGGGTAGCCATTTTCTCTCGTGTGCTGGTCACGTTGCCATCCAGAGTACGCGGAAACTACGTAGCTCGCCATGGCAGCAGCTCATGGGCGCCCTCACTCGACCCAGTGCGTACAAACGACTCGTACAGGTAGTCAAACAACCGTGCGGCTCTTCCCCGGACTGGAAAACAGCCCCGGCATCTCGAGTGGCAACTGCGATTGCCGTATCTGCGTCTCGCACTCCACACCAGCAGGGGCGACTCTTGGCGAGTAGAATCCCCCCGAAAACGACCTCCTCATCAGTCCTTCAGATCAGGCCGCGTCTGCTGCTTCGAGCGCTCAGCACCGCGCTGTGTCAACGATCAAGAAAGCGCCACATCCTCGGATCCTAGTCGCTTTTCGGGCATCGCAAGCACGTCATGAGCGTCGATGCGCATTGGGTCTCATGAGCGCATTCGCTGCCGCATGTACGCATCTGTGCATCTGCGTATACGAAAGCACCCCAGCACACACGCAAGTGCACAGGGTACTCGCGTGCAACCAGCCGTGCAGTATAGGGCTTTCCTCGGCACATAAACACGCACAAGTGCTGGAGACTTTCCAGCTGTCGTTGCTGCCGCCTTCGCTTGGGGATTGCATCGGCTCCGCGTGTCGAATGACGCGCACTTCGCTGAAGACGCACACCTGGGGCATGGTTCATCCCTGGTTTCCCGTCCATGGAACGTCCTAGGGCACCGCCGTCTCAGCGTCGCCGGTGCCCGAGTCTGCAGCTGGAACGGTTGTACGCGATGGATTCGGCGCCTGCAAAAGCTGTTCGCTGCGCTCGGCAACGCGGAAGAGACGAGCCGCCAAATCCTCATGCGCTCGCTGATAGTGCGGTGGCGCCTCTTCGTAGAACACCTCCGGGGAAGAGGCAGCGGCCGCACTCGGAAACATGCGGTCTGTCTTGCGGAGCACCAGGAGGTACCGTCGTAAATCGCCCCGCATGCGCTGACAACAGGGTACTCCGATGTACTCGAACGATGCATGGCGTGGGAGGTCGTATGCCGTTAGCGCCGCTACCGCCGGTAACCAGAAAACCAGGCGACCTCCTGGACAGAGCACTCGCGCTGCCAACCTGAAAAGTGCTTCTAGATGGGCAGCAAAAGGCGCCCGACGCCGTCTCATGGTTCGGGAGGTGCGCTCCTCGTCGGAGTCGCCAGCACACGCTCGCGATGCCTGCCGAGTGCCCTCGCGGATACCGTACGGAGGATCACACACGATCGCATCACACCAGCCGAAGCGTTCCGGACGTGCCGGGTCCGGGACTGCCCAGGCGGGCTCCAGCAAGTCCATGCGCACGAGCTCCGGCCACTGATGCCGTGGAATCCCATAAAAGCGAAAGTTGTCCAGGATATGGTATCGTTGAGCGATGTTCCGATCATGCGTACGAGCCTCTAGAGCGTGCACACGATTCGTTGCGTTTGCTGGATGCTCTTCGATGGTACTGGTGGTGCAGGTTCGCCCCGGAGACGCCCGCAGCAGCGTTATCTGCGAGTCGGATTTTGTCTGGGATTCTCGCCCAGCAGTACCGTTCCTATGCCTTCGTCGTGCCGTATGACTGGTGCCGTACAGCACCCAGCGATCGAGGTCGGAGCCGAGGACCTGGCTCGCACCCAGTACTGCACTAGCAATCAGGATAGAGCCGGTTCCCACGTACGGGTCCAGAACCGTCTGACCGGGTCCAATGCCAGCCACATTGGCCATGAGAAACGCTAATTCTGCGTCCATGGACGTCGTTCCGATAAACGGTCTCGCCGACAAGCGGTATCGATGAACGGGGCAGAGCTGGCCGCCGGGGGCGAGTCGGCGTCCCACAAGGACGCGAGCTCCACAGTCGGCAGCCAGCTCGTGATCCTCCAAGAGTGCAATGCGCTCAACGTCGTCTCCAGAGAGTTGAATAGTCCTCTGTTCCACAGTTGTCCAGTGGTCAAGCAGCTTTGCGTATATCTGAAGGTTTCGTTGCTGCTGTGTCATGGAAAGACGCTTCCCATGGCTCGCCTGCTCGAAGCGAAAATAAGACGCGTCTTTCGGCAATGCATATTTAAGACCGCCCGCTTTACAAAGAGAATCGAGAAGTGCAGCGCAGTCCGCATGCGACGTGCCACTGCACCATAGGCGATAAACTGCGTGCACGAGAACAGCTCGACGGGCCACTGCTCGAGCTTCTGCGTCTGTGAGACCGAGACTCACAGCGAATGCGCTTTGTTGATGTCGATGTAATATGCACTGCTCCGTAACACCGAATACGCGGTGACTGAGGTCTCCACCGGAGTGCTCTGGCGAGCTGCTAGCCGCGGAGGCGTCCAGGGCTTCCGGTGCGCGCACCGTGTCGAACAGGCACTGGAGCTCGAGATCCGCAAACGTTTTCGGGTGGTTTGAACGACGCCACCATATGTGGTACGTCCTAACATTATCATTGGTGTCCAGATCGCCCCGGCGAAAGCAGTTGCACATGAACAGAATGGAGCACGGTGGATACCGTTCCCAGCGGGCACGCAGACGGGTTGGTGTGGCGGGTGTGCGCTGCCGACTTGAGTGGAAAAGCTGCAGTGGCCGTTTTGTTTGAATTGTCGCATAAGTAACGCTCGCGCTTATGGCCGATCATCTGCAGGCGTCGTCTCAGCGCTACAACGGTCTCGTGCAGCGCTGCCGAAACCCCGCTTCCACGTGCTGCAAGTTGCGCTTTGCGTGCTTGATACTGGTGTGTTGGCTCGATTGCGGTATTCTGGGTGCTGTTCCTGTGTCCGAAATACGATTTGCGAGGCGGCAGTCTATCGTCGGGTTTGTTCCGCTGGCCCATCTATAACGCTAGCGAGCTGAGCACCGTGTAGCGCCGGTGTACCGCGTGCCCCAGTAACGTGCAACGCGATTGCTCCTGGTGCGTCCTGATAGACGCTTGGGTACTGGGTTCGATTACGGTATCTCCTGTGTACTCGCAGTAGTGGCTCAAATCGTAATCAGCTGAAAATTCGAAAGTGAAGTGGCTTGCCGCGCAGGTGCACGCCTATTCTTGGTACTTTTGTTCGTGATCCTCGACCATGGTTGGTGTCGTCAATAGGAGCATCACATCGCAACCGTCCCTGATGCACGCTGAGGCGGGAGACGCGTCGCCGGATGCTGATGGGAGTTCTAGTACGCCGGACGCGACGGTAACGGATACACTGCGACGGACGGTGTTCGTTGGCAACGTTCCAGCTACCATACGCAGACGCAAACTGGAGGCGCTGTTTCGTTCCTGTGGCAAAATTGTTTCATCCCGTCTCCGGTCGTTCACACCTGCAAAGCCGAACCTGCCTCGAAAGGCGGCCATGAATCAAGGCGCCATCCATCCTACCAGGCGAACATGCAACGCGTTTTTAGTTTTCGAGGATGATGTTGCGGTGGAACGTGCCTTGCTCCTGAATGGTACCCCACTCGAGACAGACGATGGTAGTCAAGTGCACATGCGCGTTGATCGTTGTTACCTTGCCCCGCAAAAGATGCGTGAACAGCGTACGACACGAGCGGATACCGGCACCGGCGATGCCGCGGCACCATCGTACACGTCGCCAGACGCTCTGAGTGCGAAAATCGCCTGGGATCATCGACATTCTATCTTCATCGGAAACGTACCATTTACTGCAAACGAAGAAGAGATTCGGAGCGTTTTCAGTGACTGTGGTGCAATTTTGAACGTGCGCATTGTTCGAGATGCCCAGACTGGAATGGGAAAAGGTTTCGCATATGTGACGTTTGCCCCAGAGGCCAATATGGACCTTGCTCTGAGTCGTCACGAGACTGTGCAGCTGCACGGACGCCTTCTTCGGGTAGAGCGTTCCGTTGAGCGTCTGGCGAATCGACGTGCGCAGCATGGCAAAACCGACAGCCGCAGCAATGCAGGAAACGGCGCTAGAACGGCTGATTCGCGACGGAAACAAACGCCGCGTCATAAGGGTAGAGGAGCTGCTCGCGATTCGCAGACTACCTCGAAGCGTGCGAAGCGGGAGCGATCAGCGAAACGGGCTATGATACCGAAAGCAGGTCGACGCAAGGGCGCCAAGCGTCGCGCTGGGTCTAACTTGGGTTCACCAGTGAAAGAAGTCGCCGCAGATGCGCTGCCGCCCTTTGCTGGCCGGGTTGCTGATCCGAGTACCACACCCTTCTCGCGACCGAAGCACCGACGCCGAAAACGGGGCCCGGGAGTCTCAGGCAATGCAGGTGTCTCGAAGCGTGTGCGAAAACAAAGCAAAATAGGCAAGCCGAGGAAGCGGGTGCGCTAGCTTGCAATGGCCCTTCAGAAGGACGTCATCCTTGTGTGTGCACAGATGCTCGGCGTGCTGGAGATGCAAATCACCAGGGTGGAAGCACCCGGTGACTTGCAGCCAGATCCAGTGATGAATCCATAGGTCATACGAGAAATCGATCTGCACAGCTATAACGCTCATTCGACTCGCAACTTGTCAGTGATTCTTTCGAAAGCGTCCCAGGAAAACGTGGACATGGAGTCGAAACCGCATGATACCCCAAAAACAAATCCGTTTCATAACACCAGACCTCTAGATCCATGGCGTGTCTGTGTCCGTCATCGATGCACTCAGCGACGAAGGATCGTTCAAAACTGGTCCGCGAAAAACGCTACCGACGATTGTTCTAATTCACAGACGGAGACCCACTCATGTCCGATTGAGTGCGAGGTCCCTTGCTTGACCTCAGATTCGTGTGTCTCACGCGTGAACGCCAAGAAATACCCTGGTCAGGGGGCACCCCAAAGGCACGTGCAATCTGCATGGTGCACTTGTTGTAACGCTAGCGAAATCGTCGCTGGGATGCTTTCATGATGTAGCCAGCGGTTCGTTGCCTTGTCTCTGAAGCGTTCTCGAGAAAGCTCCCGACGCTTTGTCCTTGGGTCTGATGGCTCGCATGCTTCGAGTATTCATTCTCGCTGGTGTGGAGCACCAAGCCGAATGGCATTTCGGTGCGAAGGGCCAGCATGATTCGAGCGTTTGTGCCGCTGCGCAGTATCAGCGGCAGAGGCAGTGTCCTCTGGAGGCCAGCACCTATCCGGCAACGAAGAATGCCACACAAGTGAATGACAGCACTTGATCGTATTCCAAGATATGCTTTCGTGCGCTCTGGGTGAACCGTGCGCCGCCCAGGGAGAACGCTCATGACGCGCGTACTCGCTCCCTCGCTCACGACAATTCTGGAGGCCGATGCTTGCTGATCGGAGGCGAGGCGCCCGCTGCGTCTCGACAAGTGCCAAAACCTTGGGTCGTAGGCTGCACAGGGAAACATATTGAGGTTCGCTTGGCGCCGCTTCAAACGGAAACGGCACGTCTAGTGCGTTGAAATATGTGCAAGGAGCTTGGTGCTTCTGAAAAGACGCGAACTCGATTGCGCTTTGTACTGTCGCTGGTGCTCAGCGCAAACGGGAGCACGTAGCATACGCAGCATATTGTTGCAAGATGAGGGTGCTCGGCACAGGTCTATGGCGGGTTCGGGAACGGCCACCATGCTGTGGTGACCAAACTCATGACGAGGCGTTCTGTTGAGGCTTGTAGACTTGGCTGGCCTCCTTGAAATGTTTTTTCCTTCCTGCGATTCTCTACAATATCGAATTATGGAATACCATGATGCCTCATAGATTGTCCGGGAAAATCGGAACCATCATCAGACATATGGATATATGCAGCGCTCCAGCTGCTCTGCAAGTGCTGAACCGTACCGTCGCAGTGCCTTGCAGCACCAAGCACGAGTCGAAACCTGCTTCCAATGGTCACTGTCCTTTTTCCAGTTTACGACTGCAACGATTTACGATCATGTCCACATTGAGTACGAAAGCATTCCCGCCGAACGTTCGCTGGATGCAAAGCTGTTGGACGCTCCGAGAGCACGGGAACTTTCCATATCTTGATCGGGGCGCTGAGCGCTCGGTGCAGAGACAGCAAGCGCACGTGTTTGCTGGTTGAATCGCACCGCGGAAAGCCTCTCACCTTGCATTGCCTCGCTATCTGAGGTTCGTTCAGCTCACCGTGCACCATCTCTTGCATCCGTCACTGTTTCATACGCTTTGCTCAACCGGTTTCAGTGTGTGTGTGTGTGTGTCTTGTCTTGAACCCAGCGTTGGGTATCGCACGGAATCGATTCCTGCATTCATTGTATGCGCTTGTCAAAGGCAGAGGAGTGCAGTCCTCACGTTGGATCGTACGTCCAAGGAAATCGACAACCAGGAGAGACGGCACGACTTGTTAGTCATCTCTTTTTTCAACGCATGGGACAAGGTAGCGAATGCGTGCTGCTTGCCACAGTAGAATCGCGGTCATTGGCGAACCTTGCGCTGTCTCATGTACGACCGGCCAAGATCGTCCACATGAGTCATGTAGATGCTCGTGCACGCTCGGAACGAAGCGTATTTTGCATCCCGCCTCTGCTCGATACGCTACGCAGAGCGTCGAGATACCTCCTCACGCCAGCACTCGTCTTGTACGCTCGCCTCTGGGCGCTCATCATGTATGGTGCCCAATGATGCAGGACCCTGGATTCATTGTACAGCTTCATCTGCTTTCTTTTTCATCCATTCGGCTGCGGTCTCTTGATTTAGAGGTACGGCATCGGGCGTGACGCACATGAGCTGGGGATCCACGCCCCCAGCAAAGTCTCCCTCTTTATCTACCTTGAACAGTTTAGAAAAAGCTACGTTGCCTGACTGAGGTCGAGGTTTCACAAGAATGCCTGCAGATGCATCGTCCTTCCGTATCTATCGTCACTGTGAACCGCTTTCCAATTCAGTCCGCGAACGAGAAAACCTGGCATGAGCTCCGCCAATGTCTTTTGCGAGCTTGTTCGAAGGCTCCTCGCTTGTTCGTGCGGACGAGCCGCCGCCATGACGGAGGCCATTCACTACATTCCACAGGTATCCATTGGATTACAAAAGGACTTGATGTGGCATACAGAGACCGTCTCGAATAGACGCTTGGAGAAGCTGTGGCACTCGCACTGGGTAAGCGAGTCTGCGTTGCTCTAAAGGGATCTGTACGAGACAAAATTGCAGCGCAAGACTGAAGCAGGCTAGGCATCACGCTCCAATGATCCTTCGCGTAAGACGTCCGTCTGTCCGAAGCCCACACCAACACCATGAGCTCGGACGATCTGAAGCAACGCTCGCTCTCGTTGCAACATCTGTGCTGAACTCGTTACCACGCCGAGCTCTTCCTGCATCAGCTCCTCATTTGTGTCCATCGACACGCTGAGGGTGCCTTGTAGCAGTGCCCCCGTTCTGTGCCAGTGCGTTGAGCAACGCTCGGGTACACCGCTCACGGGGCATACCGCATGAAGCGCACGAGACTGACCCTCGATATCGTTTACGAGGTTGGTTTCTTGTTGCTGGCGCCTGCGCTTTCCAAGTCCTGACCGGTGACGTGCGCCACGACGACGCGTCACCGTATTCCAGGAAGCTTCTGCGCGAATCTCTGATCCTATCATGAGGCTGTATTGCGTCTCCTGCTCCCAAGCATCGGTGTATGAACGACGTTTGGATTGCATTATGCCAAACGAATGAGGATAGCTAAGAGCCTTACGGCGGTACCTCGTACAAACAGTTGGTTGATGAGATGCTTCGATTCGAGGGAAGCGAAGCGAGAATTCCTCGATTAGGAAGCGATCCAAATCCTGATTGCGTGCTGCATGTTTCGTTATCACGTGTGCGAACGACTCTTCTCTTGATCACTGGGCGAAAGCATCACGTGCGGCCATAGAGAATACGACTTTGACCGGACTGAACCTGGAGCCTGAAGGCGCCATACAGGGCAGCTCGACGCTCATCACAGCTTCGTGCTCCATGACGGCTTTTGAGTGATAAAAAGCGACGTAATCCAAGAGCGAACCAGATGAATGTGGGAATCAGAAGCCGCGAAGAGTACCTCGACGAACCGCGAGCTCTTGATCGCTGCTACCCGAACGGTAATTTGGATACATCCACCCGATAGAATCGCCAGTCGCGTTGATCTTGTCGTCAATACCGCGTTTCGCTTCGTAACGACCAAATACTTGTCCCGCTTTGAGTCCTCGTGTTCGGCTCTAGCGTTCCTCCCCAATAAACTACCATTGGCTGAGACGAACCTCCGTCCATACTGCCAAAAGCGTTCGCAGTCCATTTCGAAATCGATTGTAGGCTGAGCAACGCACGACGGTCTCCGACAGAAACACCCGTTTTTGTCTGTCCATCGGTGTTTCTTCATCGCCGCTGGTATCAAAGGGAGAAAGCTTTACATGATGTGGCTGTTTTGTTCGTATTTTTAACAAGAAAACGTATGCAGTGGAATGGATTCACGACGAGGCAGCCGTTCAGATTCCGTTTGTAAAGTTCTGTTTTGCGTAAGCGCCCTTCGGGGTAACGACAAAGAGACGATTGGTTCATCCACCTGCTAACCATCGAATGTCTGAGTCGCAGAACCCAAGAGGCTTTTCTCGCAAGCTACCAATGACATTGTAACGTACTTCACCGACTCTTCTGTAAATCCACGGACATGCCTTCCATGCTGCACAGGAGAGAATCCAGTGAAAGCCGAGAATCACCAGCTGCTACAAGCATTCCAAAGTGCACCTCTCACAGAGCACCGTTGTGGGACGACCACCAGTACCAACAACAGCTCTTTCCGCCAAGCGCTACGAGCACGTTTCCCGAGCTTCACTCCGAACTTTGGACAGGGTTTTTGCGGTGCTCGCGTATCAGGCGCTCACTCTAGTACATCGACCAGTTCGCGTCTAATACCGAGTACCTCCTGTGTGTGTGTGTGTGTGTGCGCGCGCCATGGAGCGCCCATACCTACCAGCTGGCTTGGAAGACGCCAAGTCCAACCAATGCTCAGGTTGCGGGCAGCGCCTTCCGTGCCTGTGCCCAGCACGTCCAATACCACCTCAACCTGTAGCTGCACACGAAAGTCTGCCAAAGCCCCTGGACGACAACTGCAGGTTCCAGGCGTTTCACGGGTTCAATGTAGCGACGTTCACGCCTGGAGATCGTATGTCCGACACTTGCTGAACGTGTGTCTCAACTGGAGTTAGCCATAGCTCCGAACCCCCCAGCGCTCGCTGCTGGACGCCGTGGGTTCCGGCGCTATCGACGCCGCCTCCGTCGCCCTTCGAGGCCTGCGACTGGCCTCGTTGACGGTTTCACATGCCATGGATGAGGAGCAACAAGGTCAATCGAGCGCTGTTGTCGATGAACACCCCGAGCTACAATATTACACTGTGCTAAACCTTTCGCCTGACGCTAGTCGTGAAGATGTGCGTGCTGCATATCTGCGTCTGAGTCAGCTGTACCATCCGGATCGCCAACCGGACCCGGTGCTCAAACAGCGGGCAACAGAGCTCTTCACTCGCATCAGGGAGGCCTACGAAGTGTTATCGCATCCTCTGAAACGCCAGGTCTATGATGCGTACGGCACGGAGGGCCTTCGCTTCCTCGAGTCCACACAAGTTACCACTTACGCCGCAGTACGTGCGTACTTTGGTGAGCGAGGCAGCCAGCCCCAGCGGCGTACACGAGGTAAGAGGAAGCCACACTCAGCGCGTCATGAGAACACCGACGAGCTCACTGCGGAAACACTCTTGGCTGTAAACCATGCGGTGCAGGTCACGGTGGACGGCACCGGGCTGGTGCAGCTGCTTCCGGACCTGGTGGCCGGCGAGTCACTCTACTGGCGCTCAGCGATCGTCGTTCGCGGGGCTGCACTAGATACCCAGGGTTCGTGGTACCTGACTCCTAAGGACTGCTTGTCATGGCAGTATCAGGTCGCAACCAGTAGGTCCGCGGGCGTCATGAGCGACGACGACGACGACGATGATGATGATGACGAAGACGACGACGACGATATGGACGACGACTTCGGCGAGGACGGCCAAACTGACGAACACAACGAGAATCAGGACCCCCATACAAGTACTTGGGAGTCGTCAACAGTCGACTCGGCACATGAGCGGCGCTCTAGCGCAGCCTATGCGTCAGGCTCGACCAATGCGACCAGCAAATCGTCATCTAGAGCGCCCGGGACGACTTCTCGGGATGATGACGCCCATTTGCGAGGCACACCGCCAATGTTGAAGCACGCTCGTGATGAGCCTTTATTCCGGAAGCTAACGCAGGTACAATGCCGGGGTATCAGCGTCTCGTATCGGCGCCTTGTGTCTTCCGAGCAAATGATGGAAGCTGGCCTAGCCTGGGCTGGATCACCGTCTCGCACTGGTGCGACGCTCTTTGCCGATGATTCATGGACAGCACGTCCACTGCTTTCGGGAAAGCTGTGGCGTCGTGTGAGTCCGCACGCTTCGCTTGCGCTTGAGGCGTCGTACGCTCTTGGGCGCGACCAGCGACCCGAGCTGGTGCTGAGTCACGCTCGTCAGATCTCGGAGAGGTGGCAGGGCCATCTAGCCTGGGCCGCTGGACCTGCACCCGGCTACATGGCTTCTTTTGTCTACGGAGCGGAACAGTGGAATGCAGCTTTTACCGTGAACCTGGGTCTTGGCGCCAGCGGCATCAAGTTCACCCTCCGACGGCTCTGTGATCAGGCTCAGACGATCATTGCGCGACTGCGAGCGCACTTGTCGTTATCGGGCTGGTCCCTGGAGACCGGACTTGCCAAAGAACTCGCTTTGGATAGTTATGTGGCAGTTGCAGCGCGCGTATCGCATGTTGGCGTGGCACTGCGACTGAGACTAAGTCGAGCCGGTCACCGCCTAACGGTGCCGATCCTTTTGTTTCCGAACCCGGACCCGTTGGCGTTTGTCGCTGTGGCGAGCATTGGGGCAACAACTGCAGCTGCAATTGAATACCTGGCGCTTCGACCGCTGCGGCGGCTAGCACAGGAGCGCAACCGACGTCGAATACGCGAACGTGTCTATCAAAAACTCGTTGAACGGCGGCGTCAGGCACTTGAGGAGCGCGAGTTGTTGCGACCACAAGCGGCTCGTTCGCGAGCACTCGAGCAGCAGCGCAACGGTCTGGTGATTGTTCGAGCGCTCTACGGTGCCGCAGAAGTCGTACGGCGAATGCATTCACCGGACGTGCCAGTTGCAGTCATCGATGCACTCGAAGACGTCTGTGATGTCACCGATGCCCTGCAAGCGCTGGTTGACGATCGGGATTCGAGTTTGCGGCTCTACGCTACGAGCAAGGCAGCGCTGACGGGATTCTTCGACCCAACCATGGGCGATGCTGAGCTTGCCTTGCGTATTTGGTATTTGCTGCGTGGGGAGCCTCTCCAGGTGACCATCGGGGATCTGGATCCGCTCTATATAGGCGCAGATACCTGAATTCGCGGGTTCGCACGATGTGATTGGGGGTTGCGCATCGCGAGCTGCACGTAATTCGAACGAGGCAGACTTGATGCAGCTGGGCACACGGGCTCTAGGCAAAACGTGAACGACTGGTGCATCGGGACGTCCGTAAAAGTCACAGAGCGCACGGCGCTCGAGACGGCGTTGCCCGCGAACAACATCGAATGCGGCATACACGAAGCAATGACCTGCTCTATTTACAGGGAAGTATCATCAAGGTCAATAAGTTGCAAGATCGCGCGTTCTTTGCGGCGTTTGAAGCGACGCGGCAACGAATGCGGTCGAAGCGAGGCTTCGGCTGATGTTGTTGTTCCTCCTTGCACCTGATCTGCGACGGCAGACCAGCTAGGTGCCGATGCACGCGGCCGAGAGTCTGACGGTACGGTCGCGTGCAACGTCCGAAGACCACCACCACCACCACCACCACCACCACCACCACCACCGGTGTCGCCGCTGTCGTCATCGTTGTATTCAGGCCAGTGACAGCTGGACGCCTCTACGAGCTTATAGTGCTCCACCACCATGCGGTTGATCGGCGTTGTCTCTTTGCCTGGAGACCAGGTAGCGCAGCGGACGGAGGCACGTGGCACGGATGTCGTATGCTCACGGACATCGTTTCGCTCAGTCGAGCGCTTTTGCCAATATCGATAGCATCGTTGCAGGAACAGCATACAGTGATGCAAAGCGGGATATATCCATTGTTGCACGAGACATCTCGCAAGAAGAACCAGCGCCGCCACCAACCCAAAGATGCTCGTAAACAGCTGCGTGAATGCTTGCGTAAGCTCTGGACCTAGTGCACGCACAATCACTTGACGCAAGAAAATACCGAGTCGTTTCAGTTGCCTGAGCAGTAGCTGTGCGATGTCGCAAAAGCTGCGGTACACGCGCCATCGCACTGCCCGCATATAGCGATGTCGCCAGAGCGCTCCGAGCTGCTTTGCAACCAGCTTGATGAGTTGCAGGCTTAGGCTGCCGATGCTCATCAACAGATGGCGCGATACCATGAGCTGTTTACGAAACCTAGATGACAGGTACAGTTGCCAACCTGCGGCCTGTCGCAGCAAAGCGCCAGAGCTCGCCTTCACTGCAAGTTTCTCGTAGATACCCGTGGTAGACGTTGTGAGCGGTTCATTCGCGAGCACCGTGTGCTTCTTGCCTTGCAAACGAGCTCGCACAGTTTCCTGAAGCAACCTAGCCTCAGCAGAGCGCTCTGAGGAACCCAGCGAGCTCGTACTGCAGCTGCTGCTCGCCGGGTGCGTCACCGATCGTGTAGAGTCGTTAGCTCGAGGGTGAGCCTCGCGCTCCATTCGGACTCTGCGATTTTTAAAGATGTACAAGCCCTATGGTGTTCTTCGTTATCTGAAAAGCGGTCCTATGTGCTTTCGTTGGTTTCCCGGAGCACCAGCAGCACCGTGGGCCAAGCAACGGCACGCCGAAGACTCGACAACCCCGGACCGTATACACGCTCTGCTTGAACAGCAACAGGAGCCCGTCTAGTTCTCCTACTTAACGCTAGCAGAATAAGCGCGAGTCCCAGTGCCACGCGGGTTGCAGGGCACCCCACGCATACGCAACGTCAGTACAGCACGAGCGTATACCCGCTCGGGTTCGGTAACGACTAGACGCGCGTCGTACGCGAACGCGAACGGTGCGCGCCATATCCCTGGGCGCATGGTTGGCGCTTCGGCGCTGCAACGCTTTCCATAGGGATGGCGATCATTTTAGAACGAAACTGTATGTTTTCGATCAAAATTTGAAGAAAATGCCTCGGGTACAGATCGTGCACGGCATCCCCGATCCATGCAGTGTGACCGCTGTGCCAGCGTGACCCCCGGCGCCGGATCTGCGACTCCTTGCCAGTGATGAACGCGTACCATGGAACAGGTCGACGGGTACCGGTGTACGAGGGAAGTTTTTGGTCTCTTCCCACTGGCATCAACAGGGGTCTTGAGTGGACTGTTTTTTCTGTAGGTGCTTTGGTTTGATCTTTTTCCTATGTCTGGTTTTCTAAACGCTGATCTCTCGATTCCCTATCGCTCCGTTGCATGCAGTCGAGGTATGTAGTTGACACCCAACGTCCGGGTATCGCTGCGATTGACGCTTCGCTTGTCTGTCTCATTTTCAGTTGGTAGGGATTTGGTGTACCGTTGTGCAGCGATGGTACCCTAATTTCGTTCAGGAGTTCTCATTTGTCCATCACGCCTCCTCTCCCGTGCACCGCATGGTGGCAAGTGCGTGCGCTCGGCACATGCGCTTCGTGGGTTCAGTAGGTTCGCCTCGATGCCCGCGTTGGCTTTCAGCGCCCGGTGCCGTAGCCCAGGATCATGGGCTTCTGTGCAGCGATCCCCTGGTCGAGGATGCTGTCCGGTGCGTACGCACGCAAGTGCAGCTCGTCCGATATGATGCACGATTTCTGGATAGTGATACTGTCCATGATGAAACAAGTACAGAGAGGAAAATCTAGGCTCAAGTCGAGTTATCCCGAACCGTCTGCGCTCCATTCTTGAAAAATGGTGACGCATGCTGCACTGGATATGAACGCTGCGATGATTCACGTCCGAGTACAAAGCGCTTTTCTGTGCAAACACAGGAGGCGGGAACTTTTGGGAAAATACCCATGAGAGGCATCCTGCTTGTTTAGATACCGTTTTGTAGATCGCCACAGAATGAGAGTGACTTGGCTTTCAAACGGAATCGATGCATTTTTGTGAAAAGTTCAACGATCTTTTGGTATGCGCTTGTGTACAAAACGTCGAGAGACGACACCCGGTTTTCTACGTGGATGCTGTGGCGAGCATACCTCGTCCCACGAGTTACCTCGAAACGCAAAGCTCGAGCTCTTGAAGCATGCTTGATTTGCACATGGAAGCCGTAGTAAAACGGGAAGCATGGATGCTTCCGCGTATATGCTGAATCATGGTTTCCATTAGTTTGCGCTCCGTTACATGAACGCGTCACGAATCATATCGATTCCGATGATGTAACGTGTTCCCGCAGCAGAGTGGCAGACCAGCCACTCGGAAAATATCGCCGAGAATCCCTCAGCACGAGCACCTGGGCATGGAGTGTCGATGCAGTGCGTCTAGAAGGAAAAAAGTTCGAATAAAAATCTCACACCAGCAACAGAGTGAACAAATCAGTGTTCCACTCTCATCTGAAACGGGTAGAGAGTCAGCGCCATTCTTGCGAAAGCGCTTTCGTGAATGTGGTCGCGTACCCGCAAACCTGCAAGCATACGTAAAACCTGCATACTTCCCGGGCGGATACTCAATATGTGAATACATGGCTTCGCTGGCCGTTGCTCCTTCAGATGCACACTCTAGCTGGTGACCGGACCACTAGTTCGGAGACTGAAGTCGCCCGCAAGCGGTACGCTCGGCGTGCCATCTGCTCGGAAACTCACTGGAGCCAGCACCCACACAGGCTAAAGCAAAGCTGGTCTTTGTTCGTACGTCGTCCGCAGCGCCATTCACCAGGCACAGTTGTCGATACTCGATGGATCCATGCAAGACACCCGCGTGCATCGCATGAACGTACCATGATCACGAAGCAACTTCTGGTCTTGGATCCATGGTACACACGAGGTCCGGAAGCGCATAGCGGGCGCTTCTCTACCTGCCGATCGTAGTCGTGCACACGGGTAGACTGCGGTCAGGTTTAACGATCCCTAAGGATATGCAATAAACTCGTTCGAGCGCATCGTGCGGAGCTTTTCCCCCCGTGACCTACCGGAAGACTAGTCTAATAAAGCATGCTCTTCCAGTCACATCGATAGATTAGAATTCCATAGGGCACGAGCGGTCGTTCTTCGCCAGCACATTGCCCACTCTGCGGCGCAAGGTGCTGCCTCGTGCGACACGCTGAACCGATCCTCCGTTGATCAGCGTACACAGGGACGTTCCTCAGTGGATGCTTGTACACCTCTGCTTCGAAGAACGCAGACACCCAAAGCTTCGTGACTCGTTTCAAGGTGCTGCCTCGTGCGACACGCTGAACCGATCCTCCGTTGATCAGCGTACACAGGGACGTTCCTCAGTGGATGCTTGTAGACCTCTGCTTAGAAGAAAGCAGACACTCAAAGCTTCGTGACTCGTTTCAAGGTGCTGCCTCGTGCGACACGCTGAACCGATCCTCCGTTGATCAGCGTACACAGGGACGTTCCTCAGTGGATGCTTGTAGACCTCTGCTTAGAAGAAAGCAGACACTCAAAGCTTCGTGACTCGTTTCAAGGTGCTGCCTCGTGCGACACGCTGAACCGATCCTCCGTTGATCAGCGTACACAGGGACGTTCCTCAGTGGATGCTTGTACACCTCTGCTTCGAAGAACGCAGACACCCAAAGCTTCGTGACTCGTTTCTTTGCAACGTAGAGGCGTTCGACGGAAAGCAACTCACAGCTCAGGAAACGTTGCCCCGCCGCAAGCAGCGCGGCGCAACGGCATCCTCAGACGCAAGGCGTCGGGACTCGGAAACCAAAAATGTTGTTGGTTCGAGAACTCGACTATGACTTTTTGGGCCTGGATTGCGCTCACGGGACACAGCGGAATTCATTCGAGGTCGAGTCTGAGAACGCTCCCACGAGAGACAGCGCGAGTACGTAGGGTGCTGTGGCGGTTGTCGCCTGAACACCCACATCTCGGGCGCAGTGTGTTTACACCATCCCGTACCACGGCGCGTCCGTCAGAAGCGCGTGAGCGACTACCGCGTAGCGCTTTGCCACACCTCCGCTCAAACTACTCCTTACCTGAAACAGCGATGCTCGGGAGCGGTACTGGACACGGAAGTTCTGATGGAAAGGGAGCACCACTACCAGCAACGACGACGACGACGACACACCAGAGTGACGAGCGCCTGCTCACACTCGACGAACTAGTGCTGAGTGCGGGGTTCGCCAGTCGTCTACCCGCGGACCCGGAAACTGCAAACTACGTCCGCGTAGTGCGCGGTGCGGCACTTTCGTTTGTGCACCCGTCACCGACCTGGACGGAGCCGGTGCTTGCTGTCTGGTCAGACAGGTGTGCGCGTGCTTGTCTTGACCTCGAGGTGAGGCCCTCAGAGCGAGACTATGCAGCACGTGTGTTCAGTGGCCTCGCGATGTTGCCCGGATCGCGACCCTATGCGCAGCGCTACGGCGGACACCAGTTTGGCGTCTGGGCAGGTCAGCTTGGCGACGGTCGTGTCATTGTGTTGGGTGAGTACCAGAATCGATGCGGCGAGACCTGGACCTTGCAGCTGAAAGGCGCAGGCAAGACGCCGTTTGCTCGTTTCGCTGACGGGCGCGCTGTCTTGCGCAGCAGCGTGCGAGAGTTTCTCGCCAGTGAAGCGCTACA
This sequence comes from Cyanidioschyzon merolae strain 10D, assembly GCF_000091205.1. Taxonomy (NCBI): domain Eukaryota; phylum Rhodophyta; class Bangiophyceae; order Cyanidiales; family Cyanidiaceae; genus Cyanidioschyzon; species Cyanidioschyzon merolae. Next base: position 839,128 of record NC_010141.1, read on the forward strand.
TGCGCTGGGCATCCCTACCAGTCGTGCGTTGTCCCTTGTGGTCACTGGTGACAAAGTCGTGCGGGACATGTTCTACGACGGCAATCCACGCGAGGAGCCTGGCGCTGTCGTTTGCCGTCTAGCTCCTTCATGGGTGCGGTTCGGAACGTTTGAATTGGCAACGGACTGGAATGAGCTGGAGCTTCTTCGACAGCTTGCGGACGATACGATTGTACACCACTACCCGGCATTGCTGGCACATGAGCGTTCTCACGGCAAGCGCACATCCGCAGACTCGAGCCGCAGCGCAAGAAATGAAGAGTCCCAGAACCCAATGCCGTATCGAGCGCTTTTACTCCAAGTCGCTGAACGAACAGCTGCGCTAGTTGCCGGCTGGCAAAGCGTCGGTTTCGTACACGGAGTCTTGAACACCGACAATATGAGTATTCTGGGGATCACCATAGACTATGGTCCGTTCGGCTTCCTGGACGCTTACATGCCCGAGTACACGCCGAATACCACAGATCTTCCGGGTCGACGCTATTGTTATGCGTTACAGCCGACCATCTGTTTGTGGAATCTGCTTCAACTAGTGCGTGCATTCGAGCCGCTCACTGGTACTAATCTCTCGGAGGAAGTGAGTCAGACCTACGAGACCAAGTTTCGCGAAGAGATGTCCGCACGCCTGCGAGCCAAACTCGGTTTCCAAACCTGGAACTCGGATGCAGATAATGGACTTGTGCGGGACCTGTATGAGCTCATGCGTCAGGATCGAGCGGATTTTACACGCACCTGGCGAGCGCTGTCCTGGTTAGAGCCCGTTGCTTGTCTACAGAAAAGCGACGCCTCGCTCGAGCCGCTGCTTCGCGTACTCCCAGAGCCGGTTCGAAAGAATCCGGACCGACTTGAAGCTTGGCGACTTTGGGTGCAACGTTACGCAGAGCGTACGCTGGCCGAAGACAACTTTGATGGGACTGCACGGCGCAAGCAAATGCAAGCCGCGTCTCCCAAGTACATTCTACGGAATTACATGGCTCAGGTGGCAATTGAAAAGGCGGAAAATGAACAGGATTTTTCGGAAATCGAGCGACTGCTCAAGTTACTCGAACATCCGTACGCAGAACAGCCCGAAATGGAGGCACTCTACGATCGGGAGCCACCGACATGGTCCCAGCGCCTTGGAGTGTGCATGAACAGCTGCTCTTCCTAACAAATTAGGCGAAAAGGTGAGGTGTCTGGTTCGTGTACCCGATCGCATGGATAGACATCCACGGATGCCTATTGAAGCACCTGTAGGAATACTCCTACGAATACCTGCGCGGATACGGCTATGGACACAGGCATGTTCATGGGTGGCAATGGTTGAAGTGCACGATTCGTGCTGGAAACTGCCTGCAACCTGTCACGTTCACAGTGTGTTGTTGCAACTTGTTTCGCATGCGTCGCCAATGCCGCGTCCCGAGTTTTCTTTTTGTAAAGAACCGCTTTCACCGAATACGGTTGGATGCGAATCTTGATGCTCTGGTGGATCATACGCCAGAGACTAGTGGGACCGCTGCAACTGTATATATTCTCAGGACGGCGCTGTTCGTCGATCGCGTTTCCAGACACCACACCCGAGCAGTCCATATGATCAGTTCGCATCTATGGGTTCGCCCCGGAGACGCAACGCGGGAGACGTCTTTGCACCCGATCCCATGGGTGAATCTGCATCCACCGAGAAAACCGAGTTGAGCGCTTACCTCGTACCGTTTAGGCGATCGCTTTTGAGATCCGATGCTAGCGGGGGTCGGGGTATCCGCTGACCTTTCTACGACTGGATGCCAGCGCTATGCAGCCTGAACCTCGTCGGAGCTGCTGCTTCGATCGCCATATGAAAACGTGAGATTCGATTCGTGCAAAGCCAACAAAGAGTCCATATGCAGAATACAAACTTTTCCTTCAGCAAAAGCAGCCTCTTGCAAGTAAGGATCTACGCGAGGTTTGTGGTGTAGGACCCGTACCTCATTCGCGCTGGGGCGTCTAGAGTGCTGGGGGTCTCCGAGGTGCCCCCGCTGCACGCTCCTGCCCTGCCGCCTGCGCTAAACAACACCTTTCATATACTGGGCACTCGCGCTCTCTCTACAGGTCCTTCGCTTCATTCATCAGCAAATATCCGCCTGAACGTTTGCCGGCACTGCAACACCAGACTTGGATAACTGCATTCAATGAAAGAGTGACGCTCTTTTTCCAACGTAGAGCGCCACCAACCTACAACCGCGTCCTAACCTGCAGCTGTTGCAAGACGCCCTAACGAGAGCATCTTCTGTACCGAACAATTTCCATACCAGTGCTGCTCCCTAAGCGCTATCCTAACCCAGCGCACAGTGTCTTGAACGGTTTTGTGGTACGCACTCGGAAACAGTTGGCGTACCAGTGCTGCTCCCTAAGCGCTACCCTAACCCAGCGCACAGTGTCGTTAACGGTTTTGTGGTACGCACTCGGAAACAGTTGGCGTACCAGTACTGCTCCCTAAGCGCTACCCTAACCCAGCGCACAGTGTCGTTAACGGTTTTGTGGTACGCACTCGGAAACAGTTGGCGTACCAGTACTGCTCCCTAAGCGCTACCCTAACCCAGCGCACAGTGTCGTTAACGGTTTTGTGGTACGTACTCGGAAACAGTTGGCGTACCAGTACTGCTCCCTAAGCGCTATCCTAACCCAGCGCACAGTGTTGTTAACGGTTTTGTGGTACGTACTCGGAAACGCTCCAGTGGCCGCGTCAGCGTTCGCTGTCCACCTGTGTGCCAGCCCGTTCAACGAGTGCAGTTCTCTTTTTGAAGATAGAGGCTTCTTTATGCTTCTATTCCAGTCTACACTGGTTCGAGTTTATGTTGTCCGGAGCCCGCCTCGCAACCGACAACTGTGTCTCCGCGCTGACTCGAGTCAAGGACGACACCTCCTGGGAGCACGACCTGCACAGCAGACGACGACGACGACAACAACCACTACAACTACAACTGCTGCGGCGTCGAGACCGATAACCAAGCTAACAGTATTGCGAGTACAGCAGCGTTTCTGGGAGCGCCATGGAAGCGCTCCAGCGCTGGCTTGTTCGCAGAGCCCGTTGCAGCCGCACCTGGGCGTCGGTGCAGAGGCTTGCACCCGGCAACGAATCTCAGACCTCAAGCCGAGCGTCGGTGAGCGCCTCCATTCAGCCTATTATACACGATTGCGGCAAGCTGTGGCGGTAGTTAGAAACTGGGTTTGTGTTGCAAGCGCGCTTCTCTTTGTCTACCTGAGTACCAGCGACCAGGTGGCCCTGGCGGCTGCCTCACTCGCCAATGGCATGCCTCAAGACCGTCTGGCTCTGGCAACGAGTACGCCCGTTCCAGATCGCTACCGAATTCTTTGGGAGCAGGCACTGGACATCATCACGAACCTTCACTACCAACCCGGTCAACATATCCATGCAGCCTCGTTAACCATGCCTTCGCACTTGCCGCCTACGCGTGCGTCCACGATCCCATGGGGATGCTCTCTGGGAACACGTGCCTCGACCTACGATGCCATTCGGATCCGACTCAGTGAATTGAATGATCCCTACTCACGTTTCCTGGAGCCGGATGAATTTGAGGCGGAACTGAATCCTTACCGGCGAGCTCGGAAGCTCAGCGGGGTCGGCATCATACCGGAGCGCAGTCCAAAAGGCCACGGCACGCTGCGCGTTATAGCCGTTATTCCCGAGTCACCGGCTGAGGAGGCCGGAATCAACCCCGGCGATGAACTCGTTATGATTGACGATATTGTCGTCGAGCCTTCACCTTTGAACCCGATTCCTGTGACCCCCGATGAAGCGTTGGCGTTGCTGCGCGGCCCAGCGGGTACGCGGGTTCGTCTCACTGTGCGACAAACGACAAACTCGTTGTCGTACGCTGATGCATCGCTGCAAGTAGCGTCAGCGTCCACAGCGCCGACCTCTATGATGCGTACATATACATTAACGCGGAGACCGCTTCTGGTAGCTCCGGCTGTCTACGGCCTTGTCGCCGCGGAGCCCACTTTCGGTTACATTCGCCTCCATACCTTCAACGCCGAAGCGACACGTATCGTCTTCGAGGCTCTGAACGCATTCAAGAATTCTAGCGATCGTTCGGCAGCGGCTGGTGTTATCCTAGACCTGCGCAACTGCCGAGGTGGCGTCTTCCAGGAAGCACTGGTGATTGCTTCGATGTTCATCGCAAACCCCGATGCCGTACTCGTCTACACCGTCGACAGTCGGGGTATCGAGCGCGCACACCGGGTGCGTGACCAGTGGAACGGTTGGCCTGAAGCTCCTGCTGCCGCTGCTCGTACTCCTCGTACTCCTCCTGAGACGCTCGGGAGCGCGGCGTCGGCCCGGCATCCGCTGTACAATGGCCCACTGGTGGTGCTCGTCAATGGTGCCTCAGCTTCCAGTAGCGAAGTGCTTGCGATAGCCTTGCGCGATCACGGACGAGCAGTGCTGTTGGGCATGCCAACTTTTGGGAAAGCCCGCATCCAACACTACTTCCCGCTTTTGGACGGCTCGGCGATCGCGCTCACTGTCGGGGAGTTTCTCGGCCCGCAGCACGAACGCCTCGCGGACCACGTCGGCTTAGTGCCGCAGGTCTCCTGCAACGCTGCACCCCGGAACTTTGCGCTCCTAGAGAGACACACGCCACCAGATGCCTGCATCGCAGAGGCAGCTCAGCTGCTAAGCGAAGAACCCACGGGGTCATCGGCTACAGAGCCGGTGCCGGTCGGTGGCTCCGTGCGGTCTGCGTTCACATCCCGAAGCAGGTCCACTGAAACGACACTGTTGCCTCGGATCCAAACCTGACCGAGTTGCGCACCCGTTCGGCAGTCTAGAGCATCCGACAGCACCAGGTTCGCGTAGTGATCAAAACCGCTGAGTTTTCCGCGCACGCACCTGTTCGCGTTCAGGTACACTTGGACGGAATGAAACAGCAACGCTTCGAGTTCCGCAGTATCGACCTCGTCTTTTGCCATAAACCAAGCTGATCAACAACCAACACGACGCTGGTCAAATGCTTGGACGCACGCGGGTTTCCCACAGCCTGCCAAGACGCCGTCGCAGGGTACCGGCAAACGCACTTGTGTGTATGTTGCTGAGTTGCGCGACGTTTCTGTGCATATCCGAAGCAGGAGCAGCAGTAGTTCCAGCCCAGGAAGCCTTTCGTTTCGACCTTTCAGGAACGTGTAGTGCGCACGTCGTTTTGACGAAAAGTCACCTTCCCTGCGATAACCGACGACTCAACCTGGACTGCAGGGTAAAGTCGTTGCAGCGCGTTCGGGTGTACGCGCGAGCTCCACGAGTCGCCAGTGAGTGCCTCGGCATACCTCGACCTCGACGGTGTTCGTTGAACCCAGAACACGAATTCGGGAGCTTGGTTGCCTCAAGGCGAAAGCGAGCGACAGGCACTTCTCGGAGTCTGTGGGTGTTTCTGGTGCCTATCCCAGTCTGTGGCCGGAGTGTGTCCGTTCGTCCAGTTCAAGCGGAGGTGTACCGAGTGTCTTGAGCAGCGTGCGGACGTCTGGGTGTCACGGTGGCTCTCTGTGGTGCGTCCTGCCTTCACGGGCGTGATTCAGACTGCACCCGCGAGCATGCGCTACTCACTCGTGCTGCAAACGCCCGCCACCTGCGCAGTGTTGCAGGCGAGAGACAGCGGAACCTACCGCTATGCGACTTGGCGTTAGGTGCGTAGGTATATGCGTTTATGCGACGGAAGCAACGTTGTTGTCGAGTACCTGCCCGCGGGTTATCTGGGACCGTGTTGAGATTCACGTTTACGCATTCTCTATATATGCTGCCTTTAGATGAAGCTGCCGCCTAGCCTAGCCAAGCGCATCTCTTCCTAGGCACCAGAACCCGCTCTGGTCCAAGATATGCACGCGTATCCATTCCCGGCTTTTTGGTGACGCTCAGGGAGTATTCCTTGTCCGGCTGGGTATGCCACTACTTGATCAGCGCTTTCAAAAGCAGATGCCAGCCCCGCGCACCAGCGCGTCCAGCGTTTACATTACAGGCTTGCACACCGCCGCTACCCGCTGGTATCATACGCCGGTTTGTCTTCATCGTGAAGCTCTTCGTTCCACGACTTGCTCTACCAGAGTCTCCGATGCCGCGGTAGCATGTCTGGGAATGCTCTACCTCCGGCAAACGCACACACACTCACTCCTTCACAACAACAACAACAACAACCAATGGGAATCGAACAAGGCACAGATGCACGCCTCAGGTGCCGCTTTCAAGTGCATCCAATCCACGAACGACGTGAACGGACATGTGGACTTTGGTGACGCACGAGTTCGCCAACAGGTGCACTGCTCGCCAAACAACATCCGGCTCGATGTCGCCCAGGTGTTGTACTGGTCGCCGCAACGCCAGCGCATGCGTATGAGAGAGCAGCAGCGACGGGTGCTGCTGCAGCTCCGAACGGATCCTCTGCAGCGCCATGAGTCGACAAGTGTGGCACGAATGATCGCCCTGGTCAGCAACGTGTCCATCTTGGGGCGTCTGCTGCTCAGGCGAGGCATCGACGGTATCGCGATCCGCATAGAGTTGGAAGTAGCCGCGGTAGAGGTGTGCATCCAGGGCCGTGCGAAATGCCTCATCCTCAATGGCTTCCGCGACGCTCAACAGACCCACTACGGCTGCGGGTTGAGAGCCGGTGATCAGATTCGGCTCTCGATAGTACTTGTGGCGATTGGCAATCACATTTTCGTTGAAAACGGGCGCCCGTGAAATAGCTGTCGCTGTGAAATGCGAAAACTCAGCGATGCCGTAGAAGAACAGGGGGTTCGTCGTTCCCGTCTGCAGGTACAGATCATTGAGTACACGTGACCACGGCAGGCCTGCTGGTATTTTCTTGGAGCCAGCATTGGTACCCTGAACCCCGGTAGGCAATTGCACGCCGGGCGCCTCGTATGATACGTAAAAGTCGGGTACAGCACCCTGGGGCATGCCCAGGAACGCGACACTCGAGAGGTACCGTCCACGCACCGTGCGGTAGTACTCGGCTGGTGGCGCCTCAGGCGCTTCCGCTGGGCTTTGCTGCTGATTGCTGGTCCCGTCGGACGTCGCTGGAGACGTTGCTGCTGGCAGTTCACCGGTCAGCGTACAATACGCAGTCCCGTGAACGATGATGGCTTCACCCATGGTCTCCGGCGGACGACCGTCCACGGTGCCCAGCTCAAAACCCGCAATATAGTCTTGGGAATCGATTGGAATCCGCGACAGCGCCTCTACGGACGGTATCTTACCCTCGATGAGGTTCCGCACGGAGCCCAGCGCTCGTGCTCGGCTGCCTGGCGGTTGTGGTGCATGTGGATGCAGGTTGTAGACCTTGACCGGGCTCTGGTTGGAATCCGGACTGGACTCCAGCGGCTCTACCAGGAGTTTCTGGGAGGCGATGCAACCGAAAAAGTCGCCACTGCGCAGTAGCTGCAAAAGATATTCGCGATCCTCAGTTGACAACGCGGCGCTCGCGGCAACATCCTCCGTTTCGCCCGCGGATTCAGCGTCCATCCGCTGACGCTGTCGATGCACCATGATAAAGCTGTCGAAAACCTGGCGGGCAATCCGCATCTCTTCGGGTGAGATGAGTCCGTCGTTGTCCAGGTCAAAGATACTCAACAGCTCCATGTCGCTAGCAGTGAGCGCCTCGGTAGGCAGGTATTCGGCAATCAGACGCAATACTGGTACCCGGTTGCTTTCCACGGTGGCGTACTCGGCCTTGAGCTCAGGGCTCTCGACCAGATCGATGAGGAACGAGTGCCGGGCATCGCCTCGTTGCTGTGCAGCAAGAGCGGACTCCAACGCCGCCGGTGCTTCCGCTGGTCGCTGGACGCGGGCGAAGCCCATACGGTACGCCTGGGCGAGTCGCTGCAAGTCTGGAAGGATGATTTCGTCGCCAGCGACGCCAGTATTCCCAAAGCGTACCCGTCCCATAACGCCGTTGCGGAGGACAATCACGACAAGGTTATCGAGGCCCTGCTGCAGGGCAGTTCCAAGTTCCTGTTCAGCCATTTCGAAACCGCCATCGCCAGTGATGAGGTAGACGACACCCTCGCTTTTGCGTCTCTTCAGCGAGACGCCCATCGAAACGGCAGCCGGAACCGCGTACCCCATACTGCCCATGTTGATGCTGGAAAGCAGACGCGTTCCCTGCCCATCGAAACAGAGGCAGAGACCTGCCCAGATGGTAACATCTCCGATATCCACAACCACAACATCGTCTGGACCAAGTTTCGCGGACAAGGCGGTGAGCAGGTGGCGCGGATGACAGAAGCCGCGTACCTCATCATCGCCCTCGTCAGCGGTATCGTCTGTGTCCAGCATGGAGCGCCTGCCAGTGACCATAGCGTGTGGCGTTTTGCTCAAAACTGCAGCACGACGCGGCGATGAAGGCAATGAAGCTTGACGCTCACGCCATTCACCGTCTAAAAAGTACTTCCAGAGCCGGCTCGAGTAGTCCCGGGCCTGTTGAGGGCCCGGCGGCAGCATGCGCTTTGATTGCATCTCCCGCACGCTCGCTGTTAGTGCGCTCAGCAGGGCCTCCAATTCAGGATCGATAAGCATACACTCCACATGGTAGTAGACCTGGAGGCGCGTAGCCAGTGTATCGTCTACACCGAATACTCGGACCTGCTGTTGACCAGTAGAATCGAGCACGACTGGATCGCAACGATCGACGCCTATCGCCAGAATACACTCGGCAGTGCTGACGAGGGCCCGCGGCGCTGCCATGCCGGGGTTCCCAAAGATCCCGTCAACACCGAGTACCAGCGGGTGATGCTCATCGACGGCACCCTTGGCGTCCAGTGTGGTAATCACCGGCGCACAGAGCGTTTCTGCGAGTTTCAAAATCGTACTCGAGCAACGAGCCTGTGCTGCACGCAACCCGCACAGAATGACGACGCGATGTCCCAGCAGAAGGCGTCCAGCGTGCTCCACGGAAACGGCAGCGCAGCGCGGTACCTCGGCAATATGAAAGGGAAGGCGAGCCAGGGCGCTCTCGTCTGAGGGCGACGTCTGCACATCTACTGGTATCGCCAGATGTGCTGCTGTGCTTCGCTCCAGGGCGAAGCGGATAGCCGAGTCCAGCAGAGAAAGGAAGCGATCGGCAGTCATGGGGGCCTTGGCAAACTGGACGCCTGCTCCGTGCATCAGTTGTGCTGTTCGGGTGTCCTGGAAGCCCTCGTGTCCGATGTTACTCCGCGACACGAGGCCGCTGAGTAGGAGCACCGGCACAGAGTCCGCAAGCGCATCCACCATGCCGCACACGGTGTAGGCGGCACCCGGACCCGAGGTGGTAACGCACACACCCAGCTTCCGATAATACTTGGCGTATGCAGATGCGGCAAACGGTGCGGCAGTTTCGTTTCGAACGAGAACCCAGTGCAGACGTGGATGCTGCACAATCGCTGTGATAAGAGGACTCGCAGCTGCTCCGTGTCCACCGAACACGAGCTCCACGTTTGCCGCCGCAAGCCGGTCTGCAATCAGGTTCGCAATGGTGTACGTGCTACCACGACTCGCTGGCATCTTGGAGGTGGTACTATTCAATGCTTCAGCACGCGCCCAGTCAAGTTCTTGGTGCTGGTCGAGCGTCTGTCTCTGGAGTTACCGCTTGTGTGAGGCGTTACGGGTAGCCTGCGGTGGCAACTTGATCGAACCGTGCGCTCTCTGAGCAAAGCCTCCACTGGATACCTTCGGGCAACGCGAGCTGAGCGAAATGCAGCCACAAACTATCGTCTACGAACTTTGAAGCGACTCTGAGATAGGACCTAGCGACGCAGTTCACCCTGAAAAGTCGATGTTCGGTTGCGAGCAGGCAGAGCAGCTTGTTCAGTCTGATACGTCAGCAACTGCCTCTCTGGAATACACCTTTTATTGGCAGCGCTCCCTGATTATAAACACTGTTTGCAATCACCTCTCCAGATTTATGGGATGCACTCGTCACACTGGTTCTGTGGAGTCGCGTTCAGGCCGGTGCGCCAACAAGTGCCTCCCTGGACCAAACCGGTTATTGAGGGTGCTCGCCGATGAAACACACCGTTCGCAGTCGCTTTTCCAGATCTATAAGATGCACTTGTCAAACCTGTTCCCTCGAGTCGCGTTTCGCGCTGTGGCACTCCCTCGAGGAGGCAAGTGGTTGCGTAGGACACGAGGCCGCCTGCCGGTCGTTGCAACGTCTGGTACCCCGAGCGCGATACGATGCGTCTCGCGTGGCTCTGGAGCCGTGTGGAGCACCCGCCACCCAGCGACTGTGAGGCCGAAAGCCCAGCGATGCAGATCATCAGGAGTGCCGCTCAACCGGGATCATCGAACTTCATCTGATTCCGCTTCAGCTCAGTTAACTCCAATGAATTCCAGTTTATCTCTTCTGACCTCATTCCATCTCAAATGATCCCACTCGTTGGGATAGCAAGGACGCTTGGTAATTTTGCAGGGTACGCATCAGGAATATAAGAGCTATCATGAATACTCATCACGAGAGGCACTTGGCGCTGGGAGAGTCCCACGAACGAATGAAAGGATCACCGGAGGCAAGTATAGGTCATGGCGAGTGGTCAGCAGAACGCTCGGGAGAGATCGTGAGGCGTCATCACGACTGCCTGCCCGGAAACCGATACGCGTCGTGCAGTTGGGAATCCCTGTTTGCTCTACGCGATGCAACGTCATGGTTATCCATCGAGGGTGGCGCTCGGGCTGGTCTACTGGAGCGCGTGCACGCACGCACACACACACACACTTCGCAGTTTACCGCCTGATGATCATCGCCCAGGTACACCGTCAACCATCTACGTAGCGTGCACTTGCATCCGATTTCTTTCGTTTCCATACCCCATGACGCCTTTTCGAATGCATTCTGCATCGACAACGACGAGCACACGAGTGACTGCAGCTGACGTTTCTCGCTTCCTATAACCCGAAACGCTCGGCAACGACGCATCTCTCGAGAGCATCGCCCGCAGCCTCGGAGCATCGCAGAGGACCTGATTGCATGCAACGATGCTAGTCCATAAACCGATGGAAAAGAATTGACCCTGTGTATGGGAGCATCTGCAGCTTGCAGCTCATATCCATCACAAGCATCTGTACGAACACCACCGGGTTGACTGCCACACGAAGCTCTCGGGGGTGCGCGGGCAGCTCATATCCATCACAAGCATCTGTACGAACACCACCGGGTTGACTGCCACACGAAGCTCTCGGGGGTGCGCGGGCAGCTCATATCCATCACAAGCATCTGTACGAACACCACCGGGTTGACTGCCACACGAAGCGCTCGGGGGTGCGCGGGCGCTCGCGCTTTGCGTCCCGATCCGGCTGTGTGAAGCGAGGCGCTCGCGGGCGATACGCACGACTGCCGAGTGTATCTCGACGGCTCGGGTGAGCGCGTGGAGCACTGTCGACCGCAGGTGACCATCGGGTGCAGCTTAGACCTGGTCAAAGTGTACGACGCATATACTCCATTACGCGTAGCGGTTGACGCTGACGGAATAAGATGCTGACGTCAGCAGCTGACGACTTGTCGTCGGGATATCGGGAGGTAAGGGCGGAGCTGGGCGAAGCCTTTCGGAGTGGGGCAACACGCTCGCTTCGTTGGCGTGCAGCGCAGCTGGAAGCCCTGAAGCAGGCGCTAGTGGAACAGGAGCGCGCAATCATCGCGGCATTAGCTGATGATCTCGGGAAGAGTGCTGAAGAGAGTCAGCTTACCGAGCTACAACCCGCACTCCAGGAACTAGCGTTGGCGCTGGGGAACCTGAAGCTCTGGGCTGGGCCCCGCACGGTAGAACCCTGCTTAGCACCCAAGTATCTGGCGCCGTGGTTCTGGTTGCAACGTGTTTGGCGCGCGGTGCTTCCTCGAGTACTGGGCGGTGGCAACCCGCCGGTGGCAAGTTACGGCGGCGTAGCACTGGCGACGATACTGGAGCGTCGCTGGGTCGTTCCTGAACCACTGGGCGTGGTGCTGATCATCACAGCCTGGAACTATCCTCTACTGCTTGCGATTTGGCATATGACAAGTGCTATCGCCGCTGGGAACTGTGTCGTCTTGAAACCAAGTGAACGTGCTCCTGCAACAGCAAAACTGCTGGCAGAGCTGGTGCGCACCTATCTCGATGCTCGCTGCATCCGAGTCGTGCTGGGCGATGCCAGCACTGTTCGGCGTCTGCTTCATCTGGATACCGAGTGTCCGGCGGATGTTGCGTTCCGCGTTTGGGCACAGCAGCGCCCTTTTGATGCGGTGCATTTCACGGGCGGCTGGAGGATTGGGCGTGAAATCGCACGCGCTTGTGCGGCCTACCTGATACCGTGCACGCTCGAACTGGGCGGTAAGAATCCGCTTGTGGTGGACTGTGCATCGCTGTCCGAGCGAGACTTGGCTCGGGTTGCCCGAACGACCGCATGGGCCAAGTTACTGAACGTGGGTCAGACGTGCATCGCCCCGGATTATGTGGTTCTATGCGGTGCAGACCGGGCACAGGAGGCGTTCTTCATAGAAGAGATGTGGAAATCGATTGAAGCATTCTACGGGAGGCCAGTGGAAAACAGCACGACCTTCCCACGGATCGTGAGCAAGGCACATACCGCCCGTCTGGCGGACCTGCTCCAACAAAGCCGTGGTGAGGTTGTGTTCGGTGGAACCCACCGAGAGAATGACTGCTTTTTCACGCCGACCATTGTGCGCAATGTGACTCTGGATGATGCGCTGATGGCGGAGGAGATTTTCGGGCCGATACTGGTTGTTCTGCAGCCGTGTGCTGGTACCGAACAAGCGCTCGAGGTGATCGGGAGTCTACCATCTCCGCTGGTAGTCTATCTAATGTCTCGTGACGCTGCTGTGGTGCAGCGTTTTGAACGGGCATCCACCTCTGGATCGCTTGTCGTGAATGATCTGCTGGGTCAGGTAATCTCGCCGGGTCTTCCGTTTGGCGGGGTCGGCGCTTCTGGATACGGCAAGTCCAAAGGTCAAGCGGGGTTCGATGCGTTCTCGAACCTCAAGAGTGTCCTCTGCAAACCGATATGGATAGAGCGAATAGCGAGTGATCGCTACCATCCACTAACCGCTACCAAGATCAGTCGTTTTCGTCGCTTAATCGCGCTCTGAGACTCGAGCGCGGACTCGCGGTAAACACGCGATGTGCTCAGGATACGTCCGAGAGCGCCCGAATGTTTTCGTCGGTGGACAATATCGGGGACCTTGGTGGATGGAAACGGGTGCATTGACAAATCGAGCTACACGTATCGCCGCGGCATCGATTCTGAATCGTTTGGGCTGCACTGCGGCCATCGGGTCGTTACGTTGTGCGAAATACCGGTGTGTATGGCGTCGATGACGGACTACCGCGTCGCTTAGGGCGTATTCGAAGACGGTCTGTTCTGATGCGCCACTGGCATCCGGTCTTGCGGTGTCGTTCCAGCGGGAGCACTTCGAGCGCCATCTAGCGTTTCACGCGAGCTGCACCGCATGCTTCCTCATCCTATCGTCCATGCAGCGTTTACGCATTCTTCCGAAACTGTTGCTGCTGCGCTGCTGAATGCCATTTTCGTGAGACGACGCTGTGGGTATCGCGCACCGCTCCACCCGTGTCGGATGAAAATGGAAGCCTGAACTGCTGGCGCCTTGCCTGCTTATCGGTTTTTTCCCGATTGCACATAGATCTACAACCTTGACGTTCGATATGCAGCAATCAGGGTATACGATTGCATTTGTAGTTTGAGGATTCTCGGTCGTTTTTTTTCGGAGACGCTCCTTCGACGCTTTGCCGCTGCCGTTGGTGACGTCGTCGCCATCACGATGATTCTCGACGCGTTCGAACGAGACTTTTTAAATTCAATGACGTCTTTGTCGAATTCATATGTGCAAGCCTCGACTTGTCTCGTTTTCTCGCGCATGCGATAATCAAATCAAACATGCTATCAGTTTTCGATTCTTCTGTTCCTGTGCAACTCATGGGTGCAGCAATTCGCGCCGATGAACTGACGACGAAGAAAAAGTCGACGCTGTCCCATGGTCACTTGTTCACAAGCTCTTGCCAACGGTTCACTGAAGTGTTCATGTCAAAAAATCGATTCCGTTTGAAAGAAAAATCCTCTTCTCAATGTAACCATTGACGGAGCTGCGTTCAACATCCATAGGATATCTCTAACGGGATTCGCAGGTAAAGAATCCGGTCCTTCGGACTTGTATGTAAGCTGGTGCAGAACATGAGTCATCGCGGTGATCGCTTGCAGTCGAGTGTGCATCATCGCTTTTGAGCGAAGGGTGCGCCAACGGATCGAAAGTCCTCGACGTGTTCCCCAGCCGTGAATTGCAGTTCGGTACTAGATTCATCACGATTCACATCGTGCGCCATGCATGCTTTACCGAATGGCATAGCGTTCTGTTTACACATGCAACCTGAAGAGCATGCGCAGAGCGCGCTCGCCCAGGAGCAGCACGTCATTGCAGGAGACGGCTCTGGGCATGGAAACGGAGCAAGGCATGGTAGGGAGCCCTCTGGATCCGTCAAGGGCATGTAACGAGCGATGAAGCGAGCCTTGACGTGCTGCAGGACGGCGCTCGAAAGATGAAGAGGTGTGTTGGATACATAAGTGCACTTGACAGCATGCACATGTTACCGCTTTGAAGCGCGCACCGGGCTCTACACAAAAGGAAACGAAAACGACAAGCGAAGCGTAACGCAACTTTCGTCTGTGTATAAAATGCGCCGTTGACAGCAACCGGAATCGGGGAAAGCGGAGCTTGAACGCCTCCAGCAACATGCTTCGACTGCTGACAACGGAGCTTGAGGAAAACCCGAAACCAATGTATTCAGACCTTGATCTATGAGAGCACGAAAAGGAAGCACTCACAGCACAGTCCCGCAACATCTGGTTTTGATGACAGCCGCAAGAGCCCTCGACTTGCGTGCATACGCCCGAGATCGCCGCGTGCACCTCTTCCAAGTTCACGCTGACACAGGCGTCGTCTAGGTGCTCGAGGACGGCATTGCTCTGCCCGCAAGCCGCATGCCCATGCAGTGCATACAAGCTCTTCCAAATCGTCACCTGTACGTAAAAACAATACCAGCATTTCTCTATGGAGATTACGGTCACTATCGTTTCCGAGGCAAGTGCGTTGTCTCCATCTGCAGGAACGCTGGGGGCGCTCCCTTCTGGCTGCTCGATCGCTCGCCTCGCCCGGTGCGGGAAACTTATACCGGCCGCTTTGGCAACCAGCGGCGCGAGCGCAGCCCAACGTCGCCGCTGGCGTTGCGCTTGCTGCTGGTCAGGCCTGGAACTACTTCCAGGCAGCGGCACGAACCTCCGGGCGCCTGCAGAAGACACGCATCACTATCGTTCGTCTTCGTAAGTCTTTTATTGGATATAAAGGCATCAGATCAGGCGTGCGCAGGTGATTACTGTACATAACGGCCATATGTGATGCTGGTGCGCGCACGCGTTTTTCCAGCAGCGCTCCTTCGCCGCCGTTTGACGATACCGGCCGCTGACGGGCGCGACACGTGTCCACAAGCGCTCAGGGAGCGCGTGTCCATACGACCTGGCGGTGCCGATTTACAGGGCGCGCGTTCATGCTGCGGCAGGTGAGAGCGCTTTAGAACAATCCTCGTGTGCTGCGTCCGAGGTCCTGCGTTCGAGTCGTGGACAGCGTGCGTCAATGACAGAGTGCTACACACTAACACGGCGCGTAGTCCGTGCACACAACCATGAAAACGACGCCTGGGTGATCGTTCGTGGTGGTGTCTATGACGTGACGGGGTTCTTGCGGTACCACCCGGGCGGGCGGGACGTCCTCTTGAAGCGTTTGGGCGAGGACGTCACCAGTGTTATGAACGGCGAGCTCAAAGGTGGTCACGAGCACTCCAGTGCGGCGTATAAAATTCTGCAGCAGTACTACGTAGGCCCGCTGGCTGACGCGGACGCTTCTCCCGCAGAGGCAGCCGCCCTAGACGGCACGCTGGACGAGCACGGTAGACCGCTGGTCGACTTTAGTAAGCCGCTTCTGGACCAGGTTGGTAAGCTTGGGGATAAGTATCACCGCTGGGTGCATTCTTTTCCGACCAGCGACCATCATGTGGCCCTTTTCGCGAACCCGACGCTCGAGTCACTGACAAAGTGTCCCTGGTACGTGCCGCTAGTGTTCTGGATTCCGATCTTTGTCTGCGGGCTGTGGTTTGTGTTTGCGCGCCTCGGTTGCTCGTTTGTTCGAGATTTCCTACCGTTCACGACGTTTGGCTATATATTTTGGATGTTCTTCGAATATCTGTTACATCGATATGTATTTCACGTGCGGACCGGGACGTACTGGTCGAATATCTTTCATTTTCTTATTCATGGACATCACCACCTGGCGCCGATGGATTATGATCGACTCGTGTTTCCACCGATTCCCGCAGCGCTCGTCTCGATGCCGGTATGGCTGACTGCACCTCGAGTGTTTGGTCTCGTGCGCGGACTGTGCTTCCTTTTTGGATTCGGTGTTGGGTACCTTCAGTACGACATGACACACTTTCTGGTGCATTATGGAACGCTACGTACGGGGTTCTTAGCCGCTCAGAAACGGCGGCACATGATACACCATTTCAAAGCACCAGGGGCGAATTTTGGTATCAGTGTTCCCGTGCTGGACATTGTGTTCGGGACATTGCACCGGTAACAACCACTGGTTTTCGCACACGCCTGCATGGACGAGCATGCCAACGAGAAGTGCGGTATTTCTGGACGGCGCGTCGAGCGCAGCGTGATGGATACCCACGGGCGGCTTGCGATGCTCGTATGGAGTCAAGCGTGCCTTGAAAGAGAGGTGTTTTTCTGGTTTGCTTGGTAACATCCATACGAAAACAAATTCATGATACAAACGCACCTGAGTGTTAGATAGCTGATGAGCTGCTAGCAGACTGCTTTTGTATTCTTGCGAGCTGCGTTCCGCGCGGGCCCGTGCACCTGCACAGTAATTAGCCTCTCCTATGGGCGTGTGGTCCCCGCTCCACGTGCGACATACAGCCTGCGCGCTTTGGGCATTGCGGTTGCGGGTATCAGTTTGCTTGGTGGTGCCTGTCCGGAGACTTGCTTCTCGGGTATGGTGAGGTAACGCAGGTTTTCACCTGCTTCTGCCGCCGCTGTCGCACACCAAGGATGGACGCTACAATCACATCTTTGTAAAAGATTTGCTGTGCCCGATCACCGCGGACCTCGTTGACATGGTGCTTTGGAGTAATGACAGAGGAATCCACGCTGTTGTGGACGCCGGGTTCTGCAGCCCCTCCGAGCGCCTGCTGTTGGCCGGTCGCTGGAACGAACGCGCAGAAGCCGCTAGCCTTGGCGGGCCCATAGTTGGACAGCTTCTTGTCAGTCGATTCGTCGCTAAAGATGCCAGCATTCTCGAGTACGCGAGAACCTCGCATCGATATCCATGGGCGTTTATTACCGGCGACGATTCTGCTGAACAGGGCTGGTGGGACTTGTTCCATGTCCCAGTATCGTACCACCAAACAGTTGAATTTCTCCTCGTACTGCTGTTCATGTGCAGATACAGCTCATTGACTCGGATGATCCAAGCAGATGTGCACCCGCGCGAGCACCTCGTGGAGTGGAAGAATAGGGGAAACCCCCAGCACATGTGCTCGCGACCCTATGTAAACCCGAGGGATGGGTGCAGCGATCGACGCTCTTCACCAGCGCCGAACGCTCCCTTGAACCTAGGATAAATACACAGCGGTGTTCAGAAGAGACTGGATCTGGGTTCTAGTGATTGATAGCGTCTCCGCACGCGTTCCATGCCAGCTCGTTTCCTCGGTGCGGTACGTGGAGAGAAGATCGCCACGATCGCTTGCAGTGGTGGTATCGGCGGCGCGCCTGCGGATAGACTCGGGTGAGGTCGCTGCGAAAAGCTCGAAAAGTCGCGCGTTGCTACCCGGCCCGTTGCCGCAATCCCGTACCGTGGTGTGAGACGTCGTCTAGACTCGTGTCAGAATCAAATGGAAGAGGTCCTTTTTTCGCGAAAACTAAGGTGTGCACGCTAAAATTTTGGTCTCTTTCCATTGTCATGAACAGAAGTCTTGTTGGCTTTTTCTGCAACTGCTTGCTGTTCCCCTCTCTGCTCCGTGGCTCTGAATACACCGCGATCTGCTCTGCCTTCAGCTCCGTTGTACGTTGTCGAAGGATATTGCTCGAAACGATCATGTCCCGATATCGCCATGTTCAGCTGTTGTCGACGCTTTACACACATAGAGAAATGTTACGATCCTCGCATTGCTTTCCATTTTCAATTTTGGTTGTATAGGGCACCGGTATGCGCTTCGCGGCGGTCGCATTTGGCCGTGGCCAGGTGCTCCCGGATGTTCAAGGATCCTCCTACTCCGCCTCCGAGCGCAGCCCCGTAACGCGTGAACTCTTGCATCAGCGCTCGGTACTTGTCACGGAGAGGAAAAGAAGGCCTCCGGCGATTTGCCCCTCAAGTGCGGCGCCCGGTGCCATAAACCACGTTCATGAGCGTATCCTAGTCGAACTCTTCGACGGGTACTCTGTCCGGTGCACTTGCAAGCGCACGTTATTCGCTTCGATGGAGCATTTGCGCATCGCGATCTTGTCGCTGGCGAAACAAACACCCGCAGGAAAATCCAGACATGAGCAGGACCCGAGCTGTTTCGATCGTTCAATGCTCGCTTGATGCAAAGCGGTGTCGCACGCGCAGCTGGAAGCAGCTTCCGTGATGACTGGAGTCCGAGTTCATAATGCATTCCCATGAAAGCAGAACAGATAAAAGCTTCTGGAGGCATGTCCCGTCAGCGATATTCTGCTGCTTCTAAGTTCGGTTTCGTAGAAAGCCAAAAAGACAGGAAGAAATATCTTTCAAACGGAATCGATGATTGAGCATGAAAAGTTTCACGAACATGCGGCATGAGCTTGAGAACAGGTAGTCAAGACCGATGTAGAGGTTTTTTGCTTTGCAAGCCCAGCGACCCCAATTGCTGCGCCCACAAACTGCCTCGAAACAGACAGGTCGAATACTTGGAAGATTCATGATTCGAGCATGCTCCACACAACGAAAGGAGAAGAGCGGATTCTCGCACATTTGAACTGGATCATGATTTCTTTGATTTTACGAACCCTAGTTCTCGGATATCGCGACTCTTGTTGGTTCTGGTGACGTTCCGTTCTCCTGTACCAATGCATCGAAACAGGCACTCCGCGAACACGACAGAGAATACTAGGGAACTACGTATCAGTGCATAGGTCCTCATCATTACATGATGGAAGTCCAGGATGTCCTTCTATAAAGCTATGAAAACATTCTACTTGCAACAAAGAACACCCTGCTCCGTGTTCCATTTTAAACTGGCACAGTAGGAATACTAGCAAGCAATGGGATGCTTCTCGGCACCTTATAGCGCACCCGAGTACCTCACCTGCCATGATCCAGTCACCGCAATACTAGCAAGCAATAGGATGCTTCTCGGCACCTTATAGCGCACCCGAGTACCTCACCTGCCATGATCCAGTCACCGCAATACTAGCAAGCAATAGGATGCTTCTCGGCACCTTATAGCGCACCCGAGTACCTCACCTGCCATGATCCAGTCACCGCAACAGCGTCGTCGCTGCCCTGCGCGATGCTGCACCAAAGAGCGCGCGCGCGCGCGCGCGCGGATCGCCTTACTACTGCGCGCTCGCTTTTACCTAGACCCAAGGCGAAACTAGTGAGGTGTTCGCTGGGAGGCGAGATCGCCTTATGGTGCAGGACCCGGTAGTCGGATCTGAGACTGAAAATGATGCGCTTCTAGCGCAGCTGCTTTCGGCGGAGGAAGAGACGGCAGATGCGTTATACTACGCGAACGGCAACGACTGGATAGATGCGTTCTCGTGGGCGAGTCCCGAAGGTCTGGAGGCAGAGCGCAGCCAGCGCAAGGGACGGCACAAACGGAACGGCAGGCGGCGGAGGTTCAGTAACATTGACGAATACGATGAAGATGGTGAAGACGACGACGATGAGGACTGGATTGAAACGGTAAAGAACCGGAGACCGCGCTCGACAGCAGTAGGTCGGAGGCCGACGGCTAGCGCGCCAACTGCCGGCGCGCAGCCTGTCTCCAGTGAGCGAGAGCGAGGCGACAGCCGCGACAATAGTGTCGGCCGCGACAGGAACCCTTCAGAGGATAGCCCGGAACGGGGTCGGAAGCGCCCCACGGCCTGGAGTCCCGAGGAAGAGCAGCGTTTTCTCGAGGCCCTCGAGCTCTACGGACGCGACTGGCGACGAGCGGCGGCGCACGTCGGAACCCGGAGTGCGAGCAACTTCCGCTCACACGCGCAAAAGTATTTCATTAAGCTGTACAAGGAAGGGCGGCCTGTGCCGCCCAAAGTTGCTGAAACTGGTGCGGGTCACACGTTGAGTGGAAAACCTTTGGATCCAAATAGTGCAGCAGCGCGTGCATACTTACAGGGCAGTGTCTACCGCAAAGAGCTACGTAGCCGCCACAAGTCGAGCGGTGCCGCAGAGAGCCCGGCAGGGTCAGAGGAACCCGACTTGAGCACACCAAAAACGAAGCATGCGTCACCAGAGGCATCCGTCGCTGCACCAACCTCAGATATTCATGAAGATGAAATTTTCCAGCAGATGCAGCTCGACGCACAGCTGCAGGCTGAGGAAGCGAGCGCTCCCTACGACGAGTACGCCAAAGAGAATGCCCATCAGGATCCAGAGTATACGGTAAGGGCACCCTCGATGCCGGGACCTGCGGCTGCTGCGGAGCCTCCGGAGTACGCGAAGCGGAGACCGAAGCGATCGACCGCGGGGCGACGGAGCATTCGTTCACTCTACAACATCGCGTCCGCTGATGATGAGCTGCGGTTTGTGAGCTGCCTATCGTACGAGCCCGACGCCCAGCCATTTCGAATCGTTGTTCAGCCTCGCGCCTTGTTCATGATGGACCTGCATGCGCATCTCGATCTACGAGAAGTCATCGGCTTTCTGGGCGGCCGCTACGACACCACACGCAAACAACTCGAGATCATTGACGCGTTCGCCTGTCGAGCTGCCCAAGGGCGGGCCGGTCACCTAGACGTGGAGCTGGACCCGGAGTCAGCGGTAGAGGCGCGGAACACCATCGAGGTATCCGGTCTCGCCGTTGTTGCCTGGTATCACTCCCACCCGACATTTCCTCCTGAGCCATCCGTTCGTGACTTGGATAATCAACGAAATTACCAGAAACAATTTGAAAGCGAGGGAGCGCCTTATCCGTTCCTTGCCGCAATCATTAGCCCGTACGATCCGAACTTGCCGAGTGTGCGGTCTGCGATTCAGTGGTTCCACGTTGGCCTCAGTCCAGCCGAGGATAGCTTTGCTTTCCGTTTACAATGGGAACCGGGGCCGGTTCCTCTGCTTGCTCCAGCGGTGTCGTCGCCTGCATCCCATGCGACGTCCGAGAAGCTGTCGGATGAGCTGCAGAAACGAGTTCAGCAGTTGCTGGACAACCGTTCAGTGAAGCTTGATACAAACTGGAGCCTTCGCAACGGCGAACGCGGTGAGAGATCGACGCTTCGTCGCGGGGAGAAGCTTTTACGAAGTCTCCGATCACGGGTATCGGAAACGGACGCCGACGGCCTGGCTCTGTTGGAGGAGCTGAAACCCGCTCTCCTCGCTGCAACCTGAACGATATTTCCATACCCTACCATGTCCCGTGGCAGAAGTGCGAGTGACGCGTGTGACTGCGATATCCACTGGAGCAGCCCCAGAGACAGGTGTGGGTTCTTTGTGGATGCACCTCCACGGATACGTCGATGAACTCTAAAGTGATGCGCTGGCATTCAGGTGCAGTGCGTTCGTGAAAGCGTGGGTTTTCTTTTACGATAAAGCGGTTCCATGCTTACAACCCGATACCTGGCTATACCTGCATGCGAATACGATGGGCAGCGATCGCTCTTGTCTTTCTCATGAGCATCAAGTTCGGTTCATGCGATATCACTCACACCAGTGTCTATGCGGTATCGAGGCAGCCCATCTGGAACCGCATGAACGCCTGCCCAGCTGAACGCCCGTGATGAAGTATGCGGAAGGTCACGGGCTCCCCGAACACCTCCTGTGACGTTATGCGAGGTTGAAAGACGCCTTGGCTAGCCACGAGTACGAACCGACGACGTGCGCGCCGTTGAGAGTGCAACGCTTCGGCGACCGCTGACGCGCGCCCTGGGCACTCGGTCCGCAGCTTGTCTCGGCTACAGTGCCCAGCGAGCGGCACGGTTAGCAGCGTTCAAGTCTATCCAGACTAGTTGAAGCGTTACGGAGCAACGTTCGGAGGTGCTCGCTCGAGAAACTCCTCCGGAAGCCGTCGGTCGCTAGTGCAAGCGCTATGTCTGACAGAGGGCATGTGGTCCATGAATGAAGGATACGACGCACTCCCCTCGGCTTGCTTCGGTGCTCTGAGCGTCTAGATGGGCGCTGACGCCATCATTGCATTCGTTGGTTCGTCTGGGGGCGTCCATAACGAGCACTGGAAAAGTTGAGAACCTGTATCTGCTTTCCGTTGAGGTCTTTGGCTCCGATCTCTTGATTTACAGGTGTGGTGACAGCCATGATGTCCTTAAACCCAACGTCCATGCCAACGCTAACGTCATTCTCATCATCCATACGGAACAGACGAGCATGAGTTCTGTCGCTTGGCCCAGGTCTGGGTACCACACACTGCATGCAAATGAATATTTCGTCAGTCACTTCTGTCCGCGTAAAATGCATTCCATTTGCTCCTTGTAAACGAGAAAACTTGAATGAGCTCTGTCAACGCCCATGGCGAAGCTGCTCGGATGCTTCCTCCTCTCTAGCGGAGACCAGTGGTAGCTCACTGAGGACACCAGCCAGCGCACTGCATAAGTTTCTACACTGATACCATGAGCCTTGCTCTGCAAGATGGTGGCCACGTATCGACGTTACGCTTCCAGATGGCGAAGGTATTCGGTTTCGGTGGACGGAATCTGCTTTGCTCCCGATGACTCTTTTCGGGGACACCTTGTAGCATGAGGTGCTCCAAAGACAGGCATCACGTTCAAAAGATCGTTGGAGTATCACGTTCACTGGTCTAATACCCAGACCATCATACTACGCATGGCCAATCTGGAGCGATGCTTGCTCTCGTTGCGACATCTCTTCCGAACTCGTAACCTTCTCGATCTTTTCCGACACCAGCTCGTCATTTGCCCTTATCGACACACTAGGAATCGGTTCTATCAGTATGGGACTCGGAAACCTCTTTATCTCTACTGATACCAGCTCGTCATTTGCCCTTATCGACACACTAGGAATCGGTTCTATCAGTATGGGACTCGGAAACTTCTTTATCTCTACTGATACCAGTTCGTCATTTGCCCCTATCGACACACACAAGGAATCCTTTCGACATGTCGCTGATTTCTGCGCCAGCCAGATTCTGGTGCAATTCGTAGAAAGCATGCCTCATGAAGCGCTCTATTTTAACCCGCATTCGTTTCTGGTTCCCGTAGTTCGTTTGCTGCCTGTCGGTACCGGCACTGGCGCATGTTTCTTCGGTGGCCGACGTGGCAGCACCACGCGTCAAGTTATGCCAGCAAGCGTTTGTGCAAACCCCGCATCCTACACTGACGCAGCGATGCATGTACCGCGCAGCACTCCAGTTCCCGCATGAGGGTTTGATCGAGAAATTTCAGAGGAAGATGGATAACTGGTAGCGCTGTGTCGGAAACTCCTCTGCACAGTTGCTCGGCGAGATGCATCATGAAAGAGAGACTGGACGTGGCTTGCCTGCGTAACGAGCTACATGATGTGGGGCGGTTTTCTATATTCCTTGTCATCGAAGTTGCTCCCGATTTGCGTGTTTTAGCATAGAAGCCTTGAGAATGTTTTGAGTTTGGTTTTTCGGCTCCGACGGTTTTTCCTTGCTGAGATTTCTCGTCATGTCTTCTGGAGGATCGTTCGCTTCTTTGTGTGGCTCGGTTCAACGCCTTTTCGTTTTCTCGGCAAAAGTCGTATGGACGTGGTCCCGGGAATCAAGCACCGTTTCTTTTATTCAGACGCAGACGCGTTCGGTGGCCGTGCACCTCAAACGCTTCTACGATCTGTACGTATCTTCTCCTTCGACCGCATATTTTCGTCATCCGTCTTCGTCGCGCGCACGCCGACGTCCCGCAGCACTGCTTTCCGCTCCGCACAGCGCACGAGAGCAGGCAAGCAACATACGAGTTCAGTGCTGCTGAATATAGAGAACGACCTGTCGAAGCACGGGGTCGTCTATTTGATCGACTTTTCAATGGATCCATGATTGTGCATATGGTGTTTGCCGACAAAGAACACGCCCTCGACTGGACTGAATCAGGGAGGCTGAGCTAGCCCGTAGAGCAGCGCATCCCATGCTGCAGCTGCGTACACCTTGACCGCTTTTGAGTGATGGAAACCGACGCTTCTCAAAGCCGGACATAGCAATATGGGATCATGGAGCCACCGAGTGCTTCACTGAGGGATAATCTTTTGTGCGATCCTTCCGTTTGAGCAAATCACAGGCGACTACATGATTGCATTGCCGCCAGCGCTGATACATCGTGAATTTCGCTTGCCGCTCCCGCGCGAAGAGCGGTTCGCTCTTCTTTGCGTACCAGTGAACAAGTCTACCATTGGTCGTGAGTGAGGTCTCATCGGCTGAGACGGACGTCTGTCCCTCTTGTGATAAGCGTTCGCGTTTCAGAGCGAACTCCGTGGTGTCTTGTTTATGGTGCGATAGTCTCCCGTAGAGGCCTGCATATTTTCTTTGACGTTTGCATCATTTCATCACTGTTCCGGTCAACGATAGGAAAACTTCATATCCTGTATCATCTTTGATCGTATTTCTTAGAGAATAGTAGGGGACGGATTGAATAGACAAAGCAACAGTCATGTATGCATTGTATAGCGAGATGTGTATGTAGACTGCTCGACGCTGAGCATGACAACGACGACAAGGGCGGCATATCCACCTGTTTCCCATGCAATGACTGACTTGTACAAGAAAGGTCCTCAGCTCGCAGGCTAGCTCCTGCACCATGCAACCTTTCCGTGACATCGCTCTTTAATCCACGGGTTCCATTCCGTTTGTTGCATGCCTGCGAGAAAACAATCAAAAAATGCATCCGGGTACAGGAATTCCAGTACTCATGGCTCCGCGTACAATCGTAGATAACGATGCTGCCGCCATCGCCTTTCGATCTCGATCACCCTGCATCGCGGTGGTGTCGCAGTCGATAAACTTCAGACTTGGAGCTCCCAGAGCGCTATCGAGTATCCTTGGTTCGTGTGGAAACGATCCGAACCCCCTAAACACGAACTAGGAGGGCGTATGTGGGTCATCTTGACCATGGCAAGTGCAGTTCACTGGTTCCGAAAGGGTCTGCGCTTGCACGACAACCCTGCCCTGCTTGATGCGGTGCAAAATCCCACCACAACGTACGTGTTGCCAGTATTCTGCCTTGACCCGATATTCCTGCGACCCGAGACTGTGGGCGTGAACCGCATGAACTTTCTGCTAGAGTGCTTACAGGATCTGGACCAGCAACTTCGCAAGCTGCACTCTAGACTGTTTGTGCTTCGGGGCAATCCGCTGGAGCAACTACCCGTCTTTTTCCGAAAGTATCATACGCGCTTGCTGACGTTCGAGTTCGACACAGAGCCGTATGCGAAGCAGCGAGACACACAGGTTCGGCGACTCTGTGCCGAGCTGGGCATCGAGGTGCGCACTCGTGCGACGCACACGCTCTACGATCCCGAGGATATTCGACGTGAACTCGGAGATCGTCCCACACCGCTTACCTACAAAAGCTTCTACGCGTTCGTAACGGAGCGTCTGGGCCAGCCGATGAGTGCGCTGGACGCACCCGCGCCTGCGAGCGGTTTCCAAACACCCGATGTGGACCTGGACACCTACACCGTTCCGTCGCTTTCGGAGCTGGAGGCGTATCAGGGCCTCGAAGTGGAGACACCTTTCCGCGGTGGCGAGACTGAAGCACTCAGGCGCATGGAGAACTTTTTACGAGAACGGGCGGATGAAGTTCGCTCGTTCGCGAAACCCGCGACATCGCCAACGGCATGGCCAGTAGCATCCACGACGCAACTGTCGCCGTACTTCAAGTTCGGCTGCCTATCGCCGCGGCTCTTTGTCGAGCGCGTCCGCTCACTACGACCGCTCCAGCAACCACCGGTCTCTCTGATTGGACAGATCTGGTGGCGGGAATTCTTCACATACGTCGCCTATGTGACGCCGCACTTTCATCAAATGCAGGGGAATCCTATCTGTCGACAGATACCGTGGCGAGAAGCTGCAGATGATGCACGCTATAGGGCGTGGGAGGAGGCTCGAACCGGATACCCCTGGATCGATGCTTGCATGGTGCAGCTGCGACAGGAGGGCTGGCTGCACCATCTCGCACGACACGCTGTCGCTTGTTTCCTGACACGGGGTGACCTCTGGGTCAGCTGGGAACGAGGTCGTGAGACCTTTGATCGTCTGTTGGTAGACGCCGACTACAGTCTGAACAATGCAAATTGGTTATGGTTGTCAAGCTCAGCATTTTTTCATCAGTACTATCGCGTCTATTCTCCGATCAGTTTCCCCCAAAAGTACGATCCAAATGGTGAATATGTGCGACATTTTCTGCCAGTGTTGAAGGAGATGCCGTCAAAATACATTTACACCCCGTGGTTAGCACCAGTTGTGGTGCAGAAAAAGGCCAAATGCATCATTGGTGAGGACTATCCGCATCCGATCGTGGATCATGCAGTCGTTATGCGAGAGAATATGAGGCGCATGCGCGAGGCACTTGACGCGGGCGCTCCGCAGCGTGTTCCGAAGCGGCCACGACGCGATGCCAACGAAGCATCGTCATCGTCATCGTCGTCATAGTCTACAGTAGCTGCTTCCTGAATGCAACCTTATCCATTATCCGAATGCCGCCAGCACCAAGCATGAGCGGCAAGGGCGATGCCAGAGCGCGCTACGTCGTTCAGCTGGCGAGTCGACGACACTGGCACCAGTGCGGGTTACGTGCATGGCGTGCGTCTTGTATGGGACACGGGTGCGGCACATGACTCGCCGGAAACTCGTGCATACTCCATCTGCAGACGGCAGGGCAGCTGGTTCCTCGTCCAGCTGATGGGCACGAATCCGAGGCAGATCACGAGAATCAGAGATGCAGTATTCGTCGCGTCTGTGAACGGCCATGCGTATGCATTCACGAGTGCGTCATAAGCGCACCAATGATGAGACACACGCTCCTGGCGGCGAACAGTACCAACGGGCGCGCCAGTGAACGCATCAGGTTCAAGTCGTCGGTGCCTTTTGTCTTTGCTGGAACGCTGTCCAGAAACCTGTACGGCATTGGTGTGCCCAGCGTAGGTGCCGCCCAGGCTATGCGCATTGGGCGCTCGGGACCAAGTTCCGACGAGCAAGACTGCGCTCTCCGTTCCGTACCTCGTTTCGTATGAAACGGCGGACCACGCACAAAGAGTATCACATGAACGGAATTTAGCGGGCTTTGCGGATGAAAAGCATGCCCTACAGCTTTCGATCAAACACACACGCCCGACTCCAGCACCTATCGCGGGTCGCGCTCGTTCCACCGGCCGTGGTGCATCGTTGCGGGTCGCTCGACGTGCGCAACTGCATCGTCGCCCGAGCGAGACGTTGAACCTGAGGAAACGCTCGCCATGACACTGCCGATATACATCGCAGGTACTAGTTGTGTTCGTGTTTGAGCTAGCGACCGCACGCCCGTTCGTTGCATGTCAGGTACGCTCTGTGCATCGCGTAACTCGTTTTGGGTTCATGCCAGCGTGAATCCGAGCGCAAGTCTCGAAAAGCACACCAGAGCGCCTTGTCGATAACAGAGCCTCATTGGCGCATGATGCCGATAACAAAGACTCGTATGCCTGTATCAAGCACGCCCTCGATTCTCCCCGAGTCTGAGTCAAGTGCAGCCCATAAACGCACACACACACACACACACCTGTCTTGCGCGTCTCGAAATACCCAGCGGCGATAAACGACCAGCTACATCGTATGCCGCCCACAAAATTGGTCAAGTGGGGTCTCCGGCAGGGCCTCCTTCGGGATACCGTAGACCACAGCTTTCGCCCTCAAGTAAAGCTCGATCTGAGCCATTGCTTGTTCCGTACGCCGAATCTCTGGCCCAGCTCGATACGAGTCCAGCAACACCCAGTACAGTTTCAACCCGCAAACGACACGTCGCCAAGCCAGCCAGTGCGAGTCATAATGGACGAGCACCGCTCCGTACTGGACTGCTTTCTGAGCCGCTCTCTGCAGCGATCGAGTTTCGGAAGCCTTCCAGCGCAGCGGCTCCGGGTGGATACCGACCGATGCCAGCGCAGCAAGCAGCACTTGTGCACTGAAGAAGCCAGTGAGACTCGCGTTCAAAGAGGCGGGTGTGTACGCCTGCAAGAGCTCGTGCCCCTGCAGTAAAGCCCGCTCCGCTTCATCAAGCTCGTTACTGATGCTGATCAAGTCGTCCAGCGAAAAGTACGGCCCCTGCAACACGTTGTTCAAACAGTGCAGTACGCAGAGGTACGAGTCTGGCTCCTGGTGTTCAAAGTAGACCGCTGAAAGCACCTGCTTCCGACTGGGTACCCGTGGTGGCCCTTCCTCGTCGATTGCTCCCGAGTGCCGGCCTCTGCTCAGGAACCGGGGTGCGAAGCAGACCATACAGCACGCCCAGTGTTACTCCGAGGTCTCGAAGCGCTGCTTGTTCGCTTTCACGACGACGGACGTTGTCAACGAGTTCCTGGCAAGTGCGTGGCGTTTCGACAGGTATGCGTACGCATGCCAAGCGTCCTCCTGTATACTCGCGTCCCGTGCGTCCTGCTTGACACAATTCAGATGCAGTGCAACCCGTTGCTAGCTTACAGCAGCAGCAGCAGCAGCAGCAGCAGCAGCAGCAGCAGCAGCAGCAGCAGCAGCAGCAGCAGAAAAAGTCAGGTATAAAGTGGCGTGTAGCGCACGTAGCGGCCGCCCGACTGCTCGACGGATCATGCCCGAGCGTTGCGCGGCTTCCGCAGAAGCGCTCGGGATACCCTGTGAACGCCTTTAACTGGATCATAGGTCTAACCAGCGGACTTGGACTTGTGTGTTACAGTATGGGGTGCTTGCCGGTGTGTTAGCAACACCAGCCTTTAAGGTTGTTTCTGTGACTGGTTCCTTTCTCTCTCTCTCTCGTTGCATAGGGGTTACAAACGCCAGTCTCTCCTGTTTCTCCAGCTCGGTTGTTCGTAGTCCGCGGATGTTGGCGGTAACGTTAAGGTCCGGATTTCCCTGCTTCCGGCTGTTGTTGATATAGTCGATGCACAGGTGGAAACGGCAAGCTACGGCTCACTCGTCGTGTTCATCTTCTATATGTGCGGCCTTGGTGTGCCGTTCGCAACGGTGATACTTGGCTGTGGCCGGGTGTTTCCGTAGGTCCAGTATACCGCCTGCTCCAGGGGTTGTCCCGGGGCGCGTGAACGCTGTCTTCATCGCTCGACACCAGCTCACGACGACTCCAGCAGGCTGCTTTGGATGCCCTGCTTGGTTTCTGCACTCGGCACGATGCGCGATATTCACGGGCTTGTAGAGGAATGCATTCGTGTTCTGAAGGTATCTTGAAGTGTGCAAAACGTTGCATCTGGATTGCTCCTTGTTCTTCCGCGTTCTCTATCTTGTGTAAAGGAATCCATTCGTGTTCTGAAGGGATCTCGAAGTGTGCAAAACGTTCGTGGCTGATGACGACAGATACGTTCACGACTCCGCTCTCGATGGAGAGCACTACGTCTGCTTGCCGCACTGCCAACATCCCGCTCCTCTCTTTTCCTTCGCATTCACACATTTCTCTGCCTTGTTTTTCCCTTTCGTTCATATGGTACGCATGAGTGCCCTGCAAGCCACGGACGAAAGCTGCAACTTTCGCTTCGTGAACTCGTCGTTGTTGCTGAGTTCCCTATCGTTTTCGGTACGCTAACCTTTCATCGGACGCATCTGCGCCGCCCGGAAGCCGGTACCGCTCTCCACAACAAGCCGAAATAATGCCCCTAAACGAATCGCCGTTACGAGCCCCGCAGGGATGCAATAGGAGAACGCGCAGTCTCTATCATTCAGGAGCCCTGCTGCATCGCTCCAGATCCGGTGGCATCATCGCTTCGGAAGGCGGGGTTCTCGCATTCAACGTATTCATCTTCTCCTCGACATCTTCGCTTATGAGGAAAATTCGACCCAGGCATAGCATGCCATCTCTGTTCACCGAACGAATGGGCTTGGACGAAAGGCATGCAACAATGCCGTCATTCGTGCCGTTCAGTCCGGTACTTGAGTGGAGCCCGCAGCACCCAAGTCCGCATGCTTCTGTACCGGCTCCGTGATCCCGGCAAAGAGCAAGCACATTCCGCGGTTTCCCTCTGCTATTGTGGTGTCGTAGAAATGCGGCGTCGTCAGGCACAGGCGTGCCAACGAATTGGGCAAGATTCTCGTAAGTTTATGAGTCTCTACGCCAAATCCTCGGTTCACCACTTAAGCACGGATACGAGCATCTTGACGAGAGCTCTTTTGCATAGCGCTATTGTTTATGGTGCCGGCTCGCCGTACGTCGCCTATAGAATGGATATGGAGCCAGCTAGTGTTCAGTCGTATTGTTTTCGTCGTTCGACGATCTCATAGGCGAAAGGCGCACCAAGTATCTGTCGTATCGAAGTGTCGAGAGGCGCTCGAAATCAGCGTCACATCTCCACCGCCGATCGAAACGTATGTGATACCTCGTGTGAAGCGAGCAAGGGCGTAGCGCATGTCGAGTTGCGCTGGTTTGGTACTCGTTGCCTGTATTCGAGTCTGCAGGGTGCTGCAGTGATTAGCGCTTCAGGTGGGAGTCTTCGGTCTCGCCATGAACGTGAGACCCGGCGCTGTATGAAGTGGAATACTGAAGCGCCTGCGCGCGCGTCGATGTCTACACCAACGCATGGAGCTGCTTTGACGTATTCGAAAGCGTGCGCTTCTATTCATGAGTAATGCCCCATTCAGTCCCCGTCAGGCACAGCTGCATACGGCGTACATAACGTATGGACTCGTTCGGAATCGTATCGACCAACGGGGGCATATCGTGGCGCCCTTGGGGGCAGTTATCGACAGCTGACGCTTGGGTACCCTCTACCTGCCAGGTCGACGACTCGGATTCTACGGACATGACCTTCAATGAGTGCCAGCAGTTACGGACCCTGCAGACTGCAGTTCGCCACAGTCTAGCCGTATGACAGAGGGTTCGGTGCCCATACAATGACGCACCAGCACCTGCCTGCCAGTCACCTGCTGTGCGCTTCATAGGATGCATAAGGCTTCATGTTCGCTGCCCGCGCGTCCTGTACCCACCGGTGCATTCTAGGAAATCGCAAAAAAACGCAATGATGCACTTCTCGGCATGCGACATGTCCTTCTCATTGTCAATGGTTGCTCGCCTCGTTCCTGACGCAGATGCACCCTAAAAGTTGGCCGAATCCACCCAGTTCAGTAGCTACTGCTCATGCTCTTGTGCTCACTATGCTGGTCAGTCACACACAAACGGCTTTCCACGGTATTCTCTGGAGGCCGCGGTACCGTGCTCAGACGCCATCGTCCTCGCCACGGAGCATGCGTACGTTCTATTGCGAGTGGATGCTCGATGCCTACCTTGACCTATATACACTGAGATCGTGATCCGAATGGGCTGTGCTCTGGTTCTGTCATCGATAAAGACCTAACCACATGCGGTTTCCGTGGCCCACTCCTGATCTTTTGATGCTCGCAATGCAGCAAGTCCTCATCACGGTCACACAGGTTATCCAAGAATGTCCTTACCTACGTCTACAGCATCCTTCCGGCTATGTTGACGTGTTTTCGCCAAATCAGTCTGATCTAGGTGCATCCTGATCGTCTCTAAAAAGTGACATCATGGCAAAGCCGCGACTTCTCTGCGAGCCAGACACACCAGCTGGACACCGCTGTAGTTTCCAGTGAACGGACATGGGTGTCGGGGCCGAGCCATTGTCGCGCCTGGGCAGCGACTTGCTCCGACTCCGTCGTGCGTCGTCGACCGTTCCATTCCATATGTGCGAGCAGCTGCGCGTACCGCACCAAAGCGCCAATGTAGAGAACCTGATGGCTCGCTGGACTCAGCGCTGGACACTGCTGCTGCTGCTGCTGCTGCTCTCCTGGCTTTGAAGTACCAGAGTGTCCCGACAGCGAGCGTTGCGGAGGTGCACGCTCGAGACAGGCGCGATACAGACCTTCCGCAATGACGGGATCTCTGCGGACCTGCCAGTAAAAATTTGCCAACGCAGTGAGCGGAATTAGGGCAAAACCCGGATGCTCCGTTTCTTTGGCCCTGCTCAGAGCTTCAGTCAGCATGGATTCGCACTGCTCGTCGTCAAAGGACAGCGAAGCTGTTACTTGCGGCCGCTGTGTGCGCCAGAACGCCACGCTGGCGTTTTCTGAAAGTGCTACCACCTTGCCAAACAGCCGCATGTCGCTGTGGTTACCCGCTGGTGGCGACTCGTGCTCAATATGTGTCAATGCAGCCTGGAGCATATCTTCCGAGTGCAGAGCTGCACCAAGCGATAACAGCGCCCGTCCGAGAAGTGCGCTTCCACTGGCGGACGCTCTCAGCTCGTCCAGGAACCGCTTGGCGTCGGACACAAGCCTCGCGTGGATCTCTCTAGAAGCGGCGTCTGCGGAAGGATTCCCGGCATACAGCTGTTGTGCTCGGCTCAGCAGCGAAAACAGATGGACCCCACTCTTGAGGAGGCCTCTGGGCGACTCCCTATCGCTGATCGTGCCGGTCATACGCGAGCACCTCGTGGAATGCCAATCGCCCAGCTGCACCGTTCGCAAACACTGCACCAGGAACTGCTGACTATTCCAGCATGCCATGCTATCCAGATAGAAATCCTCTCCACTTCGTTGAAGCGCGACCCATGCTTTGCGGTAAAAACGAAGAGCGCGGCTGATGCCTGCTCTCGTTGACCAAGAGTCAAGCGTCGCAACGTGTGCATACAGTGCTGCCGCATCCAGACTGTGCTGAGGAAGCTTCTGTACGACAGCTACCACGCGCTGGAGCGCACGCTCACTTCCGTCCGATAACTCTGGGAGACGCTCTGCTTGAGCCAGAGCACGCGCAAAGGCAGCAGAGCGTGCTTTCGGTCGGAGCACCTGGAGCCAGCTTTGACTCTGGGCACTCATCAGGCGTCAGTGTCCGCGTCGCCGAGCACGCTGTGTACGCTTCTCGAACCTGAAAGCGACAACACTGGACTCGTGGCGATGCGTGCCGCACGGTGACGCAGTATCCGTAGCTATCCAGAGAAGACGCGCTTTCTGTTGGCTAGCGTGCGGCCTAGAGCCAACGTCGCTTCACTATCGTTTCCGTACCTCGTTTACCGCCTGGTGCGCGTGGCTGCCTTTCCACTTAAGGCGCATGAGCAGCGCTTGCCTTTCGTCCCTAGAGTTGTACTTCGCCGGTTACGTCCGTCGAGATCAATGAAGATCACCCCTTTTTCTTCGCTTTGAAACGCAACTGCCTGTCGGAAGCGCGCTTTCTCAGTTTAGAAAGCCCCGATCAGTGACGTCTAACTAGAATCCAACATCTCAGCATGCAACTACCAGCTCAGGCGCCTGAGGGAAACGTCGTAGCATCCGCGCGACAATTCAGGAAACGTTCTGCGATGATGAAAGGTCAACAAATACCCAATAGCAGACGCCTTCCGGTCTTTTTGACTGGCCGCCTGCGGTCCGTTTCAGTTCATCCTTGCACAGTACGAGTCGGGGTGGCTGTCCCATAAAGTCGGCCCACCTCAGCTTCTCGGGTCTCGACCTGAGTACCGCACATCGCTTGATATGGATGGCGGCATTTGGAGCCTCGGTTCACGAACTCCTTGCTTTCTTTTTTTGACTCGTGTTGAACGCACCAGTGCAAAGAATGCTGGAGTTCGTGCCCTCTCTGCCACCGCAGACTCGTCATTGTTCCGTGGGGCAAACACAGTTCGTCTCTTGTCTTTCCTATTTTGCACGTTCTTCTTCATCCGATGAACACAGAGAAGAGGTTTTTTCGTCTTTTTCCGGTACCCGGCGATGACGGTCCCGCAGGATCCCCAACTCTCATGTCCATACCTTTTACTTGGATTTTGTATTTCTTCATGTGAGCGCACTTCGAACGCCTCTGCAATCAACCGAGAAGAAGCATTTGATGACACGCTCCTCGAGATGGAACACCATCGAGGTGAAAGACTAGAAAAGCTCCCGGAATGCGAATGGCTAGTATCCATTCGGAGACATAGAACGTGCTTTTCTGAACGCATGTAACAGGTATTTTGCGTTTCTTGGTGCTACGGAGGGAATCACCATACATGCCAGGCGCCCAGTGAGTGCATGATCCTACACCTCGGATCGAGTCAGGCGAAGTGTATCCAAGGTTCGAAAGCTTCTACACGGCATCGCGTGCGCTGCTTTCGTGACGTGCTTGCTCCAATGCACGCTGTTCGGAAAATGGAGGTCACATTGCACAGCTGATGCTGCCTTGGTTAGAAAAGTGCTCTAGGGCGTCGAGTGCGCACCTGGTTTGCTGCTGGTGCTTGCGAAGTTCTCGTTTGTACCGCTATGCTCGCGCAGCGTTGCGCTTTTGAGGAAGGCAGCCCTAAACCAGACCTGGACGACGATTTAAAACATTTCAGAGAGAGTCTTGTCGAGCGACACCTATGACGCCTGTTAATGCTCAATGGTTTGCCTAGGCGCTTGCCCGACCGGGAACGAACGTCTCACTCGAAAGGGCGCCTTCAGTCTTGACCAGTTGCGCTGGCAGAATACATGTCGCTGAAGCATCACCCCGTGCACCGACTTGACGCCATCTCGAGGCGTTTATCGTGCACAATACATGTATCAGATGCTTCCTAAGAAGAAATGCGGCAGAGTCCTCTGGTTAGCTTCAATGCAACCCAGGAGTATCGCTGGTGTTGGCATCCCGCATCCGAGTGCGAGTCCCGACACTGTACCGCGACCTCTGGGCAGTCCAAGCATCTCGTCCAATATCCACGATGCGGAAAGGGGCACGCTTGCGTCGTCCAGCGCGGTACACTTTGTATCCCTGCCCGGAATCGATAGATCGAAGAGGCAGAGGTGCGCGCAATCATTCTGATCAGTAAGCGGGCAGGCAAGCAGCACCGTTCCATGATGCGTATCGGCTCGTATACTGGGCCGAATGTTGTTACCGAATCGCCATGAGGTATATCGCAGCGATGCCGACTCTTCCCCAATTGATTGCAGGTACTGTGCGGCGGGATATCTGTACTCGTGAGAGAGGATCGAGTTCAGGGGTGCGCTCGTTGTATGTAGCGCTGAGGTAGCCTGCGGCAGTGCGCCAGGTATTGCAGGCTGCTCCAGTCTCGCTTGCAATGGGCTGCTTTCGAGCCCCGATGCGACTGAGCTGCTGTTTCGAGCAAGCGTAATCAATAGATTTCTTCGGTATTCTTGTTCGCAAGCGTTGCTAGAATTAGGGAATCTGGCGAAAGGTGCGGCAGACGACAGGATCCGCCCATCCTCCGCCGCCGCTCGATACGGTCGCGTAGCGCACGTTGCCTCCGTTTCTGGTTCAAAGCACCAGCGAAGGCGCAAAGGTCCATTCCATGACGTGGACGCGCCTCGTTCAACGCTTTGCCCAAAGGCCTGACGGTCGATATCCAAAATTGCGCATCGCCGGAAAGTCGGCGTTGTCACCGCAAGCGAAAGACAGTCGGGATGTTGGGCGTCTTCCGGTAGCGGTTGGATAGAAGAAAATCGACAAGGTGTTGGGAAGCGCGCTATCATCGTCGTATTTGTGACGGTTTCGTATGCGTCCCATAGATGCGCAGTCGAAGCGCTCGTACCTCCTCGGTATTGTTTGGCAAAGGATCCGCCAGATTCCTGGCGATTTTGTCCAGAGGTATTCCATGGGGATTTCGAGGAACCTGGACATACCTGTGGCCCGAGTCCGACGCCGATTTGCCCCAAGACGGAGGCTGCACTGCTCGTAAGAGAATTCGTGCTGAGCATGCGGGCGTCATGGAGCTGCAAAACGTCAGTGTAGACAACGCCAACTAGTGTGGGCGCAAGCCGATGGTGGCTGCTCCAGATGCCAACTGGCATCGACGCATGGCCATGTGTCCTGTCCCGAATGAGGAAGCGTGCAAATCGACGCCAGTCAGGACGCTCCCTTTGGTCCATGATCCCTGCGAAAGGCCCATCGCGGTTACAGCCACATAGCAGCATGAGAGTTGGGTGCGGATCCGAGAACGCTGCAGCGTCTGTGTACCAGGCGGCCGCCTGGATCCTACTCGAGCTTGCGGCGGGCAACGAAAAATGCCAGAAAGGCGCTATAGGCGACGGCTGCTCAGGGGCAGTCCACGGGTGAATCCCGGAATCGGTGCGCTCCAGACTATAGACGCCCAAAGCTCGATTCGTCCAGGCCAAGAGCTTTCCCTCGGAGCGCGTCGACTGCCACTGAATGCCGCCCCAGAGGTCAGGGGATGCACTGCCCTGAATGCCTTGGTCGCCGAATCGGCGCTGTAATCCGGGCCTGACATTGCCCGATCCACTACTCCCATTACCACCACTACTACTGGTTGAGGGCGGCATCAAGTACCCCATGACATGCCAATGTTCCATGCTGGCTGCTTGACGGATATTCCAGAGAAACGCGGACTCCGCCGTACAACAAGCGACGAGCGCAACGTCAGGGTGTGTATCTAGGGCACGCAACATCCCCTGGCCGTTGTGGAGCGGCCGACGCGCTGCCGTCAAGCGCTCGCGCGTATACCACGCTTCGCCACGTGTAGCGGAGAGCGCTCGCCACTGCCATGCTTCGCGTTTAGCGCAGGTTCGTTGGTACCAGACGCGTCGCGCGTCGGCGTGGAGTGCACTCCTGGCTGTACACTCACGCTGCTCCATCCGAGTAACGGTACTGCTCATGTCGGTTGACGGATGGACAACCGCAAGTTGGCAACCGCGGCGCCATGCGCTGCGTTGCTGCTGACAGTTAACGGCAGCAGCATTTGGAGTAACAACGGCGAGTCGGACGCCAGAAAGAACATGCGCAGGCGCTCTGATGCGTTTTTCGGGTCTCCGCTTCATGGGAGCTGTGTCTATATTTGTACAGTTTGCCGCTCGGTGCCGGAAAAACGACCGCACCGGCATGTTACCAACGTGAGCATCAGCAGCACCAGCGGCCTCCATACAGAGGAACGTATTGGAGTTAAGGCGCTGATCTGCAGGTCCTATTACCGTGTAGCTACTTCACCCAGCGTACCGCAACAAGTGCAACACAAACACACGAACGAACGAGAAAGCAGCGGTTTCGGCAGCTCTAACTTGTCCCTGGGACGTTCCCGTTCACGCCTGGTGCCCAGCAGCGTACGTGCACCAAACGTGCGTGCCTAGGCACCCGAAATAGAAACGAACACCCCGCGGGACGCGTTCGTGCACACAGCGTTTCCCGCGTGTTTGCTTACCAGGTTCAAACGCGGTCCACTGTACGCAATCAACGAAGCAAACAACCAGTTCCCGGACGCAGCGTCCAACAGCGCTTCACTACGGAGTCTTACGAAAGTGCCTGATGATTGTGTTTGACGCAAGCTGTACTCGTTCTGCATCCAAGCAGGTGCAGCTCGGGTGCGTTTGTGTACCTGCTGGATGCTGGTGTTGCCTGCAGAGGCCGCAGTGTGAGGCTGCGCCCCAGCGCCTGCGATGACGATGAAGAAGATGGTGATTCGCGCCAGAACGCCCCCCGGATCGATCCGGTGCACGATCGTATCTAACGCTGAATGAAGCCTTTCTTCGATACTGTTGCTGTTGCTGCTGCTCTAGGACGCACCCTGGCAGACACCAATGGCTTTCCTGCCTCTAGTGCCTAGACCAGTTGGGACGAGACGGTGGTCAGGAACGTGGAACAATGCTTCAGTAGAGTCCAGAAAAGCGGCAGCGTGGAGGCAAAGCGACAGGCTCAAACCGGCAAAGGAGGTGCCTGCGAAGCAGCGTACCTCTTCGTCAAGGACACCGCCTCGTTCCTCCTTAACCCAGCGTCTGCGGGCGCTCGCCAATGTACCGGAAAGGAAAGACAACGGCTCGCTACTGGACGCTGAACAAGAAGCGCTGGAGTCGATGTTTTCGTTCAGCTTGGATGAGTTCCAGTTGCGGGCGATTCGCTCCGTGCTACAGTCGCGCTCGGTGGTCGTTTCGGTTCCGACCGGCTCCGGAAAAACTGTGATTGGCGAAGCAGCACTCGCAATTGCGCTGAAAAAAGGCATGCGTGCTTTCTACACGACGCCGTTAAAGGCGCTCTCGAACCAGAAGTTTGGCGACTTTTGTGATCGTTTTGGGACAGAGCAGGTTGGCTTGCTCACTGGCGACATTTCCATTCGCCCGGACGCTCCCATCCTCGTGATGACCACCGAAGTGTACCGCAATATGCTGTACCGCTGCCGTACTGGGGTGCTTGCGGAGCTGAGCGTCGCCGCATCCCCAGTAGACGAGGTGCTGGCACCGGCGACAGAGGACGCCCACTCGATTGCACCGCTTCTGCGTGCTGGCTATCTCGATGACCTTTTCGTGGTTGTATTCGATGAGTTTCACTACATGAATGATCGCGAACGTGGTACAGTTTGGGAGGAGGCTGTCATCGGCAGTCCGACGCATACGATCCTGGTGGCGCTCTCGGCAACGATGCGCAATGCAGCAGAGATCAGCGAATGGTTCGAGGCAGTCCACGGTGTAACAGACCTGATCGTAGCTAATGATCGCCCTGTACCTCTGGAGTATGTGTATCTGGACGCGGATGGCCTGCATCCGCTTTTGGTGCCGCTAAAGCGAAGCAGCGGTGATAAGGGGAAGGGGTTTGGGCGCTCTCGCCAGCGCGGTGCCCGAAACGAGAGCAAACTTCCAACCATAGAGGGTCGCTATCAAATGAATCCGGAGCTGGTATGGAATGTCGGCCAAGAGAGCAAGCAGATCGCTGAGCGACGTCAACGTTGGCGCGACGCGAATGACCCGAACCTGCGACGCTCTGCGGAGGTGCTGGAGCGTCGCGAAGCTCGCCGCCTGCGCGAGCTCTACCGCGTTAGCGTTCCCTCGTACCCTTTCCTGGTTCGTTGTCTTCGTAATCGTCAGCTGCTCCCGGCAATTGTTTTCGTGTTTTCCCGAAGTGGGTGCGATCGAGCGGTTTCGGAGGTACTTCGGGAGCGCAGCGCCCTCAAGCTGGTGAGCAAAGCTGAGCGCGCCATGCTCGAATCTGAAATGGAGGCGTTTTTCGAAGTGCATCCAGAGCTGCGTGAGAATCCAGACTCCCAGAAACGCTATGAATCAATCATGGAGGGCGTTGCCGCTCACCATGCTGGCATGTTACCGCTTTGGAAGGCGCTCGTCGAACAGCTGTTTCAAGCCAACTTGATCAAAGTGGTATTCGCGACCGAAACCCTCGCCGCCGGAATCAACATGCCAGCTCGCTCGACGGTGGTAACCGCTCTGAGCAAACGCTCCCGTAGCGAAGGCATTCAGCGCCTGACACCGAACGAGTTCCTGCAAATGGCGGGCAGGGCTGGACGCCGCGGTATGGACCCCATCGGCTACGTCGTCGTCATGCAAAGTGCCTGGGAGCCATCCGCAGAGGTCGCTTGTCAGCTGCTGCAACGAGGTGCGGACGCCCTGCGTTCCAACTTTGTGCCGTCCTACGGCATGGCTTTGAACCTGCTCCGTTATCCGGGTACACCACTGCAGAGTGCACGACGCTATCTGGAGCGGTCGTTTGGAAGTTTTCTGGCATCGCGTGGTCGTCTGAACCAATGGAAGCCGGAAATCCACGATGAGGTCGAGGCACTCGAACGTCAAGTGAAGGAAGCACATCGCATCTTTGCGCAGCACGGCGGCGAGAAGGTTGTCGCCGCTTACGATAAACTGCTGGAGCGATTGCGCTGTGAGGAGCGGATTCTCGGATACCTACATGAGCAACACGAAGAGAGTGCGGTTAGCATCATGGAGGACCTGTTGGTATTCTCGGACCCGGGAACGATTGTCTTGCTTCCTGATCGAGCGGAACGCGCCGTACTTGCTGGTGTCGTCGTCGAGCGCACACTGGACACCCCGTTGCGCTTTGCACTTGTCGCCGCGGATGGTCGTATTCGAGTGTGCGGACCGCGCTACATTGCAGCTGTGCTTTCCAAAGAGCCGCTGGCGAAGGTTTCGCTCCCAGACTCTTTGACTGGACTCAAAGCCGAAGCACTGAGCGTCCTACATTGGCGAGAGCTTTTTTCAGCTTCCAGCCGCTATGGTGAAGTTCGGGAAACGTTTGAGCCGGTCATGGACTGCGGCCTCGTGGATGTTGGCACAGCGCCTGCGCTCGAGTACTCGGAAATGACCACCTGGGATGATTTGGCAGCACCACCGCTCGCGGTGCCCGAGATACGTCGCCAGCAGAAACTCGTCGTCGACCTTCAGGAGCGTTTGGCGAGTTTCAGTCTGCACGATCATCCTGATTGCGAACTTGTACTGAAAGCCTATCGATCCCTGGGCGTCGCTGAAGCACACCTTGGTCGTCTCCGTCAGCGGCTGATGCGTCAAACCATGCAAGCTACTGCTACCGAGTCGTGGAATATTTTTCGTGCTCTCGTCGATGTTCTCGAGCGCTATCGGTGTTTGGAGCGCGTCGAGGAAGTAGAAGACGATGCTCGTGCCGAGTCTGGGCAGGATGTGACGCGAGCTGCACCTGAGGCCTCCGACGATACCGGCTCGCGATACACGTTCTTCCGCTTGACCGAGTTCGGTTCTATTGTTGCTGGATTGCGCGTTGAAAACGAGTTATGGGCGGGACTGGCGCTCATCCACGCCGAGCAGCAACTCGCAGGGCTTGCACCGCACGAGCTCGCGGCTGTCGTAGCATCGATTGCG
This sequence comes from Cyanidioschyzon merolae strain 10D, assembly GCF_000091205.1. Lineage (NCBI taxonomy): Eukaryota > Rhodophyta > Bangiophyceae > Cyanidiales > Cyanidiaceae > Cyanidioschyzon > Cyanidioschyzon merolae. The sequence continues at coordinate 880,093 of NC_010141.1, forward strand.
GCAGACACGAGTCTCCCGCCCGGCGGCTACTGTCGTTTCCTGCCCAGCGTCCGAGTTTTGGACCTATGTCGGGAGGTGCTGGGCCCGTTGCGCAAGCAGCTTGCGGCAGCACAACAGGAAGCACTGGAGACGTACTGGTCGCCGTCCATGGCGACGCTGAACGGCGAGCTCATGATTCCCGATGTGCGGCTGTCGTACGACCTAGCCGGTGTTGTGGAAGCCTGGGCGTGCGAGACGCCGTGGTCAACGCTGCTGAATGGGGTCAGCCTTGATGAAGGCGATATCGTTCGTCTCCTGCGTCGCACGATCGACCTGTTGCGGCAGATAGCGAACCTTGGCACCAGCTCGGGTCTCGGATGGTCTCGTCGTGTTGCCGCACTCGTTTCCTCACAGCTAGTGGTGAATGCGAAACGAGCACTTACACTGATCGATCGCTATCCAGTTAATGATGGCGGTCTAGAACGGGCGTCTGGTGGACAGGTTGCCGAGTCGCTGGAGCTCGACAACGACTCCGACGAGGACAGTGCGGAGGTCGAAGAAGACGTAGCCTGGGACTCGGGTGAAGATGCGATATTGGCCACCTCCGATGAGTGAAATTTAGCTTGTAAAGGCACTGAAGCGGAGCTCGCTGACCATCGATGACCTGCAGCAGCATGGAAGAGAAACGGTCTTTGCAAGGTGCACATGAAGAAGCCGATTACCCGCAGAGTCGACGACGGGACTTGCAGGCGAGACTCGCGAAGCGCCAGCCCTGGTAGCACTCGTCTTATTTCGAGTCTGGGATACTGGGAACAATGGAAAAAGGATTCGGGTGTCGTTTCGTGAAACGTTGCAGTAACTCGTTGTATGTCGGAGTTGTATGCAGAGCGGTACATTCGGGAACTACTGTAAGAGGACGTTGTTTTGTTTGTTCTTTTTTCTCGCGGATATTCTACACAAGGATTGCATGCTGTATATTGGAGAAAGATTGCATGAAGACACGATACGATGCTTGATGGATTGCGGAAATCGGCCTCGCTTGTACATGTCAGTTATTCTACGGGATGCAGGTGGTTGAATTGCCGGTCACGCCGTCCTTGTTCTCAACGTCGTGCACCGAAAACGGGACTTGTAAAAATCGGTGTACACGACACTCTCCCTATCAATCCAGTAAAAGGCGTGCATTCTCGGAGAAAAGTCTACAATAGAAGCAACAGGATGTGAGGTTTCTGTACCGCTGACACGAACGTGGATCAAGAGACGCGAAAGCACAGAGAATGATGTGCACATTTATGGGCATGCGTCGCGCCTTGAACAAAAAGCATATAATGTATGTTACACGAGCAAGCGATTGATTGCTGCAGGAAGGACTGGTGCGGGTCTCAGTGTATGCGGCTTGATTCTAGACAAGTGGTATTCCTGTATGCACGTACTCGGAGTCGCGCAATCTGCAATGCGGAAAAAAATGAAACACGCGAGCGCAGTGACAGCACCAGAAGTCACAGTGATTCTACTATAAGGGCACCAACGGAACACCGAACGCTCAGGAATGTTCGACGCCTCATGTTTCACTGAAGCTCTCCACGTGGTTACCCATTCTCGCTTTCTTTGGTCCTGTTCATGGAGAACGATGCTTTCCCGAACATAAAAGCGGTCATGGAATACACAGCTGAGTTTTGCGCTGAGCTGCCCTTCTTTCAGACGTTTTCTTCTCGGTTCAATCGAGTCGAATCCATAGCGTTTCTGCCTTGATGGAGCGTCTGCACCGGCGCGTTTGGTGCTATTGTAGACGCTCACGGCAGGCTGAGCGCACAGTAGTACGGATGCAACGACCGGTCTCTTCAGGGGGAAGGGTTGCGGTGGCTGTTGCACCTCGCATGACTCGCGTGGAATCATGACTGCCCGCCCCTATACTGATAACAACCGCGGCTTTGGGTATTCCAGCAAGTGGAAATGCGGGGAAATCAAGTAAATTCCATCCAAAGGCGTCGTCTTTGTCGTCTAGCGCTATTTCTATGCTCATGGATCAATTTACAACTCATTCGGACCGAAGGAAACGTTCTTCGACGAGTCTTTCTCTACTTTTTCCTGTCCTGAACCACAGCGCAGCTTCGAATCCTGTGCACGGGAGGGAGCGAAACGGCGTGCATCTATTCTTGGGCGTACGCACAACCGAGACAACGATGAAACCCGACGTGAGGAATCCTTGGTACATGCACAGGAGAGGCGAGGTGCCGCACCAACGGCCATCAAAGGTGTCTGATTCGCGCTAAAACATGAATATGGAGTGCAGTGAACGCATTGGTGCCACTCTGTTGAATTATAGTGTAAGAGAAAATTCTACGCGACAAATCAGAGCAAGATAATCCTAGAGTGCAGACGGGTGAACACATCGAGGAAAAAATGTTTGCACATGAAAGAAAGTTCTGAAACTATTAGAAAAGGAACTCCCTGTGAAAGCTCACCAACGGGAAGATCGCTTCAACTGGTGAGATGCAGAACGCCTTTCGAGCATCTTTCTCATAGATAGCTCACATCGCCTCTCTCGCGTTGGCGCATACCGTCAAGCTACTGGTCGTGCGAGTTCGGGGCAGAGGGCTTTCAGCTGTGCAGTTTATTCTGGAATTTTTCAATCAAATCGTCGTACAAGTACCGGTGCTCAGGCAGAGGATGCAATACAACCCGATCGCCGGGTCAGGGATTTGCAAAGACGCTCCTCTGAATCCCTTGACAGGTCGCCGTGCTAGCCCGGCGATCGGAGTATCTACTGCGCCGGTGCCGAAAAGTTTCATACCGATCTCAAAAAAACTGCATGAAATCAGGGTTCATGTCGAGCGCTTCGAGAGTCGCGCTCTGTTGCCGTTGGAAACTCACTGTACTGGCACCGGGAAGCAGGGACCGTTGCAAGAGATTCTAGGTTTCAGACAGTACATCAATGTCCAAATGGCCTATGCGGACGAATTGTGGCAAGCGTACCCGCGATCAAGCAGAAACTGCCGACTGTTCCAGTTCTACAACGGTAAGAGGCGTGAACTCGTCAGCTTGTTCAATGAGCTGGAAGAAAAAATCATCGATAACTCGCAACGTTTGGTGTTCGTCAAGAGAGCTGGACGTACTGCAGTGCACAAAGGCTGCGCTCCTGCGTCATCGACTTGAACGCATGATGCGTACATGAACCAATGCTGCACGTTTCCCATCGATGGGTTTACGACGGTATAGACGCTCGACGAGCACATGAAGACGCTGAAACAGATAGGAAAGAAAAACGTGAAACGGAGACGGATGCAAGAGATGGTGTTTGGTTGTCGGAGCAAACGTCAGATGGCTAGAGAATCGATGGTGAGCTGGTTCTGATGATATGATTCCATGAGCAAGGATGTGCTCGAGGACATTCTAAACATTGATCTCAATGCCTCTATCAACCATTCGAAATGTCTCGTACTTTTGAAGTGTCTTGAGGCTTCGCCTCGAGAGAACATTCAAGGAAATCATTCGGTGTTCAATGTGGATGTGATGCTGAAATGCTGCAGACTTTCAATGAAAAAATCAGTGGACAACACAGAGGTCACTAGATTCTCGCCTGTAGCGGTGCATTAGCGACGTGCGCTGGGCAGTCAAGCAAGCACGGCTGGAGCAACGTATTCACAACGGGAACGATTTTCCCGGGCACTTGCTGAAAGATGATTTTGTTCTGTTGTGCGATGTTCGTGCGTCACCTGATACGTAATGGGCGCTTCGTGTCAGTCGCTTCCAATCAAACTTTGTGGCGTGCATGACATCTCCCGATGATTTCGAGCGAAAATCCCGTGTTGGATTCGTTATTGGACGTAGGCTGCAGTTCGAGGTTTTCGTCTGCCTGCACGCCTCCGTCCACGAAAATGTGTTTTCGAGGATTGGCTTCACTGCACCATGACTGGATTCCATGCGAATAGCAGGCTGTCAACTTGCGCCCTGACTGCGAATTGTCGCTACATGCTGAGCGGTTTGGAATGCTTCTGCATGTCCTAGCGAGTCGACAAGAGCTCTCTTGCTGCAGAGGCACGAAGGATACCCCTGATGCCTCGGATCTATCGACCGTGGAAAGCGTTCGCACGGGAGATACGTCCAGATGCTCACGTAAGTACGCACAACGAGAATATGAAAGAAGGTGCTGCTCCGAATCGTCTCTTCTTCGAGGTATGCGCCTGAAGAAGAGCTTTTGGGGATAAGGTGCGGTTTATCCACGGTGGGTGCATGCGAGCAGTGGTGTAGACGGAATCGTCTGAACCTCGGAGTGCCCAGGGCTCGCGACTGGCGCCCAAGTCATCAAGTTGCTGCCGAGACTTCGACAGGAGTTCGCGTACGAGGAGTGCTGTCGGGCGGCCAACAACTCGTGTCTCGCAGTCGGTCGAGTCGCATCACATCCTGCGTGGAGACGGAAGCTATCCGCTCGATGTCTCGGTGGACCAACGCCTTCCTCGAGGTGCGCATTGATGCCGATGTCCGTCTATATCCGGCAATAAGATCGCAACCGCAACGGCTACCTGCTCGTTGGTCGGCAAACAGCGGACAACCAGTCGGCGCGCTTGAACCCTCTACCAAAACTCATCATCTTGTGCTCGCTCGTTATCAGCGTATCCGGAAGCTGGATTGGTTGCAGGTTTCAGATAAAGCGCACTGAGGCTTGCACCTGTTGGCAAGGCCGAGCCAAAAAGTGCCACTCGTTCAGGGCGCCCCGTGCGGGCGTGGCGCTCGCGGGATACGTATTGGACTGGCACTGCTACGAACTTTACCACAGCGTCTAAGCTAAACTCCCGCCTGCTGTAGTGTATGAGCAGCACAGCGCTGCGTAGCGTGAATCTGGCCCGAGTCCCGACACTTTGAGGCTCGTCTTGGATATGATGCGTTCTTGGCGGTGCAGCAGCTCCGCTCACAGCACTGCGCACCAAGGTCTGTGAAGCGGCGCCTTACTCGCCAGTCTTGGTTATGTTGCAGCGCGCTGAGGCATTCTGAGATTGCAACCTGCACTCGAGCTCGACACATTCTGAGGAACTTCCGGCGTTCAGGGTTCGATAAACACAGGTGGTAGGTGGCCACCACACGCCAGTACTGTTGGAGGGCTCGTTTCGCTTGCGCCGAAAGCCACTGTACGTACATAGACGGTACCGATATGCGCTCTTCTGCTTTCAGCAAGTGTGCTACGCTACTGGTGCAAACTGGACAGAGGTGGTATATGCGTGCCTCCTCTATTGCCTTCTCAAGGTGAGCGTACGCGTCCACAAACTGAGACCAGGCCCAGATGCGATACATTCCTATGCCATTGGCGCGATAGGGAGAACATTTCAGGCGAGGCATGGAACTTCAACTACTGAGCCAAGTCTTCCAACAAGTTTCAGGAACCGAATGTTATTTATGAATTAGCTAGTGTCGTGTCTTGAGCAGACCAAGGCTTGGGTTGCGCTGTTCATCGACAGGTGGACAAGCATCCATTTGACCAGAGAGTGATTGTTGGACATCTACGGTTCCTCTTCTGGATGGTTTAGATCCTTGAAATCAGGAAGCAGGTCGCCGTGATCTTGAACGAATTCCTTCGTAGGCAAAATGCCAGTCGCAGGTCTCAATGGGGCGGCCCTCACTTTCTCCCGCGTTGTATGATACGGTCTCTCGCTGAAGCGCGAACTGCGGATGGAGAGCCATGCCAAATCCATGCAACCCTTGCTGCTTTTTATGGAATGTGTGCTGTCTTGCATGCTGTTCCTAATCACACTGCCGTGTACTTCAAGGCGATGAGCGGCATGCTTGGCGCTGTCGGATGCGAGCGACCGAGCATCATCTAAACCGTCGTTCCGGTCGAGGATGAAAGTACGACATAGCCGCTGCGGCGGTGTCGCGGAGCGGTGCCTGTATTTGACCTCTTAAAATTGGATCTTTTTTTCGAAGCTGTATGCGCATCAAGGCAGTCTGGTGAAGCACGAAGGACGCTCGAATGCATTAAAATCCTCCAAAGAGAGACTAGCGGAGTGGGACGTTTGGAATGACCGAGCGAGCTGTGACCTGTATTGTCGGATTTTTTGGTCTATAGTATAGCAAACAGGAGCTTTTCATTCGTCACTGAGAAAGCGGCCTGCAATGGCATCAGGTTAAAAAATACACAACGCGTCAATGACAAAATGGAATCATGCTCGTCTGGGACCGACTTGATTTGCCCACTTATAGGCCGGGCGCTGACTGATATGGTTGCCTACTGCTAGAGCACGTTTTCGAAGGATTCGCAATAGCGCAGGGCACCATACCTGGGTCCCGGTCTCAGGGCGGAGTCACCATTGGCATGTTGTTCTGGTAGAGCACCTGACCCGCCACAGGGCCAACATGTACACAGATGCAAGCACTCTGGATAACCCTGCTCAAGTACGCACTTTGCTCGTCCTAAACCAAGTGTAGAGATGTTGCGGGACTAGGGCATACACCTGTTGCGTATGGGCGTGCGTGCGGGCTTCTCGCCACATCTTTGCATACTTCCGACAAACGCCTTACAGATTCATCAACAACCTATTCAAGGATCGTTGATCGACAGACAAAAGACCGCCGTGCTGGTTATTCTCAAGACGTTCAGGTACAACAATAGAGACGTCAGAAAGAAACCGAAAGTGTCTTCTTCCTGGGCCCCACTCGATAAAGTTTGAGTCTCTTTCTACTGCTTTCGACAAACCAGCCTTTTTGCAAGCGTTCTCTGTGACCGCTTTCACTTCCAGTGTCTCTCATCTCGGGACTGGCATCCGTCGGTGTCTCTGTTCCTTCAAGCACTGTTGTCAGCACTCGGACGATAAGGGTAGCTACGTCCGAAAGCCGAATTGGCCGCTTCCTGCTGTTGCCAACGCTTTTCATCTACAGACGATCATTCTATGTACGCTTTGCTCACCAGGTCCATCTCCTTCGTTTCAGCTTTATTGGGGCCTTTGCATGTGCGGCAGTAGACTCTGAACAGGTGCTTCCGCACGGCCATCACCCTTTCTCCCACGATCGCCGCGCTGAGGGCCATGAGGACGTTCTTCACCTCTGAGCACATGCCGATGACGGGCACAGAAGCTCCCCTTCGGTACTCTACGCTGTTTCGGCGCCCGATGCCGAGTCTTGCAAACAGAGGCTTCCTCTGGCCCTGCACCTCGGCTGGAGCTCTGCGCGCTGTACAAGCAAGCATATTCTGTCCCATTCGATAGACTATTCGTGGACTGCGATGTTCTCCGTGATGAAAGAACTACCAGAAAGAATATAGAATTAGAGAACCGGCAGAAAAATTCCGGTTTAGCTCTTCTCTCGTCGGGCAGAACCGTGACCGGCGCGGGAGTGGGAGCGATCACGGCGGTGACAAAGTTTCTAATCCATGACCCTCATCGGTGCTAACTGAAGGTACGGAGCTCCGGGGAGCATACCCACTGAGCGGTTTCAGGCTGCTATCGAATCTTTTTTCGTCGTTGACAACAATGAGAGGAATCTGGTGTCGTTCGAGCGAGATCGATTCTTTAAGGTAACAAGTACATGGACCGTTCCGCATGAACTTGTGAGCAAGTCATCTGGCGACGACGTCGAGAATCTCACCTTGTCAATACATCGGCACGAGTTGCTGCGTCTACAATTCTTGTTGACACAACGATACCGGAAAACCGGAATGATGTATGATTTCGCGATTGCTTCATGCGATGGAAGGAGACGAACGGAGATTTCCACATACAAAATGGATAATGGCTTCAGTCAAGTTACCGACCATGGTTCTAGGAGGTCGCGAAACATCCTAACTCTGGTGAAGTAACGAATTCTAGCAGCAAAGCGTCCCCGCTATCCGTCCGATGAAACGATCGAGAATCCGAAAACGATCGAAATAAAAACGAAAGCCCTTACTGATGCGCTTTGAGTACCCCAAGGCTGAATACCTACAAAAACATGCAAGAATGAAATCTACGAAAAACGCGAGTACTTTTGCTTTCGCTTTGAATCCTTCATAGGTGGAAAGTTGATGGCTTCGTAGTACGCAGCATCGCTTTCGTGCAAAAGCGCTTTACAGAGAGGGTATGTGGAGCACGGCTAGGCGGCCGTCTCCCAGCGCTCAACCTCGACATGTCCATATTGTCCAGCCACGATTTTGGCCAGCAACGCTTTCGCGGTTGTGTGGAGTAGCAGCAGCTCACGATTTCTGTTAGAGCAGTCGGGGCCGATCTTTGTTGACCACGAGGTCTCCACTGTTTCATAGTCAGTAGTGCTAAACAAATTATCAGAGGTTGCTGAATACAGGAAGAACGTAGGGAACGATCGTACCGGTTCTGGTGAAAGCACTACGTGCGAGCCTTTCCCCGCGAACACGCTCTGAATGGCGGGTTCGACGCTTCCGGGTAGCTCACCTGGGGACGAATCAGTTCGGGAAACGTCCACTCCAGAGCCACCCGCGACTGATGGAAACAGTAACATGGACGGAGAGGGATCTGTATCCGAAATAACGGCGATGAGGAGCAGAACTTCTGTCTCGAACGACGCACTTGTGCTGGAACGGAACAGTGAGCAGCGTGTAGACCAAGACACTTGGGTGCGTAGCCGGGAGCCTGCAGCCAGCGCTCGCGAGCTATCTCCTGATCTTGGGCCCATGCAACCGGGTGCATCGCCTGAAACAGCTGCGGAAAGCGATAGTGAAGAGGCGTCGGGGTGTGCGTCGCCTGCGCTTGCCTCTGGATCAAGTGCCGACTCGCCGCACTCGCCGCAGTTTCCTGTTCAAAGCGCTGAAAACGATAACCCGACTTTAAAAGAGATGCAAAAGGCGAGCCCCGCCTCGATCGCGGAGTCAGGTACCCAGGAAAGCTTTCCAGGAGAGAGAGACTCACCTGTTCCAGTACACTCGCTGGCCTCGACCCTGGAGGAAATAGGCAAGCCGGTGGCAGCGGAGCGCAAAAACTCTGCAAATGAGAACGCAATCGTGCCAACTGAGCCGGAGATGCACGCCCAGGTGCTTTCCAGGCGTGCTGATGGACACGAATACGTCGACGAAGACGAGACAGCGTCAACTGGGCCCTCGCCTACGGTGACGACAACACCGACGGCTCACAAACACGCTGGCTTGCTGACTAGTCGCCCTGGGCAGAAGAGTGCGGAAGCAGCTCGTCTTCTCGCGCTCCGCGGCCTACGCCGCATTGTGGAAACCTGCACTTCTCGAAAGTACGCGGAAACGGTCGCCAGTTGTCGACGAGCGATCGAGAAACTGGAAGTGGGCACGGAGCCTGACGTTCCTGAGGTGCTTGAAGCCATCAAGAAAGCAATTTATTGCGGCAAAATTGTCGCTGCAGATATTGCCCTTGATACACTGCATCGATTGCTCACCTATGGCTACGTTGATCCGTTGCGAGGTGCTGATCTTGACGCCGAGCAATTTGAGAATCTGATTGAATGCGCCTGCTCCTGTATTGACACGAAGGATGAAGGGGTGTATATCCGTCTGACGCAGGTTTTACTTGCTTCAGCTACGAGTACCGTTTACGGCTTACATCAGACAGTATTACTTGCGGCAGTGCGCACCCTCTACAACATCTACTTGTCGAGCAAATCGAGTGCGACGCAGACGACGGCCCGCGCTGCAATCATCCAGATTGTGAGCCTTGTATTCGGTGCACTCCAGGGCGTTCCGGTATCCACTGAATCGATGCTTTCGACGGGTTCACTGGAGCCAACGGCTATGCTAGCCGGAACCTTGTTGGTGCACCGCAAATATCGGCAGCGAGAGGCAGCTTCCGGTGCGGGCGACGACCCGGAAGCGGTTTCGCAATCGTCGATTGTCGTGCCGGGGCAGGCAACCGCCGCATCCAAAGGCGTCCTCGATCTCGAACCTGTTGAGCAGTGTCGAAAGGATGCATATTTGCTCTTCCGAGCTCTGTGTAAGCTGGCTTCGAAGCAAAGCACAGAAAACAGCAGCCTACCGACCGAGTCGATACCCATCCGATCCCGTCTATTGGCGTTGCAGCTCATACGCGATATCACTGAGACTTGCGGGGCGGCACTGCTTCAGCACGAACGCTTCGTGTTTGCGCTGCGTGAGTACCTCGTACCGACCGTTCTTCAGAACTGTATGATCCCGAATCCGCAAGTCCTTGACGTTGCCTTGCAGCTTTTCGAGCGAATGCTGCAGCTCTACAGAGCCGCCCTCAAACTCGAGATTGCCGCTCTCTTCCATGCGGTCGTGTTTCGCTTTCTGGAGAGTTTGACGGTCGCTCCGTGGCAGCGACTCCGCATCTACCAGACCGTCGAATGCGTTGTCCGTGATCAGCAGCTGCTCATGGATCTCTTTGTGAACTACGATTGTGACGTGAGCTCGCCCAAGATCTTCGAACGTCTTGTCGATGATCTCAGTCGCCTTGCGATCGCCGCCTTGCAGAGCGGAGGTCCGCGCAAGCTCTCTGCTGCGGACCGGAAGCGCTGCCTGGAGCTCCTGGCTACCATGCTGCACTCGCTGAAAGAGTGGAGTCAGCCACTGGTCGATGCACGTCGGCAACTTGGAATCGACGACGAAGACGTGTTTCAGGTGCTCGCAACTCCGTCCGCGCCTGTCGACGAGCGGAACGCTGCCGATGGCGTTCCTTCGTCGTCGTCGTCGTCGTCGTCGTCGTCTTTGGGGCAGCACTCCAGCGCCACAGAGGTGGGCTCTGGTCTTTCGGCTGTTAAGCCGGTCGGCACCTCGAACGGTTCGGCTGCACCGCTCGCTGAGCGCTCTCTTATCGAGTCGCTACGGCGAAAACGCGAACTGCAAGAAGTGGCCGAAACCTTTAACAGGGACGCTGTAGAGGGCGTGCGGCTCGCCGCCAGCAAGGGCCTCGTGGATGCCGCAGACTCCTCCAGCGTAGCTGGGTTTCTGCGGAACTACGCCGGGCTCGATCGTCGGCAAGTTGGCGAGTACCTGGGCGGTGCAGATCCTTTCCAAGTGAAAGTTATGCATGCTTTTACGGATATGGTAGATTTTAGTAACATGCGTATCGACGTGGCGCTACGGAAGCACCTTTCCGCGTTTGTACTGCCGGGGGAGGCCCAGAAAATCGATCGCATTGCAGAAAAGTTCGCCCAGCGGTATTGCGCCTGCAATCCTACGCTTTTTGCCAGTGCGGATACGGCGTACATCCTTGCGTATTCCATCATTATGTTGAACACGGATTTGCACAATCCACATATTCGTCGCAAAATGTCGCTAGAGGATTTTATCAGGAACAATCGGGGTATTAACGATGGCGCGGATCTGCCTCGAGAGCTTCTCACCGATATCTATCGAAGCATTCAGGCGGAAGAGTTGCGTCTTCTGGACTCGATGACGGGATCCTGGGGTGTGAACGATTTTCGGTACCCGGCAGCTATCCAGTCTGGTGAACAGCAGCGTGCAACGCTCTTTAAAGAGGAGAGCGAGCGACTGCTAACGCAGACGCGTGAGCTTTTTGCGCAGCGACGCCACATACAGTCGTTGCCGCCGTCTGGTAGAGCGGCTTCGCCAGAGCGCTCGAGTCGTGCGGAACAGTCTCAACCAGGAGCCAGAGCAGATGCGGGATTGAGGGCGACTGGCAATCCTTTGGACGCCCAAGTACCTGTCACCGAAGTCTACTACACAGCAAACAACGTGGGTCATGTGCGTTTGATGCTCGAGGTCAGTTGGCAACCCATCCTTGCCGGGCTCTCGCAGATCCTGGAGAACACCCCAGACACCGACCGAGAGCTCCTGGCGCTATGCATCGATGGATTCTCGGTTGCGGTCCAAATCGCTTCACTTTTTGAGATGGGCACTGAACGGCAAGCCTTGGCATCGGCGCTTGCCAAGTTTACCAAATTGCACGCTCTACCAGATATCCGTCTCAAGAACGTTGACTGTATCCGAATCCTCCTGAAAATCGCACTTGAGGATGGCGATACGCTCGGTGAGACCTGGGTGGATGTGCTGCGCGCCGTCTCCCTGCTGCAGCAGTATCGAGCGGTACTCTGGCCGGGCACTCGAGACGGCACGTCACTGCCGGTATCGCCCGGGGGGCGCACACCTACTGCCAATGAAAGCGATGTTCAGGGTCGCAACAGCGAAGCTGCAGTGGACGCGCTGGATGCTCTTGCCGCGCTCCAGCACGTCGAGGCGGATTACGACGAGGCTTCTGGTCTCAGGTCGCGCCCCGGTGAGTCGCTTCCTCGCCGTACTACGGCCGAGGCGCCGAACTCCCCGGTACCGCTCATTCCGGCCGCTGTTCGGGAGCAACTAGTGCACGTGCTCCAGAGTCCCGACTTGGATCGTCTGTTCATGCAGACGACCTCGTTGAGCGCCGCAGCTATGTTGGATTTTATGGAAGCGCTTTGCCTAGTTGCCGCTGAGGAGCTCGATGTCTCGCCCGCACCGCGTTTCTTCTGTCTAAGGCAGATGGTACGCGTTGCTCATCTCAATATGGATCGCATCAGACTGGAATGGTCGCGAATTTGGAAGCATATCGCCAACTTTTTGGAATACTGCTTGCAGCGAAAACAGCGACCTGTAGTCGGCATCAGAGCGCTCGATGCCCTGCGCGATATGGCTCGCAAATTTCTCGAGAAAGAGGAGCTGAGCAATTTCAACTTTCAGCGAGAAGTGCTACAGCCGCTGGAGCGCTGCTTTGAGCTCGACGTGAGCGAAATGCTAAAGCTCCGCACCCTCTCCGTCGGTGAAGTGCTGGTGCGGGAGCACGCCACCCGCATGCGCTCTGGATGGAAGTGCATCTTTACTGTGCTGCAGCGGGCGGCAGAGGAGCGTTCTGAAAAGGTTGTGGAGCGTGCCTTTTCTCTTTTGGATTTTATTGTGCGCACCTATTTCGGGGAGATTCCCGAAGTCTTTGTCGACGGGATTCATACGCTTGCCGTCTTTGCTGTGAATCGAGTATCCACGACTTGTGCGACGCAGGCCGTAGAGCACATAGGTGTGCGAGCGCCCGTCATGGTTGCCGAGCAACGAACTGGCGTCACTGGTGGACCCGCTGGCGACGACGGTAGCTTGTGGTTTCCGATCCTCACCGCTTTGGCGAACGTGTGCACAGATGGCCGTGAAGTGCTTCGTGCTTACGCCGTAGAACTGCTTTTTCGTTCGCTGTTAGAGTATGGCGGTGGTTTTTCGGGCGAGTTTTGGGTGCTCGTGTTCCGCGGCGTTCTTGCCCCGATTTTCGATGATCTGCATCATATGCCGGGTGGGGATCGCTTCGAGGAGCCACCAGCAGCTGAGACGGCCTCGGGTCAGAGCTGGGCTCAAACGACGGGTGCAGGCGCACTTCACGGCCTTTTGATGGTGTTCGAAGCGCACCATGTGCATATGAAGTCGCTCTTCACAGACATGCTAGAGATCTTGCGTATTTGGATCTGTCAGGAGAACGAGGCAATCTGTCGCGAGGGCATGCGCTGTTTGCAGCGATTCGTTGACCAAGCTGCTGCCTGGATGGAAGCAGCTGATTGGGATCTGGTGGTGAACTTTATCGACGATCTTGTCAGAATGATGCTGCCTGTTGATATCAGTCGCGAGGGGAGTCTCGTCCAAGATGTTGTGGCGGGTGCGGAGCCGAAGCCCACGGGGTCGCCACGCCAAGCTGCCGTGCCTTCTACCCTGGAGCGCATCGCAGTTGCCGCAGACTCGGTGCCAGCACCCGTGCTTGAGCCAGCGCTAGAGCAGGACGCACCGCCCGGATATGCAAACGAGACCAGTGGTGCCCCGGGCGCTGCTGTGCGGCTGAGCAGAGAGTCCGTTCAATCGCCAACGGCATCTTTGCCGGGGATAGAATCAGCAACAACAGCATCAGCACCTGCGCCTGTTACCGCTAGTTCAACTCGCGTTGATATCCATGCGGATGGTGATAGCGGGCTCCTGACTAGCATGTCGCCGGGCCAAGCCGCAGACCTCAAGGATACCGTCTCGACTGAACGACGGACATCTGGGCAGCGCTCAGCGACTCGAGGCGTTAGCGAACGGCGTCAGGCGGCTTTCGTTGCGATCCGTTGCAAATGTGTTGTGCAGCTGCTCTTGATTGAACTTGTTCGGGATCTGGTATCGGAGCATTATCCGCGACTCGAGGCGGTACAAGTTCTGGCGCTGGGCAAGGCCGTCCACTGCTCTTTTCGATTCGCACATCGTTTCAATGCGGATCTTGCGCTACGCTTTGACCTATGGCGGGCGGGTTTTATGTCGCAGGTTCCGAATCTGTTCAGACAGGACACAATTGGGCGAATGGTGTATTTGCAAATCCTCTTCAGGCTGGTAGTTGACCAGCGGGCGGCATATGCAACGCAGGCGCTGGAGCCGTTGCTTGAGCTATCTGCCGAGACCTTTGCGCACTACAATCGCAAAGCGTCCGCAAGATATGCAGGGCTAAGCGGAGACGCGCGCAACACAGCTGTTGGTGTGACCTCTACAACGGAGACGACGGCAACCCCGTCGGTGGAGGAACAGCGCGAGTTGCAAGCGTTCGCTCCGGTTGTCGCATTTGTTTTGGAGAATATCGCTGCTGCTCCGGATGCCGTATTTGATTACCTCGTGCGCGGTCTTTTCAAGGAGCTCGCTGATCTGATTCGTACTGCCGGGGAGCCTGCTGATGTTCGCGTTGCGCTGGCGAGCATCTTCCATCGCCTGGGAAGCGTCTGGCTGGACAAGTCTTGCGCGCTTTCCTGAGATTCGGCCATATTTACGACGAGACATCCTATGGTGAGCGTTGTAGACATTACGCTCGACTTGATAGCGAATGCCCGACATGAACTGCGATATCGCGCACCGCTCATATACGGAGTTGGAGAGGGCGCAGTGCCCTGCTCCGGAAAGCGCTGTAAACTTCAATGGAGCCGGGGTGTGTGTGTATGTGTGTAATGTCACGCTACGATGAATGGATGGAATCGTCTGCGTCTGGTGCCGTGCAACTGCTGCAGTCGATGGAGCATGGCGCTTTTCCACGTTGCGCATTGTTTGACATCCGAGCCAGCTCGTCGCTGGGCTTGAACGACCCCAGGCCGGGGCAGTGCCGGGGGAGCGCTTCGTCGCGGAGGCTATCGCTCTGGGTCTTCTAGTTTCTGTGGCATGCCTCGTGATGGCGCGGCTTGGTGCACTGTGGTGCTCTCTTTGTGAGCTGTTCTTCTTTTTCTGAGCCTACTCTGGGCAGAGCGGTTGTGTGGTTGAAGTGAAAGGTATCGCAGATTGTAAAGTGAGGTATTGTATCGGGTGCAGGATGCACTGATGCTGTCCCAGGTAAAGACTGCATCACTGCTTCACAAGAAGGAGCATATGCAGATGGAAATCTCGCGGCTTGTATTCCAGCCTAGGCATTTTCTTCCTGTAATTTTCACATCATGAGCAACATTGCGTGCCACAACATCCTCTAGCGAATGGAACGGTATGCATTGGATTGTGCAGCCGACAAAGTCCTTGCTGGGGCATCATCCAGAAGAAGCTGGTGATCATAGGGTCATGCACCAGGGCGCCGGAACCGAGGGCGGCACGGAATGCAGCCCCTCGTATACGCTAAGTGCATATACCGAGCGATGAAACATGTTTCGATGCTCCACAGCACGACTCTCGGGGGATAAGATGATTTAGTGCACGTATAGGCACAACTGACAACTGCCATTTGTCCTGCTGCGAGGCGTTCATCGAGGCAGTATACCAAGAACATTGAATTGACAATCGAAGCGTGGGTCGAAACTATCTTGTGTGCAGCATTTACGTCAACGACAGCTGGAAGCGGCTGCACGGAAAGCTCAGCGCTGCCATCCACACGCTTCGACTGCTGACAACAGGGCAAGAGGTAACGAAGAGACCAGGATATTCCAGTCCGGAGAGAAGCGTGTGGAATTGAAAGCACTTGCAGCGAATCCCGCAAAAGCCGCTGTTGATGGTGATGGCAAGAGATTCGAACCTAAGACCGTACATTGGATAAGGTTATATGGACTCAATCCGTTTCGTTTCGACACAGGTGCATTAGTTGCCCGAAAAATTGGTCTGGTCTCTGGAGCGGTGTTATTCAGAGATTGTGCAAGCCTTGTAACGTGGGGGGTCCGCCACTGGGCTTGGCAGGTCGGCAGCGCGCTTTTGATCCTCCTTATACACACGGGAGGATGAACACGCCACGGAGCGTCGTAAGCTCATTTTACGTGCCCCATGGAGAGCGTTCCTTTGAGCCAGTCAGCGGTGCGGACGGTCGGGAAGCAAGGGCGTCAAAGCGCAGCAGTCGCCTTTACGGTACCTACAAAGAGCTGCTACAAGTGATTGAAGAGCTTCGTGAGGAAAGTGCTCGCTGGCTACACGCTGATCAGACGAATGCCGAGCGACCAGTGGGCGAGGACGTCGACTGTGCTGCTAAAGCTTCTAGCGGAGAGAGAGACGACGTGCAGCCGGCACCAGTGTCGACCGCGCTTGCGGGAAACGGCACAAGCTCCGTTTCAGGGATAGAGCTTTCTGGTTCGTCTTAGAGTCATAGGAAAGAAGCCTGTCCAGCAGGGGCGAGTGCTTGGCACGTGGGAGAGGTACGAGTGTATATACGGGGCGAGCTGCTACTCGCCACATCCATGTCAGACCAGGTGCAACGCTGCGGGTTTCACCTTGTTGACTCGGGTGCACGATGTGAAATTTTGGTAGTTCCCACCACCACCAGCACCAGCACCACCACCAGCACCACCACCACCAGCACCACCACCAGCACCACCACCACCACCATCATCATCATCATCATCATCATGACAAGCCTTTGCGGGGTTTTTGTGTGACGGCTTCATCCTCTCCTGTCTTATCTTCGAATTTGGATAAGCTGGTCTTTCCTTTCCTTCCGGCCCCATAGTCAGCAGTCGAAGGATGTTGATAGCAGCTTTCTTCCCGATTTCGCTGCTTTCGACCACTGACAACGCGATATATTCTGAGGCAAAAGTTGTGATCCACATGTCGCATGTCATTTTCATCTTCTTTATATGCAGGCTCGGTGCGGCTTTGGCAGTGCTGACACCTGTCTCTGGTCAGGTTTTCTCGTATTTAAGCTGGAGTTTCTCGGTCTCCGAGGCTGGCTCTTTGACACCCAAACGCTTGCATCATCTCCCGATAGATGTCCGTCATAGGTACGGAAGGCTCCCAACAATGCCTTTCTTCGTTTCGGAGCCCGGTGCCATACCTAGCAATCACGACCAACTCCTGGGCGCTCCTCTCAGTGAGAACGCTGTGCGCTGCACGCGCAACAGCACGCTGTTCTTTTCGATAAAAGGTTTGTGATATGCGATGTCGTTCGTGATGAAACTACTATCGGAAAGAATGTTCGACAAGAAACCTTGCCGAGAAATTCAATCCAACTGCGGGGTTCCTTCATGCTCCGCCGCATCGCGCTCTCCTCTGGAAGTAATCGCTGTGATGACACGAGTCCGAATCCAAGATCCCTTTCCATGCAGAAAGAAGAGACACGAAATTCTGGAAGCACAGAATGCTTCCACTATCATGATGATGTCCAATACAGTATCGTCAATGGCTACAAAGAGACGAGAATTCGTCTCTCGAATGGGCTCGATTACTTGACGCGGGATGCTCATTGAACATTCTGCATGAGCGTGTGAAGATGCCGCAGCGGACGGCTTGGAATATGTTCATTCGTGAGACCATCCGCGTGTGTGGTTTTACACTGGAGTGTTGCGAGACAAATAGATCGAACAATTGAAAAATATGTGATATGAACAATGTACACACAAACAAAGGAAGGCAGTGGCAGCATGTACGTATGAATGAAATGATAATTTCGTTTATATTAGGATGCCTTGTTCGATCGGACAGCAAATGATCCTTGTGACGTTGCAGTTACGAATTTCAGCTGCTAAGCGCCTAAGGAGTCATTCCAAAAGGACGGTTAAGAATTCTGAAACAAAGTCTGAATCCATTAGCGTTACCATTGTGCCTCGGGTGTCGACGCCGGGCAACCAAGAAAGCGCGGAAAACAAACCAAAAGTCAGAGGCACATCGAGGCGACCTATGATCTTTTCTAATCCGATACGGGTATGGCGCATATTCTCTGTGCTGTTTATGTTGCACACATAAATCGAGGAAACACTTGGAAAGCTCGAGCGAACGGCATACAGAATACCCGCAAGTTTCGCATGGTAGATTGGGGCGCGAACCGCAGGCTGCATGTGCAGCATGTGGTCATATCATACACCATGGTCGCAGATATATGGCGAAAATGTGTATACCTGCTTTGAGAACCCAATCGAACACCATAAAGATAATGATCATGGTCACGTACGGCCCGCGCTGCGAACGACGCAAACATGCGCTCTGATTACTTCTGAAGCATCTTTTCTGCTGTTATCACTTAGGTACGGAACCGCAAATCGAACGAAACGTTTCACGCATTTGTAGAGACATTGTCAGCATCAGGCTGCTACTGCCATGCATTGTGGTCAGACCTTGATTTTCATGTTGCTCACACAACATTCTCCATTCGAAGCACCTCATCTAGTCCCTCAGGAAACTGATTTCACAGTCGGCAGCTATGCTCGGCTTGTGAGCAGTAGATAGAGAAGCGACCCGTAACAAGGCTGGCGGGCACATGATCAACGTCGCGTGTTCATGCTTACAGATTTGAGCGTAGCAATCTTCTCCGATCCCAGACCGACGTATCCGATTTGGTTCAAAGGTCTAGTTGATATCTAGAGGAAAATCCAGGGCGATATGTCAAAATCGACGCCGCCTAAACATGGTACCGTAAACTGCAGCACCAATGCGACAACAAGCGGTATAAGCAGATTGTCGTCCAAGGCGAAGGGAAACCATCGAAGTGGCAAGGTCCTCTGCGGCGACGGCGTAAGCCATTCCGCGAGCATCGCCGCAGCGCTCGGTACCAAGCAATTCAGCCAGAGACAGAGCGTGTTCCCGGGACGGAGACTGCTCGCACGGAACACGACGAACATAGTGAGCGTCGCGGCTGCGAAACCCGCCACGCTCCCTACCAGCGACTTGTTGTGCCGAGCACGGGTAGAATGATCTAGTTCTGGTATATAGCGTCGCACCATATTTCCCACTAGTGCAGCAACCGGATCTGAAACGGACAGAACGACAATGGCTATGATTGCGACACCCTTGGGGTAGAGAGCGATAGTTATTAGCGCTCCAAGTATAAAGGGCACCATACCGCTGAACCGGTGCTGCTCTTGGCTGCGCATAAAAGGTCCCATCAAAACCATAACGAGGGCGTTGAGCCGAGGGTTGAGGAGTCTCATTATTTCCAAGAAGAGCTGAGCAGTCCAAAGCACAGCCAAAGTTGTCAAGAAGACTCGTTTTGAAGAGAACGAGCGGAACGCCAGCACGAGCAAGTAGCCGTTCAAGAAGTGGAACAAGCGACGGTTCCAGTGCAGTGCCTGGGTCTCCGCCAACCTTTTCCGAACGGTTGCGCTCCCTCCAACGGCCGACACTGCTGGACTTGTTCGGCGCTGACGCCTCTGGGCGGGCGCCGCGTCACCACCCATGGTGTCTTCTCTGTTGCTGACCAGGAGCATCGTCACCGCCGTACACAGTCGAACGCTGCCGACCGTGTACAGTGGTGGCTAGCGACCCGCCCTAGACGAAACGTCCCCAACTGACGTGCAGCCGCCTCCGAGCCGCTGTCGACCGGCCACCTGCTACTGCGTCCATTTGTGTCTCATTTCTTTCCGACGTTTAGAGGTTGTCCAACAAAATGCTCTCGTGGCCACTCTGGAGGTGTGTTCTCCAGCACCGCACATTTCTTTATATTGATAACAGCGATAAAGTCTCGGTTAACAAACTCCATACAATTCTCCCTGTTGGTTGTTGTACTTACTAGTGCACCAAGTCCTCGAATTTTCGCCCTCCTTTCCATTTGCTCTTCCGTCAGCGCTCAGTACTTTTGTATATCATCAGGGCTCCTCCGACGCTTTTCCATCTCGACCCCCTGAAGTGTACACCCCAGTTCATGGTGTGTATACGATGTTCGGAACTCATCTTCGGATGTTGTAACGAAACGCCGTGGACACTCCTTGTACACCCTCGTC
Organism: Cyanidioschyzon merolae strain 10D; assembly: GCF_000091205.1. Classification (NCBI taxonomy): domain Eukaryota; phylum Rhodophyta; class Bangiophyceae; order Cyanidiales; family Cyanidiaceae; genus Cyanidioschyzon; species Cyanidioschyzon merolae. The sequence continues at coordinate 900,079 of NC_010141.1, forward strand.
GTTGGAGATGACGTAGTCTCTTTCTTAGGCGCACAGCGCCCGGCCCCATACGCTACTACGAGCCTCTGACGTTCATCCTCCTCCAAGGTGCCCAACTGATTGAAAAAGTTGGCAAACGCCCGCTGTTTCCCAGCATATAGATTCATTCGCAAACGAACCACCGGGGCTTTGTATACTCTTCGCACACTTGCTCCGAATGAGCGACGCGAACCTCCGATGAACACCCGAAAAGCTTCAGAGCCCGCTCTGCGGGTAGTCAACTCTTTCATAGCTTCCAGGTGCTCTCTCATTTCTGCAATCCACGTCTCAGTTATCTTCCTCGAACTCGTGATACCCGCTACTCGATAATTCCTCGCTCAAGAGAACCTCAAAAGACGCATACATTACTGATGTAAGTCGCCGTCGATGCAGTCTGCCGCACGCTTGGGAACAGCAATGGTTATGATATTCGTGTTCCAGGGGTTAAGGCTGACGACAAAGTCGTTCCCGTAGGGATATACATCCAGTGGCCCGCCTTCCTTTTTTCGTGTTTCGGCAAGTTCGATAACGCAGACGGGATAGCGCGAAGTGCCTGCATCCGCTGAGAGTGTCAATATTTGGATACCGCATCGTAAAAGATTGTCCCCGTGAATGCCTTTTTTTGGCCGGTTTGGGGCGCATGAAATCGAAGATATTCTTCCAGTAGGTGTCCTGTCCTCGCCGGTGACCTCTTTGTTTCTTACATCGAGCTGAGGGTAGATCTATTTCATGAAGGCGTAAAGGACTCTCGAGTCGATACTCAAAGGATATGACTTGAACTCGCGTAAACGAACAGCAATTAAGCGAATCTGGAGAAGCTTCTCAATGGCGTTTCTCCCATCGGTCATTTTTTCCACATTCAGCTCCATGTCGGCCTTGCGTTCGAGTTCTCGGTCCAAAACCATGAAGTAGGGCAGGATGAGGGGGTAATACCACTCTTCGTCTGTTTGGTCATATCTGACAGTTTTGTCGTGGGCTGACAAGCCCCAAGACCGAACGATGCTTTTAAATAGTCGAGCGGATAACAGAAGCCTCATTCATTCTCCTCCGTGACGTCCTCTTGTCGACGAATTTGATATACAGTTCACGCTGGCGATCGTTCTTGATACCATCGATGATTGCCCGCATAACTTCGCGAAACTGGCCCGGGTACAGCGCAAAGACGGCGCATATCATGAAAAAAAGACGTTTAAGATCGTATGGTTTCTTACAATCGTGAGGCACATCATTGCACTATATACGTAAATATCTGCGTCACACCTGTGTCGAGCACCGTTGAAGCGGAATTTTGCGTAATTTTTTGGTGAGGCATGCACTTGCTCGTTTCTCCTCGATGTTTGCCCATTAAAAAGAGTCAGATGGTTGATGAAATTCTTATTGAAAAATTCTTCCGAAAACATCACTTCTGCGATGTGCGTTAAGTCGCGATGCAGCTCGCTCTCCAAATGCCTCAGTCCTAAAGAAAAAGTACAAACATTCCTGGAGTGAGAAACTACGCAGTTTCTGATACCGTCTCGCAACATTCAGCCGTACGGATCATTGATATGTGGGAGACGAGAGGATTCCACACCCATCTCGTCGTACAGACGTCCCAAATGCAGCCATCGACGTAAGGCACCCCATTTTCCTTCTTCTTCTCTTCCTGACCTTTTTCACTAGGCACTGTGACTCGTTTCCTTCTGACATCCGGCAACAACGACCAACAAAAACCCACTATCTCCAGTTGCATAGCTCTAACTTTTTTTCGAGAAAAACACATTGTACGCTGCTGTTTCGACCGCGAGAATTAGTTGAACACATTTACAGGAAGATTGAAACGCCATTGAAGCCAACACTAAAATTTGCTACGTTCGGATAGCATATAGAACTGGCCCCGATACAGCAGTCGCTCAAGAAGAGGTCATTAACACGTTCCCCTTGATTGGCGAGACGCACGTGGTGGAATATGACGGCTGGAGTCCGGGAAGCGTTACCAGGGAGCACTATACAAAAAAACAAAAAAGAGACAATGTCCAAAAACGCGATGCCAAATACGAAGGCCACCTACTGTAAACATTGAAAGGAAGAAGTATTTGGGTATGGTCAAACAGTTACATTTAGGCGAGAGGTATCCGAGCGCGAAAATCTAATCGCGTGTACTCCGTGTGACCTTTAGTGGAGAGTGATGTGACGCACCTTGGTATCTCAGCCGAAACAAAATTGATTATGGGACTAGGAGCGGGCATTCTGCGTCTGAGCGTTAACTTCGTCCCGGTGGACTAATAGCACACAGCACCACGCTACCGCGGGCAATAGATCCTTTAGAACAGTTTGGAGGCTGCCAAGAAAGCATATGACCCCCGTATCTCATGTTGCATGAACCAAGCAACTCCAACGCGCTCCATGGAATCCAAGAGCTGCTCTGTTTCCAGAATGCATCCCCAAGAGAGAGAGAGATGCTACGGCGGATGCCAGACAGGCTTAGGGCGTACAATCGAAGCGTAAAACGACCAATGCCGATGCACGTGACTAAAAAGTGTGGGAAGGTACAGAAATAGTCAGGCTTAACAAAATACATCCCCAAAACAATGTCGATCCGACAATATCGGTCACCTGGTCAGAGGACAGGATCTGTCGATCAAAAAAAAGCCAGGCGTGGAATGGAAAAGCCTAAGGGCTCCGGAATGATAAATGTCTATATACCACTCACGTACGCGCCAAAAACGTAACGCCGGAGAAAAAACCCTAACGAATCTGGAAGGCTACCCTTCATAATCACAGATGCTATCGCGCTGAGAACATGGTATGTATGGGGGAATGGGGGG